>NC_047116.1:29787530-30153780 GCF_902500255.1 Thalassophryne amazonica | reverse complement strand
TGTGACTGCTGCGATAGGCTCCAACACCCCCGTGACCCTTAACTGGAGTAAGTGGTTGAAGATGAGTGAGCAAAAGAGGAAATATTTTGCTGCTTTTGCATGTTGACCATTATTTAGATTTATTAGTATGGTGATATCAGCAGCTTTTGTTGAATTGAACTGTCGTGTCAGTGACATTGGTGCTCCTGCAAGTTTATACTCACATGAGGCCAGAACACCAGGATGAGGCCACGGAAGAACTTCTTTAAAATGATCACTCTGCAGAAAAAAAGGACTCATCAGACTCCCCAAATATCACGAAATATAAATAGGCTTGCTTACCACTCCAACAGTATATTGCAACAGTATATTACCGGTGTCGCAGACCAAACAGTCCCCCTAAAAATCAGTCCCTGGTGATGACGCGGTTCACAGATTAACACCTCCTTTCTGCTTCAAACTGCACACCAGTCATCATCTATCTCAGTGACAGATATCTGAAACTTTTGTACAACAACCATTTCCACATAAATTCAGCATTATTTCATCATAAAAGGCAGTGGAAACGATCAGAGCGCTGCAGCTAAACGAGCTGCTAGCTGATCCATTCACTGCGCGTCGGACATTTCAAAGTGTCAGAGAATTTCGTCTCAATTCTGCTTAAAACAGCCTCATTTCTGCTTAAAACTGACTTTAGAATGATTTAAGAGGTTTTACCTTTATCATTTGATGGTTAATAATCCCATTAATCCATTTGATTACTTTGGTTGAAGAGACTCCGTCTCAGATGTGCTGCTGTTGTCCGAAATGACGCATGCACAGATGCAAAAGGCGGACAGATTTTTTTGGGGCGGACCGTTCGGTCTGCGACACCGGTAATATCCATTAGAATTTGGAGTTGTTTTACAACAGTCTGAGAAGCACTTTCAGCTTAGAATATATTAATTTAACATGTCATATTTTACCAATATTCTCACAGGCCACTAGGTGTCACTCACAGAGTACCAGTGGTCCAAGAGCCACTCTGAGAAAGGCTGCCCTAGGAAAACACGATATACAGTGAGTTCTCCCAAAACAAACAATTCCACTGCTGCCAATTTTACTGTGAAAAAGAAAACTTTTAGAAAACTGCAGTGTGACTGTTGTGAACTCTTGTTGTATATGTGGGCCACTTTTGTTTTGAAGCTGGCGACACCCAAAGTCCTTGCCAACTCAGAAATAAGTAAAGAGATGGAGCATGGGCAAGACCCTGTGTGAGCTGGGCGGGAAAAATGAAGCCCGAACACACCCCCATCTCAGAGTTACAGAACAAGCTAAACCTAAACTTCAGTTTGGTGTTTATTAAAACATTTTTTGTAGACAATGTAAAGGTTTTCATGAAGAATGGGTTGATTGTGGGCATTAAAAATTATGACCAGCTTATTTCCTCAATAATCATGGAGTAACAAAGCTACCAAAACCTGCTAACAACACTGATGGTGCTAACATACAAATTAAGTAATGTGAAAATTTTACTTGTCAGTAATACTGGAGCACAGACTTGTAAGGTGGTCCGTTAGGATAATTATCTGCACAACAAGCTAGATTATCACTGATATTTTTAATAAATACTCAGAAAGGACAGACATAGTCAGTCCACAATAGCTAGTAGCCACTGCTAGCAGTGTCTGCTATTTGCACTCTAGACTCGGCTCACGGCACACACTACCTCCCAGCAGGCAAAATGATACTGATTTAGTGTTGATCCATGTTGAAGTCTGGCATTGAATTGATGTAGAAAATATGTTGGAATTCAAAATTGGATCAACATCAATATTCAATGTACGTAGATATTCAACTTACTATAATAAATGCTAAAACAAGTAACACATCTGCTGCAATGGGTAAATACAGTTCCTATGGGTTTCTGACAGAAAATAAAAATTAATCCAAGTACATGTGAGGAACCTAACCACATTTTGACATATTATCAATGTCATATTAAGATGTTGTTACAACATGGGGAAATTGACATTGGCGTGACATCAAAATGTAATCATAAAAAAAAACTGATACAAAATCATTATGCCCACTGGGCTGTCACCCAAAGTAACCACACCCCTAATTATGTGTAACTTTATGGCTTAAAATATGTTATATTGATGGCTTATTTAAAAAACAATCACCCCTTGTACAGTTGTCATGGAGAGTGAAACTAGTGATAGAGACCAAGATCGTATTTTTGTACCTAGATGCAAAGGTGCTGCTCTAAAGGTGGACATCTTAACATGGGCTTCTATGGGACCTGCAGGTAATCCCCTTTTAGAGCCAGCCTCAAGCAGCCATTCAAGGGACTGCAAGATTTTCCACTTCCAGATTTGCTTTATTTCACATGGCAGAGGCTGGGGCTTGGTTATTTGCTGGGAAACAAAAAAAAAAAGTAGTCAGTGGTTTAAAAAGGAGGTCTGTGAGGCCATTAAATACTTCATGACAAGATTATATCTACAAAATTCTTGGAAAAACATTCTCATGAACGTTTGCCTAGGGTTCTCTCACTTAAACTTTGACTTCACTACCCCCAAGTTTTCTGGTAGTACAGCTGCATTACTTCTGTATCCCTAAGCTTTCAGAAAACAGGCACAAATATGAACAAAATGTTACATTTCCATGAGATCATTTTGCATCCCAGTAATTCACTGTTACCTAACTGGATACTATGTAAACACTGATGTAAAACGAACAAAAATGAGCCAAATAAAACTGCTTGAAATTAATGTGGGTACGAATTACTGCGTAACAGGATTAAAGTGGATTCAAACACATGAGAGACAACATAGAGAGGAAAAACAAATGATGGCACATCCACGACTTCCTGTTTGTTTCGCCACAGCCAACCTTGAGCCGTAGTCCGGTACCGCCACCATGTGGCCAAACACCGGCATTGATAGCATAGGGATTTGCATCTGCACTTAACAGGACACAAGTTACAAATGTTTAATATTACAAACAATGCAAACATGAAATAGCTTCTATTTTTTAAAACAATGGAGTGGAAAAATTGTTAAATTGTTTGTCTCAAAAAACCGAAGACAAATCAGGCTTTTCATGCATTCATTTCTGTATCTGCTTACTCCAATTAAGGGTCATGGGGGCTGGAGCCTATCCCAGCAGTCACAGGCCTCTTGCCCTATGACTGTAAGTGCAGAAAATAACTGACTGTCTGACAGATTAGGCTTTCTGAAGGATTAATAAATGGAAAAGGATTCATAAATGGAATAGTTTTGACTGTGTTGAATACTTGGTCTCCAAAGTAAAGGTCAGACAAGGTCGACATCAATTGGATTCTATGACGTATATGACATATGTTACCCTGTAACATGGTACGGTAACTAAGTATGACAGGTTGTGCAAGCTATTCCTTTTTAAAATGCTATTAACTCAACCAATAATTTGCAGAATTCTTTAGCAAAACTGGAGCAGCTTTAACTTTTGACCCCTGTACAAACTGAAACTGACCTTTATCACCATTTTTGCTGTTTTTACCCCATAACTCCATGGAATTCAGTCACAGATAGTCCAAACTATACCTTTTTGGAATGGTTATGATCAGACAAATAATGTTGTGTAGTTTTCAACATGACTGGAGAATTTTAACATTTTGACCCCTGTGTAATTCTTTATTGACCCCTTGACCCCTGTAACTCATTAGAGGTCAGCTCCAGGATGGCTCTATATCTGAAAATAAACATTAGTGAATTTAGAATATGTGTGCCAAATTCCATGCTTCTATCACAAAATAAATAATTTTTATGGAAATTTTAGCTAAGCTGCACCACTATAATAGGCACGTTTGTCCTTCAACAAGTTCTCTACAGCATTCCCATTTTCCTCAGTCAACACAGTCAATGGCCAAACACTACGTGGATCATCTTCAACAGCCACTCAGACAACCTTGAAGACCTACCCACTGGCACAGGTTGATGTACACTTGAACATTGCCATCCAATGTTGCCATTAGTTCCTCCTTCAGGGATCAACAACCCTGTTGTTGGAGATCACCTGCTGTGTATGTTTTCCAACTCGTGCTCCGCCACCCACTGCTAACTAAGTAAGCCAGGTGTTCTCAGCTAATCAAGAGATCAGAAATACCAGATTTGACTGATCAGATGTGGTTGCAGCAGCTACACATCGAAAATATGGAGAGCAGGTAGTCTCCAGGAGTACGGTTCTTGACCACTGTTCTACAATACTATGAAACAGATAAAAGACTGCAACTCTTTGACTGCCTTGTGTAGTCAACTGCACTCACTTGCATCAGTATTATATAGCAGTGTTCCCTATATTCATCAATCCCAGGAGAAATTTTCTTCCACCTCTTATATGTAAGAGAAAACATAAAGTCTGATGTCCATCTCAGAATCCACATGGTGGCAATGAAGCAAAAAAAAAAAAAAAAAAAAGTGGCTCTTTGTTTCTCTCTCTCTCTTTCAAAGAGTAGTAATTGAGGTTTTCACTTGAACCAAAATTTCTGGTGGTGCTCTTGAGTAATTTCAGGAAATGTGCCTTAGAGGAAAAATTCCTACAGTATTTTGAGGTTGCTCCCCCGCCCCCCAACTGACTCCGAGCCACTTTTCAAAACAAGCGTGATGTCCACATTGGTGTGTGGGGCGCCACCTGCTACCGACCCAGCAATGTGAAACGAACGAATCAAGAAACTGGTTCAAATGTCACCAGTCACATGGTTCTCCCAGAAAGCCTTAGTAACCATGGAGATCACTAGGTAGACAAACTCAGAGCCAACACTGCAGTATCAAATCAGTTCAGGAAGAAATGTCATAATATAACTCCAAATGATTTTTGAGACCAAGATTTATTTATTTAAATTGTGCTTTTAACACCCAGTGACGCTGTGGCATGTTTACGTTTTATGTGCCTTTTTGATTTTATTGTATGATTTTATTTTTTTGCATGTTTGCTTTTATTCCTATGAATTGTATTTCTTGATTTGTATTTCTTGAATACACATTGATTGACTGACTGACTGACTGATTGAAGATAAAAGTAATTAGTAACTAGACGCACTCAGAGAGTGCAAACCTCCGCCAAGGCCATGGGGTCACTGACGCCATAACATCTACACGCCGTGGAATCATTGAACCTAAAAAAGTCTAACAATGATGTTTGTTCAGTAGTAAAAAAAAGTTTCATCTGCTGTGACTGGATAGCATGTATCCTTAGCGCTTGGCATCACAGTTTATTGCAACTTGCACTTTTCCCACAAGCTACTGTCATCTGAGCACTGATATGTGCTTATAGACAAAAACAAATAAGAGACAAAATTCAATTTATTATTCAACTAAACTGCAAATATATGAATTTTTTAACATTTATGAAACACTTCTCTAAACAAGGCCATAGGGTCACTGACCCTAAAGAGATTCCCTCCTTGGCACAGTAATCTATTTCTTTTTGTCTCTTTCTCTAAAATTGTATATAATAATCATTAGATTATTAATATATAAACAAAAATAAATGTAAGAAATATTACAATTTGAAAACAAATGCACCCGAACGTGATGACAGCTGCAACTGCTTAATGCTAACTTTTAACATTGAAAATGCCATAGACATGCTAACGCGTTAGCATCGGGATCCGGATCGTGATCCGGATCACCACTAGAATTTAATCACTTGTTCCTCTTGTCATTTACAACCACTCCACAAAATTTCATCAAAATCCGTTCAAATCTTTTTGAGTTATCCTGCTGACAAACAGACAAACAAACAAACGACCGAAAACATAACCTCCTTGGCGGAGGTAATAATTAGTTGAGCATGTGAAGATCATTGAACACACAACTGATGTGATGATTAAAGATTCAATATATTAACTGCCAGAGACCAAGTAAATATATTTAATTGCGTGACAATCGTAAACTGTTTCAGCCAATGCACTTGTGTAAAACCTCTGGGGCAGTGTTTCTCAAACTTTTTTAGACCAAGACCACTTAACCAAATAAATAAAGAAAGAAATAAAGATCTCACAGACCACATAACTCACACTCCTCCAACACTATATTACTATCAATTAGACTTTTATATAATTTTTTAATCAAATAGATTTTTTTAATATGATTAATTTAAAATTTGATATTTTACCAATATACTCATGGACCCCTAGGGTTTGCTCCCAGACATAGAGCCATATGCTCATAGACCACCAGTGGTCCATGGACCACTGAAAAAAAAATGGCTGCTCTCGGCTATAATAACACTAGATCTGTCTATGTTCCATCAGTGGTCCATTGCATAAATGACAAATATCTGTGGCACAGGAGGAGGGTACAAATAAATCCATATGTTCAAATAACAATATAATAAATAATAGGGCAATATTATTATGTATCCAATCATGTTTCCCAATATTTCTGTAAATTCAGATGGTTTGGACATGTGCAGAGGAGGGACTTCAGGGTATATAGGGAGAAGGATGCTGAGGATGGAGCCACCAGGCAGGAGGAATAAAGGAGGCCAAAGAGCAGGTTTATGGATATGGTGAGGGAGGACATGCAGGTGGTTGGTGTGATAGAGGAAGATACAATGGACAGGATGAAATGGAAACGACTGATCTGCTGTGGCGACCCCTATTATGGGAGTAGCCAGAAGAAGAAGAAAACGAAAAAGAAAAATTTAAATAAATTACGTCAGTGCAGACTGAAATAGATAAACGTTTGTTTGAACATTAAAGAATAAGTATTATAAGGGGGTGCGGTGGTGGGGGTAACATTTTCCTTGTTGCATTGTCTCACACTCAGCTGAAAGAGCGATCATGTTGGGTGTAGTAAAATGGCCGCCGCATACTTCCGCCAACAGCGCGACCCGGGGTTCAGATTTATGATCAACAACAAACCGAGTTCGATACAAGCTTCAAACTCTTGTGTCATTGTTTCAGAGGTATGTAAAAACTTTCAAAAATCTATCCAACGTGCCCGAATGTTGTCGAATTCTTGCCTGCTTCAAATTAGTATATATTAACATAATTTCTATTACCCTCAAGAAAAGTTTAGTTTTAATCCATCTTCGTGATGAGTGCATTGTTTTGTCGTTTTATCTGAGTGAATGCCGAAATCATTTGCTGAGTAACGTCCTAACAAGGTAATTTATGGAGTGGTTTTGTGAATAATACCCTTTATTGTTAACGTATTTTTCTTCGTGTAAGAAATACATTTTCAAATTATCTTATTGGGACCATTCATTTTCTAAAGACTCCAGCTATACTGCTTGTGTGAAGGAGAAATCGAATCAGTGATTTAAAATTTGAAGACAAATGATTGATGATTTGTCCAAGTACAATTGAATTTGATTTCTCGCAGTTTGTAGTGCAGGTTTTATATGACCATGCTGTTATTTGTGTGCTGAATCATTGCTTTAATTTTCTGTTAATTTTCTTTAAATTAGCATGTTGGGTTTGGTTTTTAAATCACTTTATAAAATAATTTGATAGGACACTGGGTCTTAGTGACTATTTGGTGAAAGCCCACAACTACTTCTGTATGTAACATTACATTGATTCATTCATTTTCTGTACCCCCTTACTCCAAACAAGGTTCACAGGAAGCCTATCCCATGGATGGCACAGTTACTTAATGGCTAGCACTGTTGCCTCGCAGCAAGAAGGTCGTGGGATAGCTTCCCGCCCTTTCTGTATGGAGTTTGCGTGTTCTCTCCATGTTTGTATGGGTTTCCTTCAGGCACTCCAGTTTCCTCAAACAAACAAAAGCTTATTTAGGGTCTGCTCCTGCCCCTAGGGTTGTCTGCCCCTGACCAAGGCAGTGTCTCTCTGAAGTTGGCCCCCGAGCACCGGACTTTGGCTGCCCACTGTTCCTAGTGGCTGGATTGTGTCTAACTGTAATTAGGATGGGTTAAATGCAGAGGACAAATTTTTTTCATATGTTTGTATATGTATAATGACAACAAAGGCTATATTATTATTATTATTATTATATGGTATGTGATTTTGCCAACTTCTGATTGGCCCATTCTCCACTTTTTGAGCAGTACCACATGCCGAGTTGACCACTGGTGGAGCCGAGTACACTTTGCGTGCAGTGTAGCGCTAGCCAATGGAGCGACGCCTTCTATCGATAACGACCAATCAGATAACGCAATACAACGCCTACTTTGGCTATCAGTTTGTTGACAAGCTTCTACATGATGCCTGTGCATTATTTCACAAAGACTATTCCTTATTAAGCCCCTTTCACACGGGCCCGCTTCGAGTTGCGTCGTGCGGCGTCATGACGACGCCGTGTACACAATGCAGTAAAAACTATGAGCACAGAAAAAAAAAAAAAAACGCTGCTGGCTGCAGCTGCTGCAGCAGCTCCTTGGTCTTCTCTCACAAATGTGCTTAAATACAGTCCATAAAAGTCCTGCTCACAGACTGACTGCCAGAGACAGGACATGTCCACGTTCAGTAAAAAGTCCAGACATCTCCAGTCCACTCACGGACAATTCGTTCATGTGCACACATGTGAACAATTAAAAGAAAAAAAGGCTGCCTGCGCTCCTCGCTCTACGCAAACTCTCTCATCACTGTGTTAAAGAAAGGACACAAGTCCTGCTCACAGACTGATTGCCAGAGACAGGACATGTCCACATCAACTATAACTCCAGACATTTACTCACAGACTGTTCTACGCAAACACGAGGAGAACAGGTAGATGCCACATAGATGGTAAGTGATCCCACGACCTTCTTGCTATGAAGCAACAGTGCTAACCACTAATCTACCGTGCCACCCACAACATTACATCATTATGAAAATACTCAGAGTATGTCAGTCTGACTCATGTACAGGGGGTATTCCTAAATTGGGATAACCTTAACCCTGTGCCCTGATACAACTAAATAACTTGCTAAATAAATCGTTAGGACACAAATACTGTTTGAAGTTCACTTTCACAATGACGGTATTAACATGAGGAAATTACATCATACCTCTTGTTGTCAGATTTAGTGAATACTTATGGAAAGGGACATTCTTTAATTGAGATATAGTCATGTGCTATACGGTGCATCCGGAGAGTATTCATCGTGCTTCACTTTTTCCATTTTTTATTATGTTACAGTCTTATTCCAAAATGGAGTAAATTCATTTTTTCCCTCAAAATTCTACTCACAACACTCTATAATGACAACATAAGAAAAAAATTTTTTTTTGAAATTTTTGCAAATTTATTAAAAATACAAAACTAAGAAATCACATGTAGTATTCACACCCTTTGCTCAATACTTTGTTGATGCACCACAAGTCTTCTTGAATATGATGCCAGAAGCTTGGTGCACCTCTCTTTGGGCCGTTTTGTCCATTCCTCTTCACAGCACCTCTCAAGCTCCATCAGGTTGAATGGGGAGTGTCGGTGCACAGCCATTTTCAGACCTCTCCAGAGATGTTCAGTCAGATTCAGTTCTGGTCTCTGAATGGACCACTCAAGGACATTCACAGAATTGTCCTGAAGCCACTCTTTTGATATCTTTGCTGTGTGCGTAGGGTCACTGTCTTGGTGAAAGATGAACCGTCGCCCTAGTCTGAGGTCAAGAGCACTCTGGAGCAGGTTTTCATCCAGGATGTCTCTGTACTTTGCTGCATTCATCTTTCCCTCAATCCTGACTAGTTCCCCAGTTCCTGCCACTGAAAAACATCCCCACAGCATGATGCTCCCACCACCATGCTTCACTGTAGGGATGGTGCCTGGTTTCCTCCAAACATGACTCCTGTCATTCACACCAAAGAGTTCAATCTTTGTATCATCAGACCAGAAAATTTTGTTTCTCATGGTCTGAGAGTCCTTCAGGTGCCTTTTGGTAAACTCCAGATGGGCTGTCATGTGCCTTTTACTGACACCCCTGTCATGGTGTGACATGGCCCTAAAGAGTGGCTTCCATCTGGCCACTCTACCATACAAGCCTGATTGGTGGATTGTTGCAGAGGTGGCTGTCTTTTTGGAAGATTCGCTTCTCTCCACAGAGGAATGCTGGAGCTCTGAGAGAGTGACCATCAGGTTCTCGGTCACCTCCCTGACTAAGGCTCTTCTCCCCCGATTGCTCAGTTTAGATGGGCAGCCAGATCCAGGAAGGATGGATACAAACTTCTTCCATTTGTGGGTGATGGAGGCCACTGTGTTCGTTGGGATTTTCAGAGCAGCAGAAATGGTTCATCTCGAGACAATCCTGTCTTGGAGGTCTACAGAAAATTGCTTTGACTTCATGCTTGGTTTGTACTCTGACATGCACTGTCAACTGTGGGACCTTATATGTAGACAGGTGTGTGCCTTTCCAAGTTATGTCCAGTCAACTGAATTTACCCCAGGTGGACGCCAGTTAAGCTGTAGAAACAGCTCAAGGATGATCAGTGAAAACTGGATGCACCTGAGCTCAATTTTGAGCTTCATGGCAAAGGCTGTGAATACTTTGTACATGTGATTTCTTTTATTATTATTTTTTAATAAATTTGCAAAAATCTAAAAAAAAAAATTGTCATTCTGGGGTGTTGTGTGTAGAATTTTTAGAATTTCATCCATTTGGGAATAAGGCTGTAACATAACAAAATGTGGAAAAAGTGAAGCACTGTGAATACTTTCCCAATGCATTGTACTTATGAGCAAAAAGTTCATTGGTGAAATAACCATGGGTTTAAATGCTTAAAGTTTCTTGCACATATGGCAAGAAATTTTAAGCATTCAACACATAAGTGAAATGATGTTAAATGATTCAAGATCGGACCACCTCTCAATAATTGCATTGTCTAAATTGACAAGTAGAACGTTTCCTCTTATGACCAAGCCAAAATAAATAACCACCAGCACAGCACCATCTTGTGGTGGCTTGATTAAACTAAAAATAGCTGACAATGGGGTTCCGATACATAAAGGAGGTATTTAAAATTGAAATCCAATCCGACTACTCAAAGCCTTTAACATATGATAATTTTTATGAAAATATAAAACGTTTATTCAAGCATCTACTGGGAATCACTCTTAATCTCATCATTTAACAGCTATTTTCCCCAATTCCTATTAAATGAACAGCATTCTTAAGTCACTGGAGGAACTGTGGAAGATGTCAGAAGCAGAGATGTTGCTGTCCACAACAGAGGAACAGTCAGGTTTGATCAACATACTGAAACAGAAAGCAGACGAGCTACTTGTCCGATGTGACGCTGTGCGTGAACTCAATACAGAGCTGGAAGCTAGAGTAGCTGGATATCAGAAAGACCTGGAACAGGAAAGAAAGAGATCTGCAACATTAGAGAAGAGATTTGCGGTCCTTGCTGCCAACAACCAAGCGATTACTGTTTTCAAGGACGAGTACAAAAAACAGAATGCCCAGTTAAGGCAAGAGAACAGAATCCTTCTGTCAGAAAACAAGACACTTTTCTCTCAAAAACTGGAAGACAAAGATGCACTTATTCAAAAACTTCAGCAAGAACTCAGACATCTGTCAGAAAACTACACGTGTTTACAGTCACAACTTCAAGAAGAAGCAGCTCAGCATCAGTGCAAGGAGGCATCGCTACGTGATCGGTTACATCAAGCTCAGCAACAGCACAAAGATGCCGTAGAGCTGTGCAAAGGTATGTATGAAATGTAATTATCTTCACTGTTACAAAATACTAACATGTCTAAATGCAGGGCCTTGTTTCCATTATCAGTTCTGAAACTGCAGCTACAAAAGTCTGAAGAAAAGCACGCTTTATTGGAACAAACGATGAACGAAAGCATAGAAACTCTCAAGAAAGACAAAAACAGTCTGCTGCATCTGACGACAGAGCACGAGAAAACAATACAGGTGATGATTATCATTATTTTATGCACCAAGACCACAAGACTGTCGGTTAAAGTTATTTCACATTAGTTCATGTCGGTGTTAATTCAGGTGAAACAACAGGAAATGCAGCAGCTGGAGACAAAATGCAAAGAAGAGAAAACAGCCAGACTCAAAGCAGAGGACAGGTGACATGCTCATGAGTAAATTATATCAGATATCATATTCTTCAAAGCTGTGTTCCCAGGATGCTTTTGTTTGTCAGATGTGGCTCCAATGACCTGTGGAGTCCCTCAAGACTCCATTCTAGGCCCTATTCTTTTTCTTTTGTATATGTGTTACCTTGGTGGTAATTTTTGAAAACATTAAATTCCTTTTCATTGCTTTGCGGACGATGTCCAGATTTACCTGCCACTGAGGTTAATAGGCAGTGATGCAGTGCAGCCATTATTTGATTGTTTGAGTGATGTTAAATCATGGATGAGCACTAATTTTCTAAATCTTAATGAATCCAAGATGGAGACGTCCTGTTTGGAGGAAACACTTCCACAGCATGCTCTGCTGATTGTCTTGGACCAGTCCTCTCTCAACCACCTTCAGCTCATTCAGAATGCTGCCGCTTGTCTTCTCTCGGACAAGAAAAAACGCAACCACGCCAGTCTTGGCCTCCTTCCGCTGGCTCCCGGTCCAATATTGCGTTGATTTTAAACTTCTCTTTATTCTTTTTAAAGCTGTTAATGGTCTGGCCCCTGTGTACCTCTCTGAGCTCCTGCGTTGCTACACCCCAACCAGAGCTTTAAGGTCTTCTGACCAACTGTTGTTGGAGGTGCCAAGAACTAGAGTAAAGTCTAGAGGTCGATCCTTTGCGGTGGCTGCCCCCAGGCTTTGGAACAGTCTCCCCCTCTATATTAGATCATCCCTGGACCTAGAGACTTCCTAAAAACCCACTTCTTCTCCCTGGCATTTTATAAATGACAAAATTCAAACTTTGTTGCTGTAATTTTATTATTGTCATTATTCTTATTATTTTTAATCTATTTGTTGATTTACGTATGATTGGGCACAACCCGGTGCTCACTTCTGTACAGCACTTTGATCGACTGCTATCGTTTTAAATGTGCTCTATGAATAAAGTTTGAGTTGAGTTTTGCTGTGACCTCTTGATAAACCCTCTCCAGATTTGAACGGGAAGCAGCAGCTGTTAAAAAAGATGCCAAAGTGAAGTCTCTGCAGTGTGCTCTGGATGTATCCCAGACACAATATAATAAGCTGAAAATGGTTGGTTTTAGTCAGGAATAACATAATGTCCAAACACACGCGTGTGTGTGTGTGTGTGTGTATATGTGCTCAGTGTGTTTCCTCAATTATTTCACAGGATTTTGAAGCCTTCAAAGAACACATGAAAGATCTTCTTGCACAAGAAAGGTTGCTGAATGCAACACTTCGTCACATGAACTACTAACGTGAGGCGTTGAAGTAATTCTTGAACACTCATCTGCCAGTTTCTCACCATTGGATGACTTCTTCAGTGGGACTCACTATGTAAGAATCCTGCTGTGGGAGGCTATCATACTCACCTTGGAGGCTCAAAATTGTAACATTCAGACATTTCCACTGACAGCGTGTGATTAGCAGTTAATTTCAAAACATACAAATGTTCCTGTCTAAGAACAGTTTGTCATTTTTCTCTCTCTCCCAAAGAGTGACAAAGAAGATTTCACAAACCCATCATTCAGTTTAACATTCCTTTGTGTCAGAAATTCTTCTTTAATTACGTCTTGGCCTGCAGCTTTGGAGAACAAAGCCTCTTCATCGCAAACACAGCAGGTAAAGAGTTTGGGCAATCCTCAGGCAGTCTGTGCAGGACTGATCCTGTCTCTCAGCAGTGTGGTAAAGCTTTAAAAACCTGCAGGGAATGGACAAATGATTATCCCTGAAGGTGTCATAAAAATTATACCGTGTCACCATATAACACGTTACACTTTGGTACTCATCGGTTATGGCGTAAGAGAAAGGTGGTATCGCTAAAATGCATCCTCAGTGTAATACATGTCTTTGTTTGCTTCATCTTGTTTTGTCACTGTGAAGAATAAATGTCTTTGTAATCGGCAGAATCTGACTTTACAGTCTCAGAAGATGTCGCTTTTTTCATCCAGTGAAATGTTACACAACTTTTTTTCAGGAGTATTGTGGGATATTATTGTAGGGAATGCTTATCAAAATTGATGTTTTGGTTAAGAGTAAAGGTAGTATGTATACACTTGGCCTCAACTAAATATTAGTAGTGGTGCAGCTTAGCTAAAATTTCCATAAAAATTGTGCATTTTGTGATAAAAGCATGGAATTTGGCACACACATTCTAAATTACCAAATGTTTATTTTCAGATATGGAGATTTCCTGAAACTGACCTCTAATGAGCTACAGGGGTCAAGGTGTCAATAAAGAATTATACAAGGGTCAAAATTTTGAAATGTTCTAATCATGTTGAAAACTATACCACATTATTTGTCTGATTAGAACAATTCCAAAAAGGTACAGTTTGGACTATCTATGACTCAATTCCATGGAGTTATGGGATAAAAACAGCAAAAATGGTGATAAATGTCAGTTTCAGTTTGTACAGGGGTCAAAAGTTAAAGTTGCGCCAATTTTGGTAAAAGAAATTATGCAAATTATTGGTTGAGTTAATAGCATTTTAAAAAGGAATAATTTGCACCATCTGTCATGCTTAATTATCATGTTACGGGGTAACATGTGCCATACGTCATAGAATCCAATGTACGTCGACCTTGTTTGACCTTTACTTTGGAGACCAAGCATTCAGCACAGAAAACTATTCCATTTATTAATCCTTTTATTTCAACCAATAATTTGCATCACTTTTTACCAAAATTGGAGCAACTTTAACTTTTGACCCCTGTACAAACTGAAACTGATCTTTGTCACCATTTGTCTTGTTTTTACCCCATAACTCAAAAACATTCAGTCATAGATAGTCCAAACTATACCTTTTTGGAATTGTTATGACAAGACAAATAATGTGGTATAGTTTTCCACATGATTGGATCATTTTTAAATTTTGACGCCTGTGTAATTCATTATTGAGCCCTGTAGCTCATTAGAAGTCAGCTCCAGGATACCTCCATATCTGAAAATAAACATTAGCTAATTTAGAATATGTGTGCCAAATTTGATGCTTTTATCACATAATGCATAAGTGTTTTGCTATGCCGCCCCACTGTCGTGGATTTGACCTTACTGGGTTTTGCATCTGAACCCTTCATATGCGCATATATATAATATATATATTCTCCAGCCCCCCCATAAGGGTCACAGTGGGCTGGAGCCTGTCTCAGCAGCCCAGCAGTCACAGGACAAGAGGCACAGTACACCCTGACAGGATGCCAACTTATCGCAGGGTCACATACAGAAAGACAAACACAACCACACCCTCAATCATACCTGTGGTCAATTTAAACTTTCCAGTTCACCTAACCTGCACAAACACAGAACATGCACACTGCACACAGAAAGGACCAGGTGGGAGTCGATCCCAGGACCATCTTGCTCTGAGGCGAGAGAGCTAACCTAAGCTCTTCCACAGTGCCACCCAACTTTATGAAATGCCACAGGAAAATGGCATTCCATCTTATTTATCGTAATAATTTTGATTTTGTCATAATTGGTCATATTTTATTATCATATATCACTGGGGAGGTCTAGTGGTTAAGGCGCTGGGCTTGAGACCAGAAGATCCTCAGTTCAAATCCCAGCCTGACTGGCTGGGACCTTGGGCAAGGTCTTTAATCCCCTATTGCTCCCGGTGTTTATTGAGCGCCTTGTATGGCAGCACCATCTGGGTGAATGTGAGGCATTATTTTTAAAAGCGCTTTGAGCGTCTGATGCAGATGGAAAAGCGCTATATAAATGTAGTCTATTTACCATTTATCACTGCAAAAGTGATTTATTGCCTGTGTATTTTGAAAGATCTTACAATGTAGTTCTAGATGATAATAACAATAAATGGAGTGGTACACAGTACCACACTAAGATTTCAACAATATTAACCTCAATTCATATTTCAAACCTTTGACGATGTCTATTTTTTAAGAATGTAGTAGAAGTCTATCCCTAATATTAATACTGAGAAATTGACAAGAATATAAAAAGGTCTTGCTTGACTGTGAAAGTGAAAAAATACCTTGTTTTGAATGTGAGTTTCTAAGTAAAGTAATGTTAAGATACTGAGAAGTTTTGGCTTAAATTTTCATTTTAAACATATAATACATTAGCCTATAACTGTGTTATGTTTAATGTGAGTTGTCTCCTAATTTGTGAGCAAACATGATTCAGTTACAAATGTTGGCATTCAACAATGCTTCACAGCTGGAAATGTATCCCTCATCATCTCCTGCCTGAGGGCAGAACAGGAGTCTTGGCAAGTCTGTGTAGGATCTGCAGGTTCCTCCTTTCTTTTATAAAGGAGTGTTACAGGGTTAATAATCCCATTAATCCATTTGATTACTTTGGTTGAAGAGACTCCGTCTCAGATGTGCTGCTGTTGTCCGAAATGACGCATGCACAGATGCAAAAGGCGGACAGATTTTTTTGGGGCGGACCGTTCGGTCTGCGACACCGGTAATATCCATTAGAATTTGGAGTTGTTTTACAACAGTCTGAGAAGCACTTTCAGCTTAGAATATATTAATTTAACATGTCATATTTTACCAATATTCTCACAGGCCACTAGGTGTCACTCACAGAGTACCAGTGGTCCAAGAGCCACTCTGAGAAAGGCTGCCCTAGGAAAACACGATATACAGTGAGTTCTCCCAAAACAAACAATTCCACTGCTGCCAATTTTACTGTGAAAAAGAAAACTTTTAGAAAACTGCAGTGTGACTGTTGTGAACTCTTGTTGTATATGTGGGCCACTTTTGTTTTGAAGCTGGCGACACCCAAAGTCCTTGCCAACTCAGAAATAAGTAAAGAGATGGAGCATGGGCAAGACCCTGTGTGAGCTGGGCGGGAAAAATGAAGCCCGAACACACCCCCATCTCAGAGTTACAGAACAAGCTAAACCTAAACTTCAGTTTGGTGTTTATTAAAACATTTTTTGTAGACAATGTAAAGGTTTTCATGAAGAATGGGTTGATTGTGGGCATTAAAAATTATGACCAGCTTATTTCCTCAATAATCATGGAGTAACAAAGCTACCAAAACCTGCTAACAACACTGATGGTGCTAACATACAAATTAAGTAATGTGAAAATTTTACTTGTCAGTAATACTGGAGCACAGACTTGTAAGGTGGTCCGTTAGGATAATTATCTGCACAACAAGCTAGATTATCACTGATATTTTTAATAAATACTCAGAAAGGACAGACATAGTCAGTCCACAATAGCTAGTAGCCACTGCTAGCAGTGTCTGCTATTTGCACTCTAGACTCGGCTCACGGCACACACTACCTCCCAGCAGGCAAAATGATACTGATTTAGTGTTGATCCATGTTGAAGTCTGGCATTGAATTGATGTAGAAAATATGTTGGAATTCAAAATTGGATCAACATCAATATTCAATGTACGTAGATATTCAACTTACTATAATAAATGCTAAAACAAGTAACACATCTGCTGCAATGGGTAAATACAGTTCCTATGGGTTTCTGACAGAAAATAAAAATTAATCCAAGTACATGTGAGGAACCTAACCACATTTTGACATATTATCAATGTCATATTAAGATGTTGTTACAACATGGGGAAATTGACATTGGCGTGACATCAAAATGTAATCATAAAAAAAAACTGATACAAAATCATTATGCCCACTGGGCTGTCACCCAAAGTAACCACACCCCTAATTATGTGTAACTTTATGGCTTAAAATATGTTATATTGATGGCTTATTTAAAAAACAATCACCCCTTGTACAGTTGTCATGGAGAGTGAAACTAGTGATAGAGACCAAGATCGTATTTTTGTACCTAGATGCAAAGGTGCTGCTCTAAAGGTGGACATCTTAACATGGGCTTCTATGGGACCTGCAGGTAATCCCCTTTTAGAGCCAGCCTCAAGCAGCCATTCAAGGGACTGCAAGATTTTCCACTTCCAGATTTGCTTTATTTCACATGGCAGAGGCTGGGGCTTGGTTATTTGCTGGGAAACAAAAAAAAAAAGTAGTCAGTGGTTTAAAAAGGAGGTCTGTGAGGCCATTAAATACTTCATGACAAGATTATATCTACAAAATTCTTGGAAAAACATTCTCATGAACGTTTGCCTAGGGTTCTCTCACTTAAACTTTGACTTCACTACCCCCAAGTTTTCTGGTAGTACAGCTGCATTACTTCTGTATCCCTAAGCTTTCAGAAAACAGGCACAAATATGAACAAAATGTTACATTTCCATGAGATCATTTTGCATCCCAGTAATTCACTGTTACCTAACTGGATACTATGTAAACACTGATGTAAAACGAACAAAAATGAGCCAAATAAAACTGCTTGAAATTAATGTGGGTACGAATTACTGCGTAACAGGATTAAAGTGGATTCAAACACATGAGAGACAACATAGAGAGGAAAAACAAATGATGGCACATCCACGACTTCCTGTTTGTTTCGCCACAGCCAACCTTGAGCCGTAGTCCGGTACCGCCACCATGTGGCCAAACACCGGCATTGATAGCATAGGGATTTGCATCTGCACTTAACAGGACACAAGTTACAAATGTTTAATATTACAAACAATGCAAACATGAAATAGCTTCTATTTTTTAAAACAATGGAGTGGAAAAATTGTTAAATTGTTTGTCTCAAAAAACCGAAGACAAATCAGGCTTTTCATGCATTCATTTCTGTATCTGCTTACTCCAATTAAGGGTCATGGGGGCTGGAGCCTATCCCAGCAGTCACAGGCCTCTTGCCCTATGACTGTAAGTGCAGAAAATAACTGACTGTCTGACAGATTAGGCTTTCTGAAGGATTAATAAATGGAAAAGGATTCATAAATGGAATAGTTTTGACTGTGTTGAATACTTGGTCTCCAAAGTAAAGGTCAGACAAGGTCGACATCAATTGGATTCTATGACGTATATGACATATGTTACCCTGTAACATGGTACGGTAACTAAGTATGACAGGTTGTGCAAGCTATTCCTTTTTAAAATGCTATTAACTCAACCAATAATTTGCAGAATTCTTTAGCAAAACTGGAGCAGCTTTAACTTTTGACCCCTGTACAAACTGAAACTGACCTTTATCACCATTTTTGCTGTTTTTACCCCATAACTCCATGGAATTCAGTCACAGATAGTCCAAACTATACCTTTTTGGAATGGTTATGATCAGACAAATAATGTTGTGTAGTTTTCAACATGACTGGAGAATTTTAACATTTTGACCCCTGTGTAATTCTTTATTGACCCCTTGACCCCTGTAACTCATTAGAGGTCAGCTCCAGGATGGCTCTATATCTGAAAATAAACATTAGTGAATTTAGAATATGTGTGCCAAATTCCATGCTTCTATCACAAAATAAATAATTTTTATGGAAATTTTAGCTAAGCTGCACCACTATAATAGGCACGTTTGTCCTTCAACAAGTTCTCTACAGCATTCCCATTTTCCTCAGTCAACACAGTCAATGGCCAAACACTACGTGGATCATCTTCAACAGCCACTCAGACAACCTTGAAGACCTACCCACTGGCACAGGTTGATGTACACTTGAACATTGCCATCCAATGTTGCCATTAGTTCCTCCTTCAGGGATCAACAACCCTGTTGTTGGAGATCACCTGCTGTGTATGTTTTCCAACTCGTGCTCCGCCACCCACTGCTAACTAAGTAAGCCAGGTGTTCTCAGCTAATCAAGAGATCAGAAATACCAGATTTGACTGATCAGATGTGGTTGCAGCAGCTACACATCGAAAATATGGAGAGCAGGTAGTCTCCAGGAGTACGGTTCTTGACCACTGTTCTACAATACTATGAAACAGATAAAAGACTGCAACTCTTTGACTGCCTTGTGTAGTCAACTGCACTCACTTGCATCAGTATTATATAGCAGTGTTCCCTATATTCATCAATCCCAGGAGAAATTTTCTTCCACCTCTTATATGTAAGAGAAAACATAAAGTCTGATGTCCATCTCAGAATCCACATGGTGGCAATGAAGCAAAAAAAAAAAAAAAAAAAAAGTGGCTCTTTGTTTCTCTCTCTCTCTTTCAAAGAGTAGTAATTGAGGTTTTCACTTGAACCAAAATTTCTGGTGGTGCTCTTGAGTAATTTCAGGAAATGTGCCTTAGAGGAAAAATTCCTACAGTATTTTGAGGTTGCTCCCCCGCCCCCCAACTGACTCCGAGCCACTTTTCAAAACAAGCGTGATGTCCACATTGGTGTGTGGGGCGCCACCTGCTACCGACCCAGCAATGTGAAACGAACGAATCAAGAAACTGGTTCAAATGTCACCAGTCACATGGTTCTCCCAGAAAGCCTTAGTAACCATGGAGATCACTAGGTAGACAAACTCAGAGCCAACACTGCAGTATCAAATCAGTTCAGGAAGAAATGTCATAATATAACTCCAAATGATTTTTGAGACCAAGATTTATTTATTTAAATTGTGCTTTTAACACCCAGTGACGCTGTGGCATGTTTACGTTTTATGTGCCTTTTTGATTTTATTGTATGATTTTATTTTTTTGCATGTTTGCTTTTATTCCTATGAATTGTATTTCTTGATTTGTATTTCTTGAATACACATTGATTGACTGACTGACTGACTGATTGAAGAAAAAGTAATTAGTAACTAGACGCACTCAGAGAGTGCAAACCTCCGCCAAGGCCATGGGGTCACTGACGCCATAACATCTACACGCCGTGGAATCATTGAACCTAAAAAAGTCTAACAATGATGTTTGTTCAGTAGTAAAAAAAAGTTTCATCTGCTGTGACTGGATAGCATGTATCCTTAGCGCTTGGCATCACAGTTTATTGCAACTTGCACTTTTCCCACAAGCTACTGTCATCTGAGCACTGATATGTGCTTATAGACAAAAACAAATAAGAGACAAAATTCAATTTATTATTCAACTAAACTGCAAATATATGAATTTTTTAACATTTATGAAACACTTCTCTAAACAAGGCCATAGGGTCACTGACCCTAAAGAGATTCCCTCCTTGGCACAGTAATCTATTTCTTTTTGTCTCTTTCTCTAAAATTGTATATAATAATCATTAGATTATTAATATATAAACAAAAATAAATGTAAGAAATATTACAATTTGAAAACAAATGCACCCGAACGTGATGACAGCTGCAACTGCTTAATGCTAACTTTTAACATTGAAAATGCCATAGACATGCTAACGCGTTAGCATCGGGATCCGGATCGTGATCCGGATCACCACTAGAATTTAATCACTTGTTCCTCTTGTCATTTACAACCACTCCACAAAATTTCATCAAAATCCGTTCAAATCTTTTTGAGTTATCCTGCTGACAAACAGACAAACAAACAAACGACCGAAAACATAACCTCCTTGGCGGAGGTAATAATTAGTTGAGCATGTGAAGATCATTGAACACACAACTGATGTGATGATTAAAGATTCAATATATTAACTGCCAGAGACCAAGTAAATATATTTAATTGCGTGACAATCGTAAACTGTTTCAGCCAATGCACTTGTGTAAAACCTCTGGGGCAGTGTTTCTCAAACTTTTTTAGACCAAGACCACTTAACCAAATAAATAAAGAAAGAAAGAAAGATCTCACAGACCACATAACTCACACTCCTCCAACACTATATTACTATCAATTAGACTTTTATATAATTTTTTAATCAAATAGATTTTTTTAATATGATTAATTTAAAATTTGATATTTTACCAATATACTCATGGACCCCTAGGGTTTGCTCCCAGACATAGAGCCATATGCTCATAGACCACCAGTGGTCCATGGACCACTGAAAAAAAAATGGCTGCTCTCGGCTATAATAACACTAGATCTGTCTATGTTCCATCAGTGGTCCATTGCATAAATGACAAATATCTGTGGCACAGGAGGAGGGTACAAATAAATCCATATGTTCAAATAACAATATAATAAATAATAGGGCAATATTATTATGTATCCAATCATGTTTCCCAATATTTCTGTAAATTCAGATGGTTTGGACATGTGCAGAGGAGGGACTTCAGGGTATATAGGGAGAAGGATGCTGAGGATGGAGCCACCAGGCAGGAGGAATAAAGGAGGCCAAAGAGCAGGTTTATGGATATGGTGAGGGAGGACATGCAGGTGGTTGGTGTGATAGAGGAAGATACAATGGACAGGATGAAATGGAAACGACTGATCTGCTGTGGCGACCCCTATTATGGGAGTAGCCAGAAGAAGAAGAAAACGAAAAAGAAAAATTTAAATAAATTACGTCAGTGCAGACTGAAATAGATAAACGTTTGTTTGAACATTAAAGAATAAGTATTATAAGGGGGTGCGGTGGTGGGGGTAACATTTTCCTTGTTGCATTGTCTCACACTCAGCTGAAAGAGCGATCATGTTGGGTGTAGTAAAATGGCCGCCGCAATACTTCCGCCAACAGCGCGACCCGGGGTTCAGATTTATGATCAACAACAAACCGAGTTCGATACAAGCTTCAAACTCTTGTGTCATTGTTTCAGAGGTATGTAAAAACTTTCAAAAATCTATCCAACGTGCCCGAATGTTGTCGAATTCTTGCCTGCTTCAAATTAGTATATATTAACATAATTTCTATTACCCTCAAGAAAAGTTTAGTTTTAATCCATCTTCGTGATGAGTGCATTGTTTTGTCGTTTTATCTGAGTGAATGCCGAAATCATTTGCTGAGTAACGTCCTAACAAGGTAATTTATGGAGTGGTTTTGTGAATAATACCCTTTATTGTTAACGTATTTTTCTTCGTGTAAGAAATACATTTTCAAATTATCTTATTGGGACCATTCATTTTCTAAAGACTCCAGCTATACTGCTTGTGTGAAGGAGAAATCGAATCAGTGATTTAAAATTTGAAGACAAATGATTGATGATTTGTCCAAGTACAATTGAATTTGATTTCTCGCAGTTTGTAGTGCAGGTTTTATATGACCATGCTGTTATTTGTGTGCTGAATCATTGCTTTAATTTTCTGTTAATTTTCTTTAAATTAGCATGTTGGGTTTGGTTTTTAAATCACTTTATAAAATAATTTGATAGGACACTGGGTCTTAGTGACTATTTGGTGAAAGCCCACAACTACTTCTGTATGTAACATTACATTGATTCATTCATTTTCTGTACCCCCTTACTCCAAACAAGGTTCACAGGAAGCCTATCCCATGGATGGCACAGTTACTTAGTGGCTAGCACTGTTGCCTCGCAGCAAGAAGGTCGTGGGATAGCTTCCCGCCCTTTCTGTATGGAGTTTGCGTGTTCTCTCCATGTTTGTATGGGTTTCCTTCAGGCACTCCAGTTTCCTCAAACAAACAAAAGCTTATTTAGGGTCTGCTCCTGCCCCTAGGGTTGTCTGCCCCTGACCAAGGCAGTGTCTCTCTGAAGTTGGCCCCCGAGCACCGGACTTTGGCTGCCCACTGTTCCTAGTGGCTGGATTGTGTCTAACTGTAATTAGGATGGGTTAAATGCAGAGGACAAATTTTTTTCATATGTTTGTATATGTATAATGACAACAAAGGCTATATTATTATTATTATTATTATATGGTATGTGATTTTGCCAACTTCTGATTGGCCCATTCTCCACTTTTTGAGCAGTACCACATGCCGAGTTGACCACTGGTGGAGCCGAGTACACTTTGCGTGCAGTGTAGCGCTAGCCAATGGAGCGACGCCTTCTATCGATAACGACCAATCAGATAACGCAATACAACGCCTACTTTGGCTATCAGTTTGTTGACAAGCTTCTACATGATGCCTGTGCATTATTTCACAAAGACTATTCCTTATTAAGCCCCTTTCACACGGGCCCGCTTCGAGTTGCGTCGTGCGGCGTCATGACGACGCCGTGTACACAATGCAGTAAAAACTATGAGCACAGAAAAAAAAAAAAAAAAACGCTGCTGGCTGCAGCTGCTGCAGCAGCTCCTTGGTCTTCTCTCACAAATGTGCTTAAATACAGTCCATAAAAGTCCTGCTCACAGACTGACTGCCAGAGACAGGACATGTCCACGTTCAGTAAAAAGTCCAGACATCTCCAGTCCACTCACGGACAATTCGTTCATGTGCACACATGTGAACAATTAAAAGAAAAAAAGGCTGCCTGCGCTCCTCGCTCTACGCAAACTCTCTCATCACTGTGTTAAAGAAAGGACACAAGTCCTGCTCACAGACTGATTGCCAGAGACAGGACATGTCCACATCAACTATAACTCCAGACATTTACTCACAGACTGTTCTACGCAAACACGAGGAGAACAGGTAGATGCCACATAGATGGTAAGTGATCCCACGACCTTCTTGCTATGAAGCAACAGTGCTAACCACTAATCTACCGTGCCACCCACAACATTACATCATTATGAAAATACTCAGAGTATGTCAGTCTGACTCATGTACAGGGGGTATTCCTAAATTGGGATAACCTTAACCCTGTGCCCTGATACAACTAAATAACTTGCTAAATAAATCGTTAGGACACAAATACTGTTTGAAGTTCACTTTCACAATGACGGTATTAACATGAGGAAATTACATCATACCTCTTGTTGTCAGATTTAGTGAATACTTATGGAAAGGGACATTCTTTAATTGAGATATAGTCATGTGCTATACGGTGCATCCGGAGAGTATTCATCGTGCTTCACTTTTTCCATTTTTTATTATGTTACAGTCTTATTCCAAAATGGAGTAAATTCATTTTTTCCCTCAAAATTCTACTCACAACACTCTATAATGACAACATAAGAAAAAAAATTTTTTTTGAAATTTTTGCAAATTTATTAAAAATACAAAACTAAGAAATCACATGTAGTATTCACACCCTTTGCTCAATACTTTGTTGATGCACCACAAGTCTTCTTGAATATGATGCCAGAAGCTTGGTGCACCTCTCTTTGGGCCGTTTTGTCCATTCCTCTTCACAGCACCTCTCAAGCTCCATCAGGTTGAATGGGGAGTGTCGGTGCACAGCCATTTTCAGACCTCTCCAGAGATGTTCAGTCAGATTCAGTTCTGGTCTCTGAATGGACCACTCAAGGACATTCACAGAATTGTCCTGAAGCCACTCTTTTGATATCTTTGCTGTGTGCGTAGGGTCACTGTCTTGGTGAAAGATGAACCGTCGCCCTAGTCTGAGGTCAAGAGCACTCTGGAGCAGGTTTTCATCCAGGATGTCTCTGTACTTTGCTGCATTCATCTTTCCCTCAATCCTGACTAGTTCCCCAGTTCCTGCCACTGAAAAACATCCCCACAGCATGATGCTCCCACCACCATGCTTCACTGTAGGGATGGTGCCTGGTTTCCTCCAAACATGACTCCTGTCATTCACACCAAAGAGTTCAATCTTTGTATCATCAGACCAGAAAATTTTGTTTCTCATGGTCTGAGAGTCCTTCAGGTGCCTTTTGGTAAACTCCAGATGGGCTGTCATGTGCCTTTTACTGACACCCCTGTCATGGTGTGACATGGCCCTAAAGAGTGGCTTCCATCTGGCCACTCTACCATACAAGCCTGATTGGTGGATTGTTGCAGAGGTGGCTGTCTTTTTGGAAGATTCGCTTCTCTCCACAGAGGAATGCTGGAGCTCTGAGAGAGTGACCATCAGGTTCTCGGTCACCTCCCTGACTAAGGCTCTTCTCCCCCGATTGCTCAGTTTAGATGGGCAGCCAGATCCAGGAAGGATGGATACAAACTTCTTCCATTTGTGGGTGATGGAGGCCACTGTGTTCGTTGGGATTTTCAGAGCAGCAGAAATGGTTCATCTCGAGACAATCCTGTCTTGGAGGTCTACAGAAAATTGCTTTGACTTCATGCTTGGTTTGTACTCTGACATGCACTGTCAACTGTGGGACCTTATATGTAGACAGGTGTGTGCCTTTCCAAGTTATGTCCAGTCAACTGAATTTACCCCAGGTGGACGCCAGTTAAGCTGTAGAAACAGCTCAAGGATGATCAGTGAAAACTGGATGCACCTGAGCTCAATTTTGAGCTTCATGGCAAAGGCTGTGAATACTTTGTACATGTGATTTCTTTTTATTATTATTTTTTAATAAATTTGCAAAAATCTAAAAAAAAAAATTGTCATTCTGGGGTGTTGTGTGTAGAATTTTTAGAATTTCATCCATTTGGGAATAAGGCTGTAACATAACAAAATGTGGAAAAAGTGAAGCACTGTGAATACTTTCCCAATGCATTGTACTTATGAGCAAAAAGTTCATTGGTGAAATAACCATGGGTTTAAATGCTTAAAGTTTCTTGCACATATGGCAAGAAATTTTAAGCATTCAACACATAAGTGAAATGATGTTAAATGATTCAAGATCGGACCACCTCTCAATAATTGCATTGTCTAAATTGACAAGTAGAACGTTTCCTCTTATGACCAAGCCAAAATAAATAACCACCAGCACAGCACCATCTTGTGGTGGCTTGATTAAACTAAAAATAGCTGACAATGGGGTTCCGATACATAAAGGAGGTATTTAAAATTGAAATCCAATCCGACTACTCAAAGCCTTTAACATATGATAATTTTTATGAAAATATAAAACGTTTATTCAAGCATCTACTGGGAATCACTCTTAATCTCATCATTTAACAGCTATTTTCCCCAATTCCTATTAAATGAACAGCATTCTTAAGTCACTGGAGGAACTGTGGAAGATGTCAGAAGCAGAGATGTTGCTGTCCACAACAGAGGAACAGTCAGGTTTGATCAACATACTGAAACAGAAAGCAGACGAGCTACTTGTCCGATGTGACGCTGTGCGTGAACTCAATACAGAGCTGGAAGCTAGAGTAGCTGGATATCAGAAAGACCTGGAACAGGAAAGAAAGAGATCTGCAACATTAGAGAAGAGATTTGCGGTCCTTGCTGCCAACAACCAAGCGATTACTGTTTTCAAGGACGAGTACAAAAAACAGAATGCCCAGTTAAGGCAAGAGAACAGAATCCTTCTGTCAGAAAACAAGACACTTTTCTCTCAAAAACTGGAAGACAAAGATGCACTTATTCAAAAACTTCAGCAAGAACTCAGACATCTGTCAGAAAACTACACGTGTTTACAGTCACAACTTCAAGAAGAAGCAGCTCAGCATCAGTGCAAGGAGGCATCGCTACGTGATCGGTTACATCAAGCTCAGCAACAGCACAAAGATGCCGTAGAGCTGTGCAAAGGTATGTATGAAATGTAATTATCTTCACTGTTACAAAATACTAACATGTCTAAATGCAGGGCCTTGTTTCCATTATCAGTTCTGAAACTGCAGCTACAAAAGTCTGAAGAAAAGCACGCTTTATTGGAACAAACGATGAACGAAAGCATAGAAACTCTCAAGAAAGACAAAAACAGTCTGCTGCATCTGACGACAGAGCACGAGAAAACAATACAGGTGATGATTATCATTATTTTATGCACCAAGACCACAAGACTGTCGGTTAAAGTTATTTCACATTAGTTCATGTCGGTGTTAATTCAGGTGAAACAACAGGAAATGCAGCAGCTGGAGACAAAATGCAAAGAAGAGAAACAGCCAGACTCAAAGCAGAGGACAGGTGACATGCTCATGAGTAAATTATATCAGATATCATATTCTTCAAAGCTGTGTTCCCAGGATGCTTTTGTTTGTCAGATGTGGCTCCAATGACCTGTGGAGTCCCTCAAGACTCCATTCTAGGCCCTATTCTTTTTCTTTTGTATATGTGTTACCTTGGTGGTAATTTTTGAAAACATTAAATTCCTTTTCATTGCTTTGCGGACGATGTCCAGATTTACCTGCCACTGAGGTTAATAGGCAGTGATGCAGTGCAGCCATTATTTGATTGTTTGAGTGATGTTAAATCATGGATGAGCACTAATTTTCTAAATCTTAATGAATCCAAGATGGAGACGTCCTGTTTGGAGGAAACACTTCCACAGCATGCTCTGCTGATTGTCTTGGACCAGTCCTCTCTCAACCACCTTCAGCTCATTCAGAATGCTGCCGCTTGTCTTCTCTCGGACAAGAAAAAACGCAACCACGCCAGTCTTGGCCTCCTTCCGCTGGCTCTCGGGTCCAATATTGCGTTGATTTTAAACTTCTCTTTATTCTTTTTAAAGCTGTTAATGGTCTGGCCCCTGTGTACCTCTCTGAGCTCCTGCGTTGCTACACCCCAACCAGAGCTTTAAGGTCTTCTGACCAACTGTTGTTGGAGGTGCCAAGAACTAGAGTAAAGTCTAGAGGTCGATCCTTTGCGGTGGCTGCCCCCAGGCTTTGGAACAGTCTCCCCCTCTATATTAGATCATCCCTGGACCTAGAGACTTCCTAAAAACCCACTTCTTCTCCCTGGCATTTTATAAATGACAAAATTCAAACTTTGTTGCTGTAATTTTATTATTGTCATTATTCTTATTATTTTTAATCTATTTGTTGATTTACGTATGATTGGGCACAACCCGGTGCTCACTTCTGTACAGCACTTTGATCGACTGCTATCGTTTTAAATGTGCTCTATGAATAAAGTTTGAGTTGAGTTTTGCTGTGACCTCTTGATAAACCCTCTCCAGATTTGAACGGGAAGCAGCAGCTGTTAAAAAAGATGCCAAAGTGAAGTCTCTGCAGTGTGCTCTGGATGTATCCCAGACACAATATAATAAGCTGAAAATGGTTGGTTTTAGTCAGGAATAACATAATGTCCAAACACACGCGTGTGTGTGTGTGTGTGTGTATATGTGCTCAGTGTGTTTCCTCAATTATTTCACAGGATTTTGAAGCCTTCAAAGAACACATGAAAGATCTTCTTGCACAAGAAAGGTTGCTGAATGCAACACTTCGTCACATGAACTACTAACGTGAGGCGTTGAAGTAATTCTTGAACACTCATCTGCCAGTTTCTCACCATTGGATGACTTCTTCAGTGGGACTCACTATGTAAGAATCCTGCTGTGGGAGGCTATCATACTCACCTTGGAGGCTCAAAATTGTAACATTCAGACATTTCCACTGACAGCGTGTGATTAGCAGTTAATTTCAAAACATACAAATGTTCCTGTCTAAGAACAGTTTGTCATTTTTCTCTCTCTCCCAAAGAGTGACAAAGAAGATTTCACAAACCCATCATTCAGTTTAACATTCCTTTGTGTCAGAAATTCTTCTTTAATTACGTCTTGGCCTGCAGCTTTGGAGAACAAAGCCTCTTCATCGCAAACACAGCAGGTAAAGAGTTTGGGCAATCCTCAGGCAGTCTGTGCAGGACTGATCCTGTCTCTCAGCAGTGTGGTAAAGCTTTAAAAACCTGCAGGGAATGGACAAATGATTATCCCTGAAGGTGTCATAAAAATTATACCGTGTCACCATATAACACGTTACACTTTGGTACTCATCGGTTATGGCGTAAGAGAAAGGTGGTATCGCTAAAATGCATCCTCAGTGTAATACATGTCTTTGTTTGCTTCATCTTGTTTTGTCACTGTGAAGAATAAATGTCTTTGTAATCGGCAGAATCTGACTTTACAGTCTCAGAAGATGTCGCTTTTTTCATCCAGTGAAATGTTACACAACTTTTTTTCAGGAGTATTGTGGGATATTATTGTAGGGAATGCTTATCAAAATTGATGTTTTGGTTAAGAGTAAAGGTAGTATGTATACACTTGGCCTCAACTAAATATTAGTAGTGGTGCAGCTTAGCTAAAATTTCCATAAAAATTGTGCATTTTGTGATAAAAGCATGGAATTTGGCACACACATTCTAAATTACCAAATGTTTATTTTCAGATATGGAGATTTCCTGAAACTGACCTCTAATGAGCTACAGGGGTCAAGGTGTCAATAAAGAATTATACAAGGGTCAAAATTTTGAAATGTTCTAATCATGTTGAAAACTATACCACATTATTTGTCTGATTAGAACAATTCCAAAAAGGTACAGTTTGGACTATCTATGACTCAATTCCATGGAGTTATGGGATAAAAACAGCAAAAATGGTGATAAATGTCAGTTTCAGTTTGTACAGGGGTCAAAAGTTAAAGTTGCGCCAATTTTGGTAAAAGAAATTATGCAAATTATTGGTTGAGTTAATAGCATTTTAAAAAGGAATAATTTGCACCATCTGTCATGCTTAATTATCATGTTACGGGGTAACATGTGCCATACGTCATAGAATCCAATGTACGTCGACCTTGTTTGACCTTTACTTTGGAGACCAAGCATTCAGCACAGAAAACTATTCCATTTATTAATCCTTTTATTTCAACCAATAATTTGCATCACTTTTTACCAAAATTGGAGCAACTTTAACTTTTGACCCCTGTACAAACTGAAACTGATCTTTGTCACCATTTGTCTTGTTTTTACCCCATAACTCAAAAACATTCAGTCATAGATAGTCCAAACTATACCTTTTTGGAATTGTTATGACAAGACAAATAATGTGGTATAGTTTTCCACATGATTGGATCATTTTTAAATTTTGACGCCTGTGTAATTCATTATTGAGCCCTGTAGCTCATTAGAAGTCAGCTCCAGGATACCTCCATATCTGAAAATAAACATTAGCTAATTTAGAATATGTGTGCCAAATTTGATGCTTTTATCACATAATGCATAAGTGTTTTGCTATGCCGCCCCACTGTCGTGGATTTGACCTTACTGGGTTTTGCATCTGAACCCTTCATATGCGCATATATATAATATATATATTCTCCAGCCCCCCCATAAGGGTCACAGTGGGCTGGAGCCTGTCTCAGCAGCCCAGCAGTCACAGGACAAGAGGCACAGTACACCCTGACAGGATGCCAACTTATCGCAGGGTCACATACAGAAAGACAAACACAACCACACCCTCAATCATACCTGTGGTCAATTTAAACTTTCCAGTTCACCTAACCTGCACAAACACAGAACATGCACACTGCACACAGAAAGGACCAGGTGGGAGTCGATCCCAGGACCATCTTGCTCTGAGGCGAGAGAGCTAACCTAAGCTCTTCCACAGTGCCACCCAACTTTATGAAATGCCACAGGAAAATGGCATTCCATCTTATTTATCGTAATAATTTTGATTTTGTCATAATTGGTCATATTTTATTATCATATATCACTGGGGAGGTCTAGTGGTTAAGGCGCTGGGCTTGAGACCAGAAGATCCTCAGTTCAAATCCCAGCCTGACTGGCTGGGACCTTGGGCAAGGTCTTTAATCCCCTATTGCTCCCGGTGTTTATTGAGCGCCTTGTATGGCAGCACCATCTGGGTGAATGTGAGGCATTATTTTTAAAAGCGCTTTGAGCGTCTGATGCAGATGGAAAAGCGCTATATAAATGTAGTCTATTTACCATTTATCACTGCAAAAGTGATTTATTGCCTGTGTATTTTGAAAGATCTTACAATGTAGTTCTAGATGATAATAACAATAAATGGAGTGGTACACAGTACCACACTAAGATTTCAACAATATTAACCTCAATTCATATTTCAAACCTTTGACGATGTCTATTTTTTAAGAATGTAGTAGAAGTCTATCCCTAATATTAATACTGAGAAATTGACAAGAATATAAAAAGGTCTTGCTTGACTGTGAAAGTGAAAAAATACCTTGTTTTGAATGTGAGTTTCTAAGTAAAGTAATGTTAAGATACTGAGAAGTTTTGGCTTAAATTTTCATTTTAAACATATAATACATTAGCCTATAACTGTGTTATGTTTAATGTGAGTTGTCTCCTAATTTGTGAGCAAACATGATTCAGTTACAAATGTTGGCATTCAACAATGCTTCACAGCTGGAAATGTATCCCTCATCATCTCCTGCCTGAGGGCAGAACAGGAGTCTTGGCAAGTCTGTGTAGGATCTGCAGGTTCCTCCTTTCTTTTATAAAGGAGTGTTACAGGGTCTCAAAAGCTTTGCGCCCCACAATGACGGATACGACTGCTGCTGCCATTGCTGCTGCACAGTGAGTGAGCTAACTGGAACCGCTGGAGATCCTAGTCCTCTGCTGATCGTGAACTTTTTCCTAGTCAACGCTTTGGAATTAATTCAAAATAGCATATTGAAGAAATTGCAGGATTCCCAAAAGAAGCTGGACTAAATCAGTTTGAAGAGGTATTCAGTTTTTTAACATACTGATTTTTTGACATGTTTTGTTGTTTTGTTTTTTGTAGAAAAAAAGACCAATCTGACTTTTATCCTTAAATGTTTTGTAATTCAGATTACATTCCTGCATATGTCTTATTATGCAATTTAAATTATTCCTGTTTCTGTCTGTAGTTGGGCCAAGATGCTCTCTTCTCTTAAGGTGGTGCTGCTGGTCACAGCACTGAAGAGCTTCTGGGCCCAAGATGTGCATGAGGACAAAATGAACAGAAGATCTCGGGACAAAACTCAAGCTGCAAGTATCCATAACGGACAAGGTAAGAAGATCACACAGTGAATGAAAACATTACTCATCTTCTCAACCCACAGACAATGATGCATCATGATGCAGATGCCTGAACACTGTATTCACTGTGAAATACTTTACCTTCACTACGCTACAGCATCAAATTATGACACAAACCTGTAATTAATGAGGAATGTTCTTTTATAAAAATTGGAGGAAATCCTGCAGATAAGGGCGATCAGAGTAAATACTTGTGCAAAAGGCAGACCAATCACTACAGTATTATTGTTTGCAGCCATATTTCTTATAATACAATAACATCATTAACATCACCAATGTCAAAATGTGCATTTTATCATATCTGTGAAAATTAAATTTGTTTATTTTCTGCAGTATTTATGATTGTGTATTTTTATTATGATCATTCTAGTGGTTTTTGAGAAATTGTTCAAAATGTTGCAAAATATCCCATCTTGCTATCTAAAGACTACATTTAAATTTGCATATTCTAGATGTAATGGCCCCTTCTACTTGACAAGTTTTATTGAAATCTTAAAAAAGGCGGGGGGGGGGGGGGGGGGGGTTATTGTCAGGCCATCAGACACTCTTATTGGTCAATGATCTTTCGCATTTCATAGTGCAGAATTGTGGTGACACCGCAACTCCCATAAAATCGCTTCATCCTTTGCAGCTCAGTCCTAGATGCCTCCCCCTTCTTGTGTTTGCGTGTCAGACACACTCACCCACCTTTACTTTTAGCCTGACATGAAAAAATTCTGTTGACTTGAAAAATCTTGATTTCAAATTGACAACCTCATCTTAAGGGAAAGTACCAAGAGAAACATTGGACATTTGTGAAAACAGACACCAGAGCTGACATGAAAAAGCCTGACTACTCCTTTGAAAGTGATACTGGAATACAGCTGATCAGCAAGTTAGGGACTGACAGTTTGCAAGAGCTGTCACATAGTAGAGGGTTCAAGAGGGTGCAGGTTTGTATTGTGAGCACAGAATCCATCAGGGGATTTCATTGATTAATAGGACTCTGAGTGAAAGAGAGGAATGCATCAGTTAAATGCTTTAGACTGTGGTCATGCACACATTTTAAACAAGCAGAGGTGGTCTGACTACAGCTTGAATCCTCTACAGCCACCTTTTCCACTCACCTCTTTTGTCTTGAATTTTGTTTATGGAGTTACGCTTAGTAGGGAAAGATGGTAGTACGGGTCAGCGAGACCCAACCAGTTTTGCAGAGTTTGGCCTTAAAACTGTGTCAGGGAGACAATGTCCAAGTATGCCCAAAGCAGCTGCCATAAAATTGTAGACAGGTGAATCATATGGGAGTTGAGTTCATATGAACTACTTGGAGTGTCTGGTGGCTATCTAAGGTAGGGACCAAAAAGGGGACCAAATGCCCACTTTTTCTGGGGACAGTTCGTGTCTTTGGTGGCCTGTCTTCAGCTGGAGCTGTACCCGGAAATGTCCCTATTTTCTGGGTAGGAGAGCAAAAAGAAAGCTGTCTTGCATTGTGCTTGTTTTGGCCAAAAGATGGTGCTGATTGCGTGTGATATCAGCTTCATATCACTCTTCTTCTTCTACTACTAACCACTTGCTCATCTAACTTCATAGAAAGGTGCTTCGTAAAACTCAACCAGAAACTTGCAAGTGTTAACTGATTTAAAAAAATACAAAAATAAAGGCAACAAAGTTACTTAGTTAGAAGTCAGTGTTATCAGGTAGCTTTCATCATAGTTTATTACAGTACTACAGTTAACATGGTCATAATACAATCTTCAAAGAGGAAAGCAATGGGCATTTTAATGCCACATTGGCCACTGAACTGATAATGTCCCCTGTTTCTATTTCACAAACCTGGTCAACTTAATATAACATTGCTGACCCATCTCCTTCAACAACTAAATAAATATTTTAAATCTGCTAAGTTCTTCTTTTTTCAGCTGCTCCCTTTAGGGCTCACCACAGCAGATCAGTCTTTTCTATCTCACCCTGTCCTCTATCTTCCTCTGTCACACCAACCACCTGCATGTCCTCCCTCATCAGCACATCCATAAACCTCCTCTTTGGCCTCCATCTTCTGCCTGGCGGCTCCATCCTCAGCATCCTTCTCCCTATATAGCCTGGGTTCCTCCTCTGCACATGTCCAAACCATCTCAATCTCACCTTCAGACCGTCCCATCTGAGCTCTCCCTCTGAGTTGTTCATTCCTTATCCTGTCCATTCTCATCACTCACAAAGAGAATTGCAACATTTGCAGCTCTGCCACCTCCAGCTCTGCCTCCTGCCTTTTTGTTAGTGCCACTGTCTCAAAACCATACAGCATAGCTGCTCTCTTTCACTCTTGCAGATATTCTTCGGTCACAAATCACTCCTGCCATCTTTGTCCACCCACTCCACCCTGCCTCCACTCTCTTCTTCACCTCTCTACCACACTCTTTATTACTTTGGACAGTTGACCACAATTATTTAAACTCATCTACTTTCATTACTTCTACTCCTTGTAACAGCACTATTCCACTTGGCTCCACTGGGCTCCTACTGAATTTCATTTCCCTGCTCTCCAGAGCATATCTCCACCTTTCCAGGCTAGATTCAACCTGCTCTTTACTCTCACTACAGATCACAATGTCATCTGCAAACATCATAGTCCATGGCGACTCCTGTCTGATCTCAGCTGTCAATCTGTCCATCATTATTGCGAACAAGAAAGGACTCAGAGATGATCCTTGGTGTAATCCCACCTCCACCTTGAATGAGTCTGTCATTCCTACTGTGCATCTCACCGTTGTCATGCTGTCCTTGTACATGTCCTGCACTACACTCACATACTTCTTTATCACTCCAGGATTCCTCATATTATACCACAACTCTTCTCTTGGCACCCTGTCATAAGCTTTTTCTAAATCCAGAAATGCACAATGTAACTCTTTCTGGCCTTCTCTATACTTCTCTATCAGTATTCTCAACAAACATTGCATCATAGTGCTCTTTCTCTGCATGAAACCATAATGTTGCTCACAGATCTTCTCCTGTTTTCTAAGCCTAGCTTGTACTACTCTTTCCCATAACATCATGCTGTGGCTGATCAACGTTATGCCTCTGTAGCTGGGTGATTCTTTAACTACGGGCACTATTGGCCTTGTAAATGTAACTTCCACCACACCACTGCCTTACAATATAAAGCGCCTTGGGGCAACTGTTTGTTGTGATTTGGCGCTATATACATGTGCTCTGATGTCACTGTTTATCTCCATAGAAACTACCCAAACAATCTTTCATACAAACTGTTTAAAGGGACATTACAGTGTTGTGGTGGAAATTACGGCAATAGTGTGGGACAACTACATTTTGTTTAAAAAAATCACAACAGTTGTATGACATTGAATACCCCAATTATGTTTTGATTATTTTACTGATATTTTATTCAGAGATATTTTAAAACATTAGAAAAAAATGTTTCTTTACCATTCATTTTTATCATTGAAGATCAAAAGTCTGGGTGTGGGACAAGCACAAAACGGCAATATTTGCATATAATGATGCTGAAAAAAAGGTGAAAAAGTCATCATAGACTACTAGGACAAATTTCTTAACACACTTTCATTGTAAAGATAACTATAAAAGTGTGAAATTTGCCCTTTTTTCTGTTTTTCATACAATATGATCAAAGGACATAATAAGTGCCCGTAGTCTAAGAATCACCCAGTTACTGCAGCTTTTCACATCACCCTTGTTCTTAAAAATATGAACCAAGATTTGATTCAACAATCTGGTTAGAAACTCCACTACCATCTCTCCTAGACATTTCCATGCCTCCACAGAAATGTCATCTGGACCAGCTGCTTTTCCACTCTTCATCATCTTCATAGCTGCCCTCACTTCATTCTTACTAATCTCTTACACATTCTGATTTAGTCTCTGTACATCATCCAGCCTTTTGTCTCTCTCATTTTCTTCATTCATTAGCTCCTCAGAATATTTCCTCCATTTTTTCAACACACTCTCCTCGCTTGTCAACACATCTTTTACCAAACTAACCTGCTGCACATCCTTTCTAGCTCTGTCCCTTTGTCTGGTGAATTGGTACAAGTCCTTTTCTCCTTTCTTACTCTTCAACTTCTTGTACAGCTCGCTATATGCCTTTTCCTTAGCTTTTGCCACTTCACTTTTCACCTTTGCAGCCTATCCTTGTACTCCTGTCTATTTTATTCATCTCTCTGACTATCCCAATTCTTTTTTGCCAACCTCTTTCTCTTTATGCTTTCCTGGACATCTTCATTCCACCACCAAGTCTCCTTGTCTTCCTTCCACTGTCCAGATGTCACACCCAGTACCTTCCTAGCTGTCTCGCTCACCACATCTGCAGTACTTTTCCAGTTGTCCAAAACTGCTTCCCCTCCATCCAGTACCTGTCTCACCCGCTCACTGAATTTCCCACAACAGTCTTCCTCCTTCAACTTCCACCATCTGATCCTTTGTTGATGTCTCATTCTCTTCTTCTTCACCACTCGATTCATCCTACAAACCACCATCCTATGCTGTCTCCCCAGCCATCACCCTACAGTCTCAATTTCTTTTGACTTGCATCTCCTACAAATAAAGTTGTCCACCTGTGTGCACCTTCCTCCACTGTTATTTGTCATACTGTGCTTCTTTTCTTAAAGTAGTTATTCACTACAACCATTTCCATCCTTTTTGCAAAATCAACTACATCTGCCCTTCCACATTCCTGTCCTTGATACCATATCTACCCATTACTTCCTCATCACCTCTGTTCCCTTTGCCAACATACCCATTGAAGTCCGCTCCTATCAGTACTCATTCTTGCTTGGGCACACTCTCCACCACCTCATCTAACTCACTCCAGAAATCTTCTTATCCTTCATCTCACTGTCTACCTGTGGGGCATATGCATTGATGATATTCATCATCACTCCTTCAATTTCCAACTTCACACTCATCACCCTGTCAGACACTTGCTTGACCTCCAACATACTCTTAACATACTCTTCCTTTAAAATGACCCCTATACCATTTTTCTTCCGATTCACACCTTGTTACAACAACTTGAACCCATCACCTATGCTCCTGCTGTTACTTCCCTTCCACTTGGTCACTTGTACACACAATATGTCTACCTTTATCCTCTCCATCATATCAGCCAGCTCTCTCCCTTTAGAAATCATACTGTCAGCATTCAAAGTCCTAACTCTTACTTCCACCCTTCTAGTTTTCTTCTTCTCCTGCTGTCTGTGGACACGTTCTCCTCCTCTTCTTCTTCTTCGCCCAGCAGTCACCCAATTTCCTCCTGCACCCTGTTGGGCAATGACACTGGTGGCAGTCGTTCTTAACCCAGGCCTTGGCCAATCCGGTATGGGCATTCGATTTGTACTCTGGATGTTTTTGTTTTTTTTGGGGGGGGGGGTTACACCGGATGCCCTTCCTGACGCAACCCTACTCATTGATCCGGACTTGGGAACAGCACTCAGAGTGTACTGGCTGGACACCCCATGTGGCTGAGATTTGACAAACATTAAGGTTAATGCCCTGCCTCCTTCTCCCCTCCTCATTTATCCGGGATTGGGACCAGCACTCAGAATGTACTGGCTGCACACCCCATGTGGCTGAGTTGAGTAAACCTGCTAACACACAAACAATTTGTATAACTTTATGTGACATAGTGTGTTATCTTGTCCTGTGTATGCACAGCTATCTTGGATGAGGACTGCACCTTGGATCTCTCCTTCCTATTGGACAGTTCTGAGAGTGCCAAGGATAACCACAAACAGGAAAAAGAATTTGCTATGAATGTGGTAGAAAGACTCCAAGATCATCAGCTGCATTCTGGTCGCCGCTTGAGCTTGAGAGTGGCCCTGCTGCAGTACAGCAGCCATGTCATTATCGAGCAATCCTTCAGAGACTGGAGAGGACTCCAGAACTTTAAGACTCACACAGCTCCCATCATCTACATCGGACATGGCACCTACACCACCTACGCCATTACCAACATGACCAAGATCTACCAGGAAGAATCCCGCCCTGGTAGCATCAAAGTGGCCATGCTGCTTACAGATGGTGTCTCCCACCCCAGGAACCCGGACATTTTGTCTGCTGTTGCAGATGCAAAAAGCCAAGGTATCAAATTCTTCACTGTGGGCATCACACCAGCCGCCAATGAGCCAGCCAATGTGGCACAGCTCCGACAGCTGGCCAGCTCCCCGGCCTCCCGCTTCCTCCATAATTTACAGGATGAAGGCGTGATTGAAAAAATTGTAACTGAAACTGTGAGTATCCTACCTGGTCCTTCATTACAGAAAAGATATTTTCTTTCAATATTCAGAGTTGACACATGGGCATGTTTATTCAGGTATCCTTATGGAACTGTAATGAATGTGATAGCTCTAGAGCTTTTTCCATAGCTTTTACAAAGGTGTGTTTGACATGCGTGCATTGTCTGAACATATCCTCCAGGCCCTTGGATTTACTCTGTTTTGTCCCTTTACATTCCTTCAAGTAGAATGAATATATAATAAACCCACCCTGCTAAACAATATTATCTTCTTTACAGACTAAGTTGGGCGATGAAGGGGTAAGTATTTCCATTCAACAGTTCGCACTTTGTTGACATATAATAACGTGTGATTAAGTGAGAATTCCCACATTGTATAAAATTACAGTAATGACAGCTAAAAAAAAAGAACTTGTTTGCTTTTGTAAGTGCCCTCTAGCTCAGAGATGTCATAAAGGAGAAAGGGGACCAAATGGACCTGCGGTGAGTTATTCGCTTCTAAACATTTCGCTCTTCCATGCAAGTTTTGTTTGAAGCATCACAGGACTTATTTTTAAGTGAATGGATGAAGTTTTGTGCAGAAAAATGTAATGGTAGCATTTTAGGAATGGTAATTGTGCATTTTAAATGGGATAATCTCTTTTATTCTCATTATAGTTTGCAGTCATTTCTGTAAGCAGATTGAGTAGCTGGGTGGTCCTGTTCCAAATTCTATGAGAATGAGACACAGATTAAACTCTAATTTGCATTTCCCAAAGAAATCATATTAGAAATTGCCATTTGGTCTGCATCCCCACTACTCTGAGCATGCAGATCACCTCATCCTTGGGGTGGCACTGTGACCCACCTCCTTTATTTCATAATGTTGCATTTATCTCCATCTATCAGGGGGATGCATAATTCTACCAGAAAATGTTGAAAATGACCATTAATAATGTCAGTTTATATTGTCCATCAACCACTGACAATAGCCAACAGGCCACGTTGTGATAATGATGATGATGTGCACACAGGCGGTGTCCCCTCAAAATTGACAAATTACAGTTTTGTGATAAACCTTCCTTTTTTCTTGCAAAAAGAAATCCAATAACATCCATCAAGACTCCTCACAATCTCTCAGATGAGCTATGATTTATCTCAGACTGTTGTGGTGTTACTCATTTGACACCAGGTATCGTTTCCAAAAGATTATTTCTTTTTAGCAATTTATTCCTCGGTTAACATGGCAATCATCTACAGTTACTAGCCAATTTTTCTGTATTATTTTTTAAGCAATGTTTATTGAATTATTTGTTAACTTATATCTTGATGCAAGAAAACAAGAATATAAGTGAAATATAGTGTTAACATGAAACACAAATGCAAGTAGATGGTCTTTCTGTACAGCAGGTTCTAAACTAAGGCATTTATTCACTGAAAAAAATCTTGTAGAATATTGCACAACACAAGCAGATAATCTCAGTTATTTTTATTGAGAAATATATTATGATAAATGTTATGATACATGTTTTATTTATTATGAGTATATGCATGCACACCTTCATTCATTTGAAAATCTTTACAAATAAATTGCTGAATCTATGTGCACAAATGTTGCATTTATTTCAATCATGGACATCTGTGTTAAATTTCATTCCATGCTTTGATTCAAGCATCATAAATCTTATAAATGTATATTTGTTAATACAACTATAGGTTTGCATCTATATTATAATAGCCAAGTGGCCCCTGTGTGCATGTCTATGGCTTCGTTCATGCAGAAACCGGGGAGAGTGTTGGGAAAGTGTAGTGACACGGACCCACAACAGGGGGCGTAAATGAACGGACAATGAAAGAGTCGAATATGAACACTTTACTGTTGTGAATGAGCACAACCACAATACAGAGGAATGTGAAATTTTGCAAACAGTCAATCACAAGGGTGACGTGTGGGCAGGCTCGAGGATAGAAGACGTCTGTGGTGGTGGGCCAGCAGTATCTCCTCTTCTGGCGGCCCACACAACAGGACCCCCCCTCAACGGGCGCCAGGACCAGGTTTATCGGGGTGTCGGCGGTAGAAATCGGCCAGGAGGGCCGGATCCAGGATGAAGCTCCTCTTCACCCAGGAGCGTTCTTCGGGTCCATACCCCTCCCAGTCCACCAGATATTGGAACCCCCGGCCCATTCGACGGACGTCCAGGAGCCGGCGCACTGTCCAGGCCGGCTCCCCGTCAATGATCCGGGCAGGAGGCGGCGCCGGACCGGGAGCACAGAGGGGGGAGGTGTGGTGCGGTTTGATTCTCGACACATGAAAAACCGGGTGGATCCGCAGTGAAGCTGGGAGTTGGAGCTTCACTGCGGCAGGACTGAGGACCTTGAGGAGTCTGAATGGGCCTATGAACCTATCCATCAGCTTCGGGGATTCCACTTGAAGCGGGATGTCCTTCGTCGACAGCCACACCTCCTGCCCGGGCTGGTATGCAGGGGCCGGGGACCGCCGGCGATCTGCATGGGCCTTGGCCCTCGTCCGGGCCTTCAACAAGGCAGAACGGGCGGTGCGCCACACCCGACCTCTCCCTCCACCACGGGAGGATGGTGGTGTTGCCCTGACGGTGGGAAGCCCGTGACAAAATCCAGGCCGATGTGGGACCAGGGGCGAGGCACAGGAAGCGGCTGGAGCAGTCCTTGGGACCTCCTGTGGTCAGCCTTGCCCCTGGCGCAGGTGGTGCAGGCCTGGATGTACTCCCGGACGTCGGCCGAGCGGTAAAGGCGGTGAGGATTTGCTGCAACTCACCGATCACGCCTCCTGCAGACGCCCGTGCACCCTGCTCTTCCATTGGCTGTTCAACAGATGGGTGACGCCCCTCGGGATCCATGACGTTGGCCGAGATATCCTGTTGGGAAAGTGTAGTGACACGGACCCACAACAGGGGGCGTAAATGAACGGACAATGAAAGAGTCGAATATGAACACTTTACTGTTGTGAATGAGCACAACAGAGGAATGTGAAATTTTGCAAACAGTCAATCACAAGGGTGACGTGTGGGCAGGCTCGAGGATAGAAGACGTCTGTCCTGAGAAGAACCGGAACCACACGATTTCCTCCGCCACCGAACCCGGAGAATACTGGAGCCGCCAAGTCCCGAGTCCCCAGGTGGCCACCGTCTCCGAATGTCGGATCTGGTACTGCTGGCAAGGAGCAGAGACAATAAGATGTGGGTGTGTGCACACCCAGTAACAACAATGATGGAGATTCCACCTCCACCTCTAACACACACTCGTGCAGCTCCTGTCTCAAACACTTATCTGGTGGGGGTGTAAAGCGAAGCTGTCGCCGGTCACGACAATCTCCAGATAGAGCACTCCGCAGGAAAACAGCTGCAAAAACGAGTTTACTAAACACAGTCAGTGATACGGCTGAGAGTATTACCTTTACTGGTCGACGATATCTCGGCAGTGAGGTGGAGATGACGTCCGGGTTTTATGGAGTGAGATGATGTAGTGTAGATGGGTGACAGCTGTCAAGAGATAATGAGTGACAGCTGTCACCCCCGGCTGTGTCCGTGGCGGCAGTGCCCTCTCGTGCCTGAAGCCCGCACTTCAGGCAGGGCGCCCTCTGGTGTTGGGCCAGCAGTACCTCCTCTTCTGGCGGCCCACACAACAGAGAGCTGAGATTTGTCATTTGGTATGCTTATGTATTTTGGGTCAAGCAGTAGTGCTGTGAAAACGTAAAGTTAATGGAACAAATATTTTTGTGAAATTAGCCATTTTAGCTAACCAGTAAACAATGGACATGGTGCTACAATGCAACATGGGTGTTTGGGGTTTTGGGTTGTTATTATTGTGGCTCATATTAGTTTAACAGTGTTGTTAGTGTTTTTGATTTATTGTGTTGTTGTGTTTGATTTAGTCAGTTGGTTTAGTCAGTTTAGTTAAGTGTTATGTTGTCTTTACCATGAATGAAAAGAGTATTGCTTTTGATGTCTTTCGCCACTGTCTCTGTTTGTTCAAGTGTAAAAATTAAAAGCACTTGCTTGCAGCAGAATGCATAAAAAAGCTCTGCGTGTGTGCCACTGGGGACTGCTGACATTTGCCGTTTGGTATGCTTATGTATGTATGTTGGGTCAAGGATGAACAGCACCAAAGCAGTACATTGATAGGATAACTGTTGTGTGGGCCGCTGAAGAGGAGGTACTGCTGGCCCACCACCACAAGATGGCGCCCTGCTTGAAGTGCGGGCTTCAAGCACGAGAGGGCGTCGGAGCGACCGGGAGTGACAGCTGTCATCCGTACCAGCTGTCACTCATCCACTACTCATCACCACCACCATAAAGGCCGGACTGCAACTCCACCTCCCCACCAAGAAATCAGCTACCGTTCAGGTAATTTCTCTGCTAAGCTTAACTGTGACTAATAGTCTGATCTCATTTGCAGCCGTTTTCCTGTGACGGTGTCCTTATCTGCGGTATTGGCGTTTGGTGTGGACTGCGACGGCTTCGCCTCACACCCCAAACCAGATAAGTGGTTTCACAGGAGCTGTACGAGTGTGTGATTGGAGGTGGAGGTTTTCCCTCCTAACTGTATACAGACTGTGGGATTACTGAGTGTGCGAACTCACACTCATCAGGACTGTCTCTGTTCTCTGCCAGCAGTACCGGGTCTGACTGCTGAAGACAGCGGCCACCTGGGACGCAGGGCTTGGCGGCTCCGGTGTTCTTCAGCTCTATTGGTGGTGGAAGCTGTGTGGGATCCGGCTCTTCTCTCGCCAGGCGTCTTCTATCGTCGAGCCTGCCCACACGTCACTTGGTGTATAATTGACATTCCACCATATTGTTATTGTCTGTACGTCGTTGTGCGATTCACAACATTAAATTGTTACTTTTGGCTTATCCATTGTCCGTTCATTAACGCCCCCTGTTGTGGGTCCGTGTCACGACACTTTCACAACACTAACGTTGCCAATTACATTCTGGACAAAAATGCTATTCCAACAGGGGGCAGTAAATCATCATTATGTATTAAAAGCGAGCATGCGTGCATGATTTTAATTAGTAAGTTCAATGTAAGTACATAATATAATTGTAAATATATTCAAAATACATAGATTCAGTTCAATTCAATTTTATTTATATAGCGCCAAATCACAACAAACAGTTGCCCCAAGGCGCCTTATATTGTAAGGCAAGGCCATACAATAATTACGGAAAAACCCCAACGGTCAAAACGACCCCCTGTGAGCAAGCACTTGGCAACAGTGTGAAGGAAAAACTCCCTTTAAACAGGAAGAAACCTCCAGCAGAACCAGGCTCAGGGAGGGGCAGTCTTCTGCTGGGACTGGTTGGGGCTGAGGGAGAGAACCAGGAAAAAGACATGCTGTGGAGGGGAGCAGAGATCAATCACTAATGATTAAATGCAGAGTGGTGCATACAGAGCAAAAAGAGAAAGAAACACTAGATGACACAAGAAAGTGAAAACACTTATTTCAGTTGTGGTCCATTTAAAAATCAAATGACAAAATAGAATAATAAAATACAATAATAATACAAATAATAATGATAATGATAATAGCGTGTATATGGTAACAAGAACCTAAGCAATTTATAAATACATTAAGACAGTAAATTAACATTAAATAAATGACATAATTAACAGGAAATAAAAGGGTTAAGTTCCTCTTCTAAAAATTGTTGCGGCCTAATGTTCTAAAAACATTCTGGACTCAAACGCCATTCCAACTCATTATAGAAACTTTGTTTCATTTATTACTACCCTTGAAAAATGTTAGCTACGTATTTTGTAAACACTACCAAATCTAGAGCCCATGGATCTCCACGGGCAACATGTTAGTTATTTATTAACTTGACAATTCTTCCACACAAATTCTTCAACATTTAACCAACAAATAGCAGTAAATACTAATAGTTTCTAAATGCAGCATAAATTCACAGAAACCAAGGAGACTGCTTTAAATTATATTTTTTCTCACATTCAAAATCCAAATATATTCGCAACTTAGAACTGTTGTCAAAATTATAGTCAAACCATTTTACCAAATATGGGTACCAAAAAATTAAATTCATATGGTATCAAGGACCACATTGGAAATAAATGTGTTTTATATTTTACATATTATCATCATTGGTTATTTGTATTTTACGTGTATGAATTTTTACCAAATCAAAAGCAAACCACATCTTGATGCATAAATGGTTATGACAATCCACTCAGTCACTCCCACTCAGCTCAGATAGCACAAAGGCTTCCAGACAGCTGCACCATTATCCAGGTACTTTGTCCACAGACAAATTCTTTAAATTGTTACATTCAGACTGAGGAGCTCTAATAATTGCACTTACTGGTTTTGTGGTTACTAGTTAGTGAATTGTGGTGGATACTTCCTGACCCACATGCAGCTGACATTTGACCCAGTGGACAAGATAATTCATGTCCTGTTGTACATTCCTCACACACAGACCTCCCATGCACACATGCTTCCATGTGACAGTCATTTAGCAACAAACTGAATCAAAATTTTCACTTTGCATATATCTAATCGAAAACACTTTTCCTTTTTAGATTATTATCTCTGTCTAAGATTGTATTTGGTTTACTGGCAGAATGACTCAAAATATAAAACTAAATAAATGAAAATGAAATGCAGGATATATATATATATATATATATATATATATATATATATATATATATATATATATATATATATATAATATTAGTAGGGCAAAAAAGTATTTAGTCAGCCCCTGATTGTGCAAGTTCTCCTACTTAGAAAGATGAGAGAGGTCTGTTATTTTCATCATAGGTACACTTCAACTATGAGAGACAAAATGAGAAAAAAGATTCCAGGAAATCACATTGTAGGATTTTTAAAGAATTTATTTGTATATTATGATGGAAAATAAGTATTTGGTCACCCACAAACAAGCAAGATTTCTGGTTCTCACAGACCTGTAACTTCTTCTTTAAGAAGCTCTTCTGTCCTCCACCTGTTACCTGTATTAATGGTACCTGTTTGAACTCGTTATCTGTATAAAAGACACCTATCCACAGCCTCAAACAAGTCAGACTCCAAACTCAACCATGGCCAAGACCAAAGAGCTGTCAAAGAACACCAGGAAGAAAATTGTAGATGTGCACCAGTCTGGGAAGAGTGACTCTACAATAGTCAAGCAGGTTGGTATGAATAAATCAACTGTGGGAGCAATTGTAAGAAAATGGAAGATATACACGACCATTGATAATCTCCCTCGATCTGGGGCTCTATGCAAGATGTCATCCCGTGGGGTCAAAATGATCATGAGAACGGTGAACAAAAGTCCCAGAACTATATGGAGGGACCTGATGAATGACCTGCAGAGAAATGGGACCAAAGTAAAAAAGCTACACACTATGCAGAGGGGCTCAAATCCTGCACTGCCAGGTGTGTTCCCCTGCTTAACCCAGTACATGTCCAGGCCTGTCTGAAGTTTGCCAGAGAGCATATGGATGATCCAGAAGAGGATTGGGAGAATATCATGTGGTCAAATGAAAACAAAATAGAACATTTTGGTAAAAACTCAATTCGTCGAGTTTGGAGGAAGAAGAATGCTGAGTTGCATTCCAAGAACATATCTACTGTGAAGCATGGGGGTGGAAACATCATGCTTTGGGGCTGTTTTTCTGCAAAGGGGACAGGATGACTGATCTGTGTTAAGGGAAGAATGAACGTGGCCATGTATCAAGATTTTAAGCCAAAACCTCCTTCCATCAGTGAGAGCATTGGGTCTTCTAGCATGACAATGATCCCAAACACAACGCTCGGGCAACGAAGGAGTGGCTCTGTAAAAAGCATTTCAAGGTCCTGGAGTGGCCTAGCCAGTCTCCAGACCTCAACCCCATAGAAAATTTGTGGAGGGAGTTGAAAGTCCATGTTGCCCAGTGACAGCCCCAAAACATCACTGCTCTAGAGGAGATCTGCATGGAGGAATGGGCCAAAATACCAGCTACAGTGTGTGCAAACCTGGTGAAGACTTACAGGAAACGTTTGACCTCTGTCATTGCCAACAAAGATTATGTTACAAAGTATTAAGTTGAACTTTTGTTACTGACCAAATACTTATTTTCCACCATAATTTACAAATAAATTCTTTAAAAATCCTACAGTTGTTGTGGGCTGGGGTGTTTGGCTGGCTTTGTTTTTGTTTTCTGTTTCTCCCTCCAGGTGGTATGCGTTCAGGACTGAGTGGCTGACGTGTGGCTGAGTATTAGGACCTCACCCTGAGCACCTGAGGCTTGTTATCACGTGCAGGTCATCAGGACTCACAGCTATGGTGTATCTGTCTTGATCAGAGCTTGCTGCACTTAAACCTTGAATGCACAGTGTGTGATTGCCAGAGACTCGACCTTGTGAGCAGACGTGTGAGATCGATGTCAGGAGAACAATCTCACCATTACGGATGCAGAGACCGCTCCAGGTTTGACGCCACAGTCTGTGAAGGAGGATTGGCTGAGGTCTCACGCTCTTCAGCACACTTCCTGAGGTAATTTGGTTTTGGTGACTTTCATGAAGTAATGACAGTGGATTTGGTGTCTCTCACACCTTGTTATATTGAGCTGTTACGCTATGGTAATCGCCTAATCAGCTTCTGCTGCAGTGGAGATTTGAACCGAGTTGTTCCATGCCTGCAGGGTGAGAAGCTGAGTTATATTAAAGCCAGGAAGTGTTTGCTGATTGTGTGCACCTTTGAGCTGTGTCTCTCTGAGTGTTGGACTCACCTCATGATTTCTTCCTTCGCAGACTCGGTTTGTCGCGGCCGGGGGGGTGTCGGCAGGGTCCCTGGGTCCGAACTGCTGTGGCTCCGGACCATTTGCGCTGCTGAGAGCGCGCCGTGTTTCCACCTCACCAGACCGCGGACTTTTTGGGTTGTTTATCACTCCACTCACTATTATGTTTATTAAATTCTGTTACCTTTTGAACCGTGCTCTGCTTATTTTATGCTGGGTCCTGTCAAACGCTGGGTCGGTGCTCCGACCGCGTCCGACACATAACAACAGTGTGATTTCCTGGATTTTTTTTCTCATTTTGTCTCTCATAATGGAAGTGTACCTATGATGAAAATTACAGACCTCTCTCATCTTTCTAAGTAGGAGAACTTGCGCAATCAGGGACTGACTAAATACTTTTTTGCCCCACTGTGTGTGTGTGTGTGTGTGTGTGTGTGTGTGTGTGTGTGTGTGTGTGTGTGTGTGTGTGTGTGTGTGTGTGTGTGTGTGTGTGTGTGTGTGTGTGTGTGTGTGTGTATATATATATATTTCTTCATGGGCTGAGACAATTGTGTGTGAGATACAGTAAATTTTGGAGTGGATCCACAAGATGAACAGAGCTGGTAAATGCAATTTTTGAAATATTTATTTATTTATGTTGTGCGCATCCCCTTGGCCTTTTCCAGTTGCTGGGATTCAGCACTGAGGCACCTGCATGGTCATGTTCAGGGAAGTGTGCCACATTGCCAAAATAATGCAGCTGACAAGTACACCTCTTCTGAGTCTCCATAAGTCATCTTTTATTTCTTACAATGTCATTTCAGTGGTGTCCAAGGACTCTGTGTATATAGGTGTAGCAGCAAAGATAACCAGTTGTTGTATTGGGCAAATGGTTAAAGCTCAAGTCTTACAACCATACAGTATGCTTGGAAGTGAAACAACCCCGAAGACTTTTGCAAATGTATTGGTATCATCAGACATTTCTATCCAGGGACGTCAGGACTCAAACATTTCCCAGACATCTCTCAATCCCTAGGCTGAGATCCCAGAGACATGAATGTCATCGTAAAGAAGGATGCAACACCAGGAAATTCTTATTTTTGTATTTATTTTATTTTATTTATTTATTTATTTATTTTTTGCTGGAAGATATTTCATTTTGAGCCCTGGCAGAACTGTACACCACACTGAGTGCCCTTCCATTGGATAATAGACTTATTTTGTCATTACAAACTTTGTTGTACAGTAAATACAGAATAAGCTGTCAGAGGAAGAAATGTTAATATTGTGTTTATTATTATTAGGGAAAGAAAGGTCGTCCTGGAGATGATGGAGCTCCAGGTCCTAAAGGGCAAAAGGTGTGTACCTTTGTTATTATTTTTATTAATTCTTTAATTACAAGAGTTTAAAAGTTGTACCCTTTACTTAAGGTGTCATATGATAAACCCAATATAACCAGGTCTCTTTAAAAAAAAAGTTTGTTGCTGACACGTATCTTCTGTACACAATTGTATCATTTGGATGCACAGACTCTTTTGTCCAGATGGTACAGTTACTTCACAATGACATGAAAGGCTGAGTATCCTACGAAGGTGTACTTACTGAATTTGACATGGGGTGTTATTCAAAAGCTGTGTACTTGCACCCACTCTGGTTTCTAAGTTTATGGCTGCTGTGTTGATGAAAACAGTCGTGAAGCCAAACTCAGAGTTAATGTTCGATGTATATATTCTACCAGTCAAATGCTCGGACGCACTTTGCCGTGCTGTTCCGTCTTTAACTGGATCCTATCTCCAAATCACCTCTTAGACATTTGTTCACACTTACAGAATGTTTTGCCTCACAGTTGAGTCGTCAGGTCTGAGAGTATATGTGCTGGTTCAGTGTCTCACTACATCCACCAGATAAACTGATCAAACCCCAACTCCAAAGTAGCCGTCAATCTGCTACAGCCAGATAATACAGTATGTGGGTAGTCCCTTGGCCTTTAACAGTTTCTGAGGTCCTGAACACTGAGGAACCTGAACATGTTGTTATGACACCGCAGAGGGTGTGAATCTCGCAGTCCAGTCCAGATTACCGTGGCGTTCACTGCGCATCGAACATTTTAGTGTGTCACAGAATTTCGCTGAGTTTCTGTTTTAAACAGTAACAGTAAGTAAGAAATCAGTATTGGCGTCGGCAGAGGCGAACCATCCAGGCCCGCGGCGTCGGCGGAGGCGAACCATCCAGGCCCGCGGCGTCGGCAGAAGAGGTGATCCATCCAAGCTCGCGGCGTCGGTGCAGGAGGCGATCCATCCAGGCCCGCGGCGTCAGTTACATCCGGGGCTGGCGACGGCTACATCCGAGGCTGGCGAAGGCTACACACGGAGCTGGCGACGGCTACACCTGAGGCTGGCGACGGCTGCATCCGAGACTGGCGGCGGCTACATCTGAGGCTGACGGCGGCTGCGACCGAGGCTGACAGCGGCTACGGCCGAGGCCGGTGGCGGCTATATCCGGGATTAACATCGGGGAAGGTCGGTGTGCGGCAACCGGATTTGTGGTGGTGGAGGTAATTAATAGTGGCCTGTACTGAACTACATGAGTTAACATGGCACCACCCAGGAAGACACATAAATTGGAGGAAGACATGGAGGAGATAAAGACCTCATTAAACCGTATTTCAAAAGACATGACCAATTTAGACAAGTTGATGAAGGAGATCAAGGAGCTCCAAAATCTTGTTAAAGAAAAGGACAAGATTATTAAGAAACTTGAGCAATGGGTGGATGAACTTGAACAATATTCTAGAAAAGATGATGTTATAATAACTGGTTTGGAAACAAAACATCGGTCGTACACAAGGGTGGTGGATTCTGGTGGAGCCAGTGGGGAGGATGCACCACCTGAAGAATTACAAACACTAGAACAGCAAGTTACAAATTTTTATATCAAAAAGGTGTTGTCATACATCAAGACACTATATCAGACTGTCACATAATTCCATCCAAAGACAGTAAAAATAAACTACGTAATATTATAATATGATTTACAAGCAGAAAATACAAAAATGAATTAAGACATGCAAAGAATCTGAAAGGAACAAATGTCTATATAAATGAGCATCTAACAAAAAAAATACAGATATTGCCAGGGAAGCAAGACTATTAAAAAAACAGAAACACATTGTTGCTACATGGGTCTGGAACTGTAGGGTTTGGATTAGAGTGAAAGAAGGAACAAAGGGTATACAAATCAGAGACATGGAGGACCTTACAAAGTACAGACCTGAGTAGACAAATAAATATGACGTCAGTTGGTAGTATGACCACAAAAAATCAGATTTAACATGGAAACAGATGATAAAATATATGACATAGACACCAATATTGATGAAAGTATATTTGATTTGACTACAATTGGTTGTGAGTATTATATGGAAAAACAGTTAAATAGTGAAAAAATTACTGAAGATACCCTGTCACTCATACATATAAATATCCGAAGCTTGTACTGTAAAATGTCAAAAATAAAAGATTATTTAAACCAGTTTAAAAATAGATTCAGCATTGTTGCAATCACAGAATCTTGGCTTAAAGATGACCTCATGGGTGATGTTCAAATGGAGGGATATGAGTTATATTTTGTAAATAGAAGAGATAAAAAAAGGCGTAGGTATTGCTTTGTACATAAAACAGATCTGACATGTAAAATTGTAGAAGAAATGACAATTATAGATGATGTCATAGAAATTGTAACATTGGAAATTGTACATGAAACATCTGAAAATATTCTAATCAGTTGTGTATACAGAGCACCAGACTCTTGTGTTGTGAAATTTACAGATAAAATAATACAATTATTCCATCAAATCAAAAACAAAACGCTCTTTGCTTGGGCTTATTCCCTTTGATAACAAAACCAACCAGAATTACATCGCAAAGTGCAACTGTAATTGACAATATATTCACAAATAGAACAGATGAAATTATTAAGAATGGGATATTGATGACAGATCTTAGTGATCATTTACCAGTTTTTTCTATATTTAAATATAAAAATAGGTACCAAAAAAAAAACTGTTATAAACTTTAAAAGAGATAAGTCATTAAAAGCCTTAGAGGCATTCAATTATGACCTTAAAAATCAAAATTGGGAAGAAGTTTATGTCGGTGACGTAAATGTAGCATATAATTTATTTATGAAAATACTGATAAAAAAAATCATATAATAAAAATTGTAAATTAATAAAAATTAGTAAGAAAAGAGTAAATAAACCATGGCTGACTAAGGGAATAAAAAACGCTTGTGTAAAGAAAAACTATTTATATAGGTGCTTTTTAAAAATGCAAACAAAGGAAACAGAACACAGATACAAAAATATAAAAATAAACTATTGACAATAATTAGGAAACAAAAAAAAAGATTATTATAGTGAACAATTGAATAAGAGTAAAGATAATATGAGGGCAACATTGGGGAATTATAAAAAGTGTGATGGAAAGTGATGGAGTGAAATCAACTTTTCCAAATTACCTTGTCAAGGAAAATAAAGAGATATATGACATAAAAGAAGTTGTAAATGAGTTTAATGATTATTTTTCAAAGGTGGGATCAAGTCTGGTGGGAAATAAACCAATAGTAGAAGATAAATACAATTGTAAATACGGTCAGTAGTATTTTCCTTGACAGTGTGGAAAAAGGTGAAATAAGGAATATTGTAAAAAACTGTAAGCAAAAGATCAACTGACTTTGAAGATTTAGACATGATGACTGTAAAAAGTATAATAGAAACTATTATTGAACCATTCACTTACATTTGTAATCTGTCTCTGTCAACAGGAATTTTCCCAGATGAAATGAAAATTGCCAAGGTAGTCCCATTATATAAAGGTGGAGACAGACATAATGTTTCAAATTACAGGCCAGTGTCATTGCTTCCACAGTTTTCTAAAATTATGGAAAAAGTTTTTGTGACAAGGTCGGATAAATTCATTGAGAAACATCATATTTTAAATAATGCTCAGTATGGATTCAGAACAAAACATTTGACAGCTATGGCAGTTATGGAATTAACAGAGAAAATATCAACAGCAATAGATAATAAGGATTATTTTGTGTTTTTATTGACCTGAAAAAAAGCTTTTGATGTTATCGATCATTCAAGATTGCTTCACAAGTTACAACAATATGGAATAAGAGGGATTGCACATCAGTGGGTAAAAAGCTACTTAGAAAATAGAAAACAGTTTGTTCAGATAAATAATACTAAATCAGAATTGTGTAATATTATTTGTGGAGTACCACAAGGGTTGGTACTTGGACCCAAACTGTTTATTTTGTATATCAATGATTTTGTGAATATATCTAATGTACTTGGTAGCATTTTATTTGCTGACGATACAACATTATTTTACTCTGGATCAGATATACAGGAAGTAGCACAAGTGATAAATACAGAGTTGGAAAAAGTTAAATAGTGGTTTGATATAAACAGATTGTCACTTAATCTTAATAAAACAAATATCATATTGTTTAATGATAGAGTAAAAAAAATGATGTGTCATTAAAAATAGATGGAAAGGACATTCAAAGGGTAAAAGAAACGAAATTTTTAGGAGTTATGATTGATGAAGATTTTACATGGAAGTTACACATAAAATACATGCACTTTCTCAAATCACAGCCACAGAAACCACTTACGCTTTCATTTATTTTGTTCAATTACTTATGGTCTCTAAAAATGGAGACACTTGGTGTACAAATTGCTCTAATTCCTAGATATTTAATGTAATATTTTTGTTAAGCCTCTTCTTTATTTAATATTTATTTCATTCATTTAAAAGAAAAAAAACAGAATAGCAGAAATAACAAAACTTTAGAAACCATTGAATGAAAAGGAGCAGATTGGAAGAACAAGTCTGATATTTTCTGCCCCTTTTTTACAATACAATCTTACAATATCAAGCATCACTAATCAACATAATTTAACAGATTACAATTCTATGACTTTGTCACATGCCACCAACTTATTTCATAATTTTAACCATTATTTATAAGATTACATCCCTAACAGATTACATTTTAAACTTCAAACATTCTAAACATTATTAATAGATTACAGTTTTGGCTTTGTCACAGCCCACTGACTTATTTCATAGTTTCATACTTACGAAATACATCTAGTTTAATACGTTTTTTAAATAATTTAAGCGACCTTGATTCTTTGATTTCTTTGTTGAGGTTGTTCCATAATTTTACACCATTCACTGCAATACTCCGTTCCTTTATCTTGGTTCTGAATCTTGGTTTTTTAAAGACTTCTATGCCTTTCAAATTATAACTACTTACTCTTTTTTCAAACATATTTTGAATGTTTATTGGTAAGGTATTGTTATTCGCTTGGTACATTGCTTGTAATAATTTCAAATCAACTAAATCATGAAATTTAAGTACCCTATACTTAATGAACAATGGACTAGATGGATCTCTAAAACGACTGTTGCTAATCACTTTTAAAGCTCTTTTCTGCAAAATAAATAAAGGTGGCGTATAAGTTGTACATGTTGGTCCCCAGATTTCTACACAGTAAGTCAAATATGGAACAATCAATGAATTGTACAATGTTAGTAATCCATAACTATTTAATGAATATTTAACTTTATGCAAAACAGCAATAGCTTTCGCTATTTTTTCTTTTATGTAATTTATGTGTGACTTCCATGTAAAATCTTCATCAATCATAACTCCTAAAAATTTCATTTCTTTTACCCTTTGAATGTCCATTCCATCTATTTTTAATGACATCTTTTTTTACTCTGTCATTAAACAATATGAAATTTGTTTTATTAAGATTAAGTGACAATCTGTTTATATCAAACCAATAACTAACTTTAACTTTAACTTTTTCCAACTCTGTATTTATCACTTGTGCTACAACCCCTGGCAAAAATTATGGAATCACCGGCCTCGGAGGATGTTCATTCAGTTGTTTAATTTTGTAGAAAAAAAGCAGATCACACACATGACACAAAACTAAAGTCATTTCAAATGGCAACTTTCTGGCTTTAAGAAACACTATAAGAAATCAAGAAAAAAAGATTGTGGCAGTCAGTAACGGTTACTTTTTTAGACCAAGCAGAGGAAAAAAATATGGAATCACTCAATTCTGAGGAAAAAATTATGGAATCACCCTGTAAATTTTCATTCCCAAAACTAACACCTGCATCATATCAGATCTGCTCATTAGTCTGCATCTAAAAAGGAGTGATCACACCTTGGAGAGCTGTTGCACCAAGTGGACTGACATGAATCATGGCTCCAACACGAGAGATGTCAGTTGAAACAAAGGAGAGGATTATCAAACTCTTAAAAGAGAGTAAATCATCATGCAATGTTGCAAAAGATGTTGGTTGTTCACAGTCAGCTGTGTCTAAACTCAGGACCAAATACAAAAAACATGGGAAGGTTGTTAAAGGCAAACATACTGGTAGACCAAGGAAGACATCAAAGCGTCAAGACAGAAAACTTAAAGCAATATGTCTCAAAAATCCAAAAATGCACAACAAAACAAATGAGGAACGAATGGGAGGAAACTGGAGGAAACTGGAGTCAACGTCTATGACTGAAGTGTAAGAAACTGCCTAAAGGAAATGGGATTTACATACAGAAAAGCTAAACGAAAGCCATCATTAACACCTAAACAGAATAAACAAGGTTACAATGGGCTAAGGAAAAGCAATCGTGGACTGTGGATGACTGGATGAAAGTGATATTCAGTGATGAATCTCAAATCTGCATTGGGCAAGGTGATGATGCTGGAACTTTTGTTTGGTGCCGTTCCAATGAGATTTATAAAGATGATTGCCTGAAGAGAACATCTAAATTCCCACAGTCATTGATGATATGGGGCTGCATGTCAGGTAAAGGCACTGGGGAGATGGCTGTCATTACATCATCAATAAAGTTTACGTTGATATTGTGGACAATTGAAAGGATATTTGGGGATAATGAAATCATTTTTCAAGATGATAATGCATCTTGCCATAGAGCAAAAACTGTGAAAACATTCCTTGCAAAAAGACACATAGGATCAATGTCATGGCATAGGGTCATTGTCAACAAGTAGATCTGATTTGATGCAGCTTTTAGTTTGGGGGATGGAAATTTACAGGGTGATTCCATAATTTATTCCTCAGAATTGAGTGATTCCATATTTTTTTCCTCTGCTTGGTCTAAAAAAGTAACCGTTACTGTCACAATCTTTTTTTCTTGATTTCTTATAGTGTTTCTTAATGCCAGAAAGTTGCCATTTGAAATGACTTTAGTTTTGTGTCATGTCTGTGATCTGCTTTTTTTTTCCACAAAATTAAACAACTGAATGAACATCCTCCGAGGCCGGTGATTCCATAATTTTTGCCAGGAGTTGTACTTCCTGTATATCTGATCCAGAGTAAAATAATGTTGTATCGTCAGAAAATAAAATGCTACCAAGTACATTAGATACATTCACAAAATCATTGATATACAAAATAAACAGTTTGGGTCCAAGTACCAACCCTTGTGGTACTCCACACAATGTTACACAATTCTGATTTAGTATTATTTATCTGAACAAACTGTTTTCTATTTTCTAAGTAGCTTTTTACCCACTGATGTGCAATCCCTCTTATTCCATATTGTTGTAACTTGTGAAGCAATCTTGAATGATCGATAACATCAAAAGCTTTTTTCAGGTCAATAAAAACACAAAATAATCCTTATTATCTATTGCTGTTGATATTTTCTCTGTTAATTCCATAATTGCCATAGCTGTCAAATGTTTTGTTCTAAATCCATACTGAGCATTATTTAAAATATGTTTCTCAATGAATTTATCCAACCTTGTCACAAAAACTTTTTCCATAATTTTAGAAAACTGTGGAAGCAATGACACTGGCCTGTAATTTGAAACGTTATGTTTGTCTCCATTTTTATATAATGGGACTACCTTGGCAATTTTCATTTCATCTGGGAAAATTCCTGTTGACAGAGACAGATTACAAATGTAAGTGAATGGTTCAATAACAGTTTCTATTATACTTTTTACAGTCATCATGTCTAAATCTTAATAGTCAGTTGATCTTTTGCTTACACAGTTTTTTACAATATTCCTTATTTCATCTTTTTCCACATTGTCAAGGAAAATACTATTGACCGTATTTACAATTGCATTTAATTTATCTTCTACTATTGGTTTATTTCCCACCAAACTTGATCCCACCTTTGAAAAATAATCATTAAACTCATTTACAACTTCTTTTATGTCATATATCTCTTTATTTTCCTTGACAAGGTAATTTGGAAAGGTTGATTTCACTTCACTTTCCATCACACTTTTTATAATTCCCCATGTTGCCCTCATATTATCTTTACTCTTATTTAATTGTTCATTATAATAATCTTTTTTTTTTCCTAATTATTGTCAATAGTTTATTTTTATATTTTTTTGTATCTGTGTTCTGTTTCCTTTGTTTGCATTTTTAAAAAGCACCTATATAAATAGTTTTTCTTTACACAGGTGTTTTTTATTCCCTTAGTCAGCCATGGTTTATTTACTCTTTTCTTACTAGTTTTTATTAATTTACAATTTTTATTATATGATTTCATCAGTATTTTCATAAATAAATTATATGCTACATTAACGTCACCGACATAAACTTCTTCCCAATTTTGATTTTTAAGGTCATAATTTAATGCCTCTAAGGCTTTTAATGACTTATCTCTTTTAAAGTTTATAACCTTTTTTTTGTACCTATTTTTATATTTAAATATTGAAAAAACTGGTAAATGATCACTAACATCTGTCATCAAGATCCCATTCTTAATCATTTCATCTGTTCTATTTGTGAATATATTGTCAATTACAGTTGCACTTTGCAATGTAATTCTGGTTGGTTTTGTTATCAAGGGGAATAAGCCCAAGCTATTCATTGAATTCACAAAATCACTTGCTCTTTGGCAACTGGAGCTTTCCACATTAACATTAAAGTCTCCACACATAAAGAGCGTTTTGTTTTTGATTTGATGGAATAATTCTATTATTTTATCTGTAAATTTCACAATACAAGAGTCTGGTGCTCTGTATACACAACTGATTAGAATATTTTTAGATGTTTCATGTACAATTTCCACAGTTACAATTTCTATGACATCATCTATTATTGTCATTTCTTCTACAATTTTACATATCAGATCTGTTTTTATGTACAAAACAATACCTCCGCCTTTTTTATCTCTTCTATTTACAAAATAGAATTATTTTTGACATTTTACAGTACAAGCTTCGGATATTTATATGTATGAGTGACAGGGTATCTTCAGTAATTTTTTCACTATTTAACTGTTTTTCCATATAATACTCACAACCAATTGTAGTCAAGTCAAATATACTTTCATCAATATTGGTGTCTATGTCATATATTTTATCATCTGTTTCCATGTTTGCTCTGATTTTTGTTGGTCATACTACCAACTGACATCATATTTATTTGTCTGCTCAGGTCTGTACTTTGTAAGGTCCTCCATGTCTCTGATTTGTATACCCTTTGTTCCTTCTTTCACTCTAATCCAAACCCTACAGTTCCAGACCGATGTAGCAACAATGTGTTTGTTTTTTTAGTAGTCTTGCTTCCCTGGCAATATCTGCATTTTTTTTCGTTAGATGCTCATTTATATAGACATTTGTTCCTTTCAGATTCTTTGCCTGTCTTATTAATTCATTTTTATATTTTCTGCTTGTAAATCGTATAATAATATTGGGTAGTTTATTTTTACTGTCTTTGGATGGAATTGTGTGACAGTCTGATATAGTATCTTGATGTATGACAACACCTTTTTGATATAAAAAATTTGTAACTTGCTGTTCTAGTGTTTGTAATTCTTCAGGTGGTGCATCCTCCCCACTGGCTCCACCAGAATCCACCACCCTTGCATACGACCGATGTTTTGTTTCCAAACCAGATATTATAACATCGTCTTTTCTAGAATATTGTTCAAGTTCATCCACCCGTTGCTCAAGTTTCTTAATAATCTTGTCCTTTTCTTTAACAAGATTTTGGAGCTCCTTGATCTCCTTCATCAACTTGTCTAAATTGGTCATGTCTTTTGATATACGGTTTAATGAGGTCTTTATCTCCTCTATATCTTCCTCCAATTTATCTGTCTTCCTAGGTGGTGCCATATTAAGTTACTCTTGTAGTTCAGTACAGGCCACTATTAATTATAAAACAATTCCCACTCATAGACTCCACCACCTCCACCACCACAAATCCGGTCACCGCACACCGACCTTCCCCAATGTTAATCCCGGATATAGCCACCGTCAGCCTCGGATGCAGCCGTCGCCAGCCCCGGATGTAACCGACGCTGCGGGCCTGGATGGATTGCCTCTTCCGCCGCTGCCACGGGCCTGGATGGATTGCCTCTTCCGCCGCCGCTGCGGGCCTGGATGGATCGCCTCTTCCGCTGACTCCGCGGGCCTGGATGGTTCACCTCCTCCACCAACGCCGCGAGCCTAGATGGGTCACCTCCTGCGCCGACGCCTGGATGGTTCGCCTCCGCCGGTTCCGCGGGCCTGGATGGTTCGCCTCCGCTGACGCCGCGGGCCTGGATAGTACGTCTCCGCCAACACCGCGGGCCTGGATGGATCGCTTCCACCGACTCCGCGGGCCTGGATGGTACGCCGCCGGCCTGGGTAGGTCACCATTAGCTTCGTGGCTAATCCGTTCTTTACTTTACTTACTTTCTTATTGATTTCTTACTTACTGCCACTGTTTTAAGCAAAAAACTCAGCGAAATTCTGTGACACAACGAAATGTTCGATGCACTTGATCCAGAATGTTTCTCCTAAAAAACTGAAAACTGAAGTTCTACACTACAAGCACATCTTGATTGTTTCATTCCAACTCCATTGTGGTGGTGGGTGCGATGGAAAGATTACAAAAATTGTATCAATGTCCAAATACATATGTACTTCCCAGCAAGTAGGACTGTAATCCTTATTTCTTCAGCTGAACATTCCTCATCATGGTTTAACAAACCTTCTCAAGCCTGACCTCCAATGCCAGAAAACCACAAATCAATTTCAACTCTTCCCCTGTGAGCTGTTTTAAAATTAAATATTTGTTGAAGAATCTAGATTCAGCCCTGCAATAAACCTGCATCCTGTCCAGGGCGTACCCTGGCTCTCGCCCTATGACTGCTGGGGCAGGCTCCAACTCCTCTGTGCCCCTAAGTTGAATGAACCAGTATAGAAAATGAATGAATGAATCTAGACCCAATCTCCATTGATAGAATGGAGTTGGCTTTTTGTTCATCTTTGTGATTATATGTCATGTGAGATCACTGATGTAACAAATTTGCCTGGTCCTGTCATATCAGGGGGAAGCTGGACTAGGTGGACTACCTGGACGGGAAGGCGCTGAGGTAAATGCCACTCTTAATATCAAAAGATGATTTAGACTCTATGTATGTTCTATCACAGCATGAATTTCATTTACAGGGAAAACCAGGTTATAAAGGAGAGAAGGTATGTGGTTCTGATAAGTGCGCCTTTGCCCACAGTTTCTTCCTGTATAATACTCACGCTCTGCACAGGGTGAGAGTGGTGAATGTGGCACTCCAGGTATCAAGGGAGACAGGGTAATGCCAGCACTATATAATGGTAGGATTAATATGTAATTCTGCATGTAGTTTGATGTGGTTCTCCTTCTGTTATCAATGTGCTTCAGGGTCGTGAGGGTTCAGCCGGTGCAAGAGGACTTAGAGGTCTACAGGTATGTTATTGATGTTATTGTGATGGACAGATGAGTGAGAGAAGAAAGCTGCTTGCAGATATTAAAAAACATATAAAGCACTTTGGAGCTAATTTCAATTTGATATTTATTATCAAAGGAAATTAGCTGTCCTGGATATTGTATATAGACTTCATTTTACATGTGCATATTTGCAAATACAAAAATCACAACTTATATAAGAAATGCCACAGAATTCATGACCAGCCAATTCAGTTTGATTTATTTATACATCGCCAAATCACAACATATCAATCCAAGGTGCTTCACAAAGGTAAGGTCTAACCTTAAGCCGCTTTCACACCAGGCCTTCTCCAAGTTGCGTATGTTGCGTATCTAATAACGCAGGAATGTCTGCATCAGTTGCACGCAGCGGGGGGGGGGTTGAGCTTGAGGAGGTGAGAGCGCCGAGGAGCTGCAGCCAGACTGTAATGAGCAGGTGTGCGCTCTGATTTCTCTTCTAGTTTATATTTCTTACTGTGACCGCGGAGCTGCAGCCACGTGTGAGCCATCCATGAGTGGATGTGATGTCCTCTGTGACGAGTATACTTGATGTGTACATGTCCTGTTGCTGGCAATCAGTCTGGGAGCAGGACTTAATGGACTTTATTTAACACAATCGTGAGAGAACTTGAGGAGGTGAGCGCGAGAAGCTGCAGCCAGGCTGTAATGAGTTTTTTTTTTTTCTTTTAATTGTTCACATGTGCTCTTTGAGCTGCATAGTTTTACTGCATTGTGTATACAGTATAAAAAGTTCTGCGTGATTTATAGCTCGGCAACAATGGAGCATAGCAGGAATCATATATTGGCATCGGGTAGCTTTATATTGTATGGGTGTGGCACCCAGTCACGTTAAGTACAGTTAAGTTGCCTCAACGTGCGAGAAAACTACTTCCTTTCTGCATACTGTGCTCAACGCTAAAAAAGTAAACATGTTTAATTTTTTGCGTCCGTTTCACAACGGCCTTTGCGTCTCTCATGGTATTGTGGCGTTAGGCTGCATCAACTCGGCGCTAGGTTGCATTAACTTGACGTCATCATGACGCCGCATGACGCAACTCAAAGCAGGCCTGGTGTGAAAACACATGTGGGCAATGCTGGTTTAGGAAAAACTCCTTGCGCCAACAGGTATCTCCTAGAAAACAACTACATTGACACCAGCTGTCAAAAGGCAGGCATTCCAGGATTCCCAGGCTGTGTGGAGCACTCAACCATGATTTGGAACCAGATTCAGTCAGCCAAGCGTGAGAAGTCAGACCTGCATGTTGTCTGGCTGGATCTGGAAAATGCCTATGGTTCGGTCCCTCACCAGCTCATCACTTTTGCCTTGGAGTTCTTCTACATCCCAACCTGCATCCAGAAGCTGGTATTCAACTACTTCAATAGTTTGCAAGTTTGCTATGCCACACAGGATGCTACCACCAACTGGCAACAGCTTGAGAAAGGCATCGCAATGGGCTGCTCAATCTCTCCCATCATCTTCACGGCAACCTTTGAGGTGATTCTGATTGGCAGTAGGCAAATGGGGCGAGGGATAAGAACGTGGTCAGGACAACGGCTACCAGCCCTGCGGAGTTACATGGATGACGTAACAAGCCTACTGCAAACAGCGCCATGTACTGCCGACTCTTAAGGAGGTTCGAAGAACTCCTCAGATGGGCAAGAATGAGGATCAAGCCATCAAAGTCCCACAGTCTGTCGATCCAGAATGGAGCCAGGAATGACCTCATCTCTGTGAGTTTGACAGGTGGACTGTCTCAGTCAAACTCCTCAACATTGAGAGCTTCTCAGATCACCTCCTCAGGCTGTAGTGACCCCCGCAAAAATAAATAAATAAATAAATAAAAATAATAAAAAAAATCATTTTTTGCGGTGATAAGGTTTGCGATCAAGATTTCCAGCAGTAATTGAGCCATAAACTGAAACCCATAACCTACTTAAAGTGAAAAAACATATATATCTCATGAATGATATTCACGTTTTGTGAGATCCGCGTTCACATTTTGGGAGATATTTTCAGTATTTACATTTTGCAGTTAACGGTTTGTGGATAATTCACAATTTGCAGTTGATTCACGTTTTGGGGGTTAACATGGTTCCCATTCACGAGCTGCAGACATTCATCAATATGAATGGATGACACATTCTTAATGGCTTCATATTGTTCTTGCCAGGGGTTACCAGGACCACAAGGGGACATCGGCCCTGAGGGCCCACAGGGGAAACAGGTTAGAATTTTTTGAACAACTTGATCATGCTGCTGCTGTCCTCCATGGTTGTTCGATTATTGTCTGTTGTTTAATGGTTGTTGATTTTATTGATTGAGGGATCATGAAAGATGCTTTTTAATAAAAACTATTATTAAGCAACTGTGCACATCTGCTTTGACCTTTACTTTTGTGATTTATTTAACTAAGGGGCTTCATGTGAGCCTGTTATCCTGTAATAAACACCTGCTTCAACACTTGTAAATGATCCAAAGTCTTCTCCATCACAACTGTAATTTGCTATCTTAAAAAACAAAATCACACTCTTTTGCTAATGACTCATATCCTGTTTGTAAATACAGCCTCAGAACTGCCTATAGCTCCGTCAGCTTCCCTAACACGGCACTTAATAACATACATGGAAAAGTAGTGTTTCTTACTATGTGAGGACATGTCGGCAACATACAAAGGCAAAAACAAGTCATGGTGGTCTACACTGAGATGTTTTCTAGTTCTGTTATATTTGCATGATTTTAACTGTAGGTTTTTACTTATGCATAAGAACATGCTGAAATATAGTATACTACTGTAGAAAAAACTATAGGTTAAAAAAAATGTAAAGCAAAGCTGTTGCAAAAAATAGTGAGAAGCTTCTCAGTATTGAATAATTTGCAGAATTAAAATGTTCTGAGTGAACTCCCCCACGGTTTCACAAGGACATTGCATTAATCAGTTCATGGATCAACTTTGTACAACTTTCACTCTCTTTAGTTTTGACCCTGTGTCTAAATTGAGTGACAAATGGGAAAAAGGAATTCTTATGACACAAGCAGCATATTTTGATGGTGTTGTTACCTTATTAGCAGAAGGTTGTTGGTTCAAACCCAACCTGAGGCTTGCCTTTGGTCAAGGCAGCCCCAAAGTATTCAAATTACCTCTGTCCATATTGACCTAACACTGACCTTTTTGCTCTAAATGTTTGTGGCAACAGGGTGAACGTGGCCTACCTGGTCCACCTGGTTCTCGGGGAGAAACTGGTATTGGACTTCCTGGACCAAAGGTAAATGCATGAAATAACTGAATGAACTTCGCTGTATTTTGTAATTCTTTATTTGCTGTTTTGTTGCATTAGTCATATTAATTTACATTTGTATTAAACTGCAGGGTGATATGGGATTCCAAGGCCGATCAGGTCCTCCTGGTCCTCATGGAGTGGGTGAACCTGGCCTTCCTGTAAGTTAAGATGAACTTTTCAGAGTTTATGTTAAATAAAATGTTTGTTGATATAATTTGTCTGTCTCTGAGGAACACCTGTTTTCTCTGTGCCAAAGAGAAGTGCTAAAACATGTTCTTTTGAGGGTACTTTTATCTGTTTAGGTGGCAAACAAGACACTGTGGCTTTGTTTACAGGGGCCTCAAGGACCACAAGGTTTTCAAGGGGAAAAGGGACCCCAAGGCGAGGGCCTTCCAGGACCTAAGGTATTATTACAAGTGCCTCATTACAGAACTAAGCAGTAAAATATTAACAGTGTTGAAGTCCGAGCAACAACTGAAGATGAAGACACGACTCAGAGTAAGCACCCGTAATTACCTTAAACTGAGCAAGTCTGAAAGTCAACAATCAGAAAGGCATGGCTTGGTAGTACAGAGTCAAGTCAAGTCAACTTGACTTGTTGAGTCCGTGAGCATGCACTGCTGTTGCTCATTACCACGTCCATCACACCACAAAACCACCTTGGGTCCTGAATGGCAACCACCCAGACAGATAACCAATTGATTTTCACTTCACAAAAGTAACCATCCATCTGTAGCAGCCAGGTGAAGTGTGGGGATCCCCTCTGCATTCTCCAGCTGCTGGAATTCATGCAGCGCCATTCCTGGGTTACCCAAGGATCCTCCAAAGAGACCTAATACCAAAGACATCCACTCATCACCTTAGGTCACTGGGTAGCATCCAAGTCTCACAACCAGACAGTAAAACAACAGACTTGAACCATCATTCTCCTTCAAAGATATCAGCATCACCAAAACCTCTGTCTAGCAACTTCATGACTTCATAGAAGAGAAAAAGAACAATGGTCTGGTGGTTAAAGCGTTGGGCTTGAGACCAGAGGATCCTCGGTTCAAATCCCCGCCTGACTGGAAAATCACTAAATGGACTAATCCCCTAGTTGCTCCTGGTGTGTAGTGGGTGCCTTGCATGGCAGCAGCCTCACATTGGGATGAAGGTGAGGCATTGATACGTGAAGCACTTTGAGCACCTGATGCAGATGGAAAAGCACAATATAAATGCAGTCCATTTACCATTTATTTAGTAATGTGAAAAATTAAACCATGTTAACATTATTGGTAAGTCCATAATGCTCTGAGCACACATGATCCCACCAGATCTCAGAAGTGAGACAGAGTACATTCTGGCTAGTACTTGACTTGACTGCTTGGGAACATCAGGAGCTGTGAGCAAATTTCTCCATGTAGAACTAGAGTTGTGTCAGGAAGGGTATCCGGTGTAACCCTTGTGCCAGATCCAAATGCTGATCTGTACTGGATAGAGATAGGTAGGAAGGAAGGACAGTCCTATGCTTTACTAATGTGTCCTAAAGTTTGAGTACAATAGTAGAGAAGCTTGAATCTTTGACTGGACTGGGTTGCTTGACGCAAGGACGTTACGCTTCAAATCGCAGAAGCTTCCTCAGCTAAAATTCTTGCTCTGGTGGTCTGACTTCTGTCTTGACTCTTGTAGAGAAGAATAATCAAGAAGTCACAAAAGCTGGAGTTTTAAACCTAACCAGACCCCTCCTATCGAGAGGCAGACTGCTATAGGCTAGTGACTAAACAATAGCTCTAATTAGCGCCTATTGTGCTCTAGTTGGCACCCTCCTAATGACAGGGCAGGTGTCCCTCCTAATGATGGGACGGACCCTCTCCTGGTGGCTCCCTTGACGACTCTGCTGATGATGTGAATGACTCATTACCATGAACAAAAGACTGAAACTGCTTTGACCTGAGTACCCCATTGTAAACAGGGGATAAAGCGTGTCTCAGACCCCCTCCCCGGTTAAGGCTGGGTTTCAAACGTTTCACAAAGAATGCCTCCTTGACCCCTCTCTCAAACCATTTCTTCTCTCTGGCTAATATTTTAACTTCCTTGTCCTCAAACGTGTGGTTAGTGTCTTTAAGGTGGAGATGAACTGCAGACTGAGGTCCACTGGCGCCCTCTCTGCGGTGCTGGTATAGCCTTTTGTGTAAAGGTTGCTTAGTCTCACCTATGTAGTGTTCGTTACAGTTTTCCTGACATCTGATAGAATACACTACATTGCTCTGTTTGTAACTAGGGATCCTGTCCTTAGGGTGAACTAATTTCTGTCTCAAAGTAAACTGGGATTTTGTGCTGTCTGAAGATCCTCTGTAGTTTTTTCCCCTACTCCTGCTAAATAAGGGAGAGACACTCCTCTTCTTCTTGTCTCCGTCTCCTGTCTATCTTGTCTCTTTGTTCTCTGGGACTTCTGCACTTTGTCCAGGGACCATCGTGGGTACCCACATACTGTGAGGGCTTTCCGGACAAGTTGTTGTTCTTTAGCCCTTCCCTCTGCAGTTGTGGGCACCTGTAGGGCTCTGTGTTGAAGCGTCCTGATCACCCCGAGCTTGTGTTCAAGGGGGTGGTTTGAGCCAAAGAGCAGATATTGGTCAGTGTGAGTTGGTTTTCTGTAAACCCCTGTCTGGAGCTGCCTGTTTGCCGATTGGAGAGAACAGGCAGCTCCAGACAGGGGTTTATTTAAACCGGTTAACACTTTCAGACAGAAATTAGTTCACCCTAAGGACAGGATCCCTAGTTACAAACAGAGCAATGTAGTGTATTCTATCAGATGTCAGGAAAACTGTAGTGAACACTACATAGGTGAGACTAAGCAACCTTTACACAAAAGGCTATACCAGCACCGCAGAGAGGGCGCCAGTGGACCTCAGTCTGCAGTTCATCTCCACCTTAAAGACACTAACCACACGTTTGAGGACAAGGAAGTTAAAATATTAGCCAGAGAGAAGAAATGGTTTGAGAGAGGGGTCAAGGAGGCATTCTTTGTGAAACATTTGAAACCCAGCCTTAACCGGGGAGGGGGTCTGAGACACGCTTTATCCCCTGTTTACAATGGGGTACTCAGGTCAAAGCAGTTTCAGTCAGTCTTTTGTTCATGGTAATGAGTCATTCACGTCATCAGCAGAGTCGTCAAGAGAGCCACCAGGAGAGGGTCCGTCCCATCATTAGGAGGGACAGCTGCCCTGTCATTAGGAGGGTGCCATCTAGAGCACAATAGGTGCTAATTAGAGCTATTGTTTAGTCACTAGCCTATAGCAGTCTGCCTCTCGGTAGGAGGGGTCTGGTTAGGTTTAAAACTCCAGCTTTTGTGAATTCTTGATTATTCTTCTCTACAAGAGTCAAGACACAAGTCAGACCACCAGAGCAAGAATTTTAGCTGAGGAAGCTTCTGCGATTTGAAGCGAAACCTCCTCGCATCAAGCAACCCAGTCCAGTCGAAGATTCAAGCTTCTCTACTATGGAAACCACCTGGACAACTGAGAGCCTACACAGAAACTTTGAGTACAGTGTACAATCACAGTTAATCGTCTCACCTGGTGAAGTGATAAATGTTTGTAGGAACAGCCAATAAGGTATAAAATGTCATTATATATCTAAAATATGTTTAAAATGTGGATTTAAGAACTTGCTAGGATCAGAATGAATTAATCTCACTGGGCAGTAGTAGAGAGTCCCATCATCTGCTAAATTCTTTGGAATACAAAATCAGCCTGCAATTTGAGAATGCATAGCGGGGGACGGTACATAAGGCTTCATGAGCTCGACCAGAAAAGAGGATGCTTGGCCATTCACTGCATTATAAGCTAACAACAAAACCTTAACTACATGTATGGAAAGTTAATTAACTGGGGCCAATTTTCAAGTATAATGATAAAATTTCTTCATGCTGTTTACAACTTTAAAGTGGATATGACACTTAAAAACAACATAGTCTTATTACATGTAACAAAGGTTATATAATTCGGTCAACCTAAGCGTTTTGGGAAAATGGACGCGGTTCTCCCATTATATACAACATTTGAACGTCCCGCTACTGAAAAATGTGTACATCCCGTGACCAGCTTCCCGCTAAGCACCAAACCTGAAATACCTCACTGCCTGTAGACCGTATCGGCTTGCACACTTGGCAGCCGTTGTTTACACTTTTTTTTAGTGGCAGAAACTTTGATTAAACACAGCTCTCAGGGACTTGTTTGTCGATATGCCTGACCAGTGTGTCGCAGCATATTGCGAAAGGTTTTAGTCTTTTCAAGTCCATGTAGATTGATCGAAAGCCGCGGTGTTGTGTGATGCACGAAATGTCAGGCTGCCGCTCCCTCAGTTCGCACACCCGCATTTGCTCCCGACAGCAGACACTTTCCTCTACCGTCTCCATGTTCTCGCACCACTCACAGGAACACATAAATGTCAACCCCAAATAATATGTTCACAATAATCTTGAAATGGTCAAGAAACTTGTAAAAATATCAGTGCAGTACCTAGTAAACACAGCGGCGCCATGTTCACTGTTGTTTTCAGCGATCTTTTTCAAAACTTTCGCCGTTTATTTCCTATTCTTTTGTGAAAATAACGTAACTAAACACGGATGAATGCAATGCCTGACACTCGAAAACGGCAAAAACCCGAAGGTAATGACGGTGGTCTACAAGTAGTAGCTACACTATCGCAGCTCCGGGAAAAATAACAAAGGCGGTAAACAGACGCTAGAATTGAAAATGCTATAATTATAGTGTTATAAACAGCAGCAACAAAAATCAAAGCCTCCCTTACTGTTCTGTATTCTGCAGTCTTTCAAAATCCATCGGAATTGGCACGTCTCTCGCCTCGACTTTGGCTCCGCCATAAGCACCGTCAGCATTATTTTCGCTGTCAGAATGCTCCTGGTTTGAATGTTTGTCCGAAAGAAAGTCCAGCTTAAGTTGTTAACAATGTAAACCCCCAAGTCCGAAAGTCTGTCTGTTCCTGTTGTCAATCTAACAGACAAAGACTGGACTCTACACTCTGTGACGTAATGGCATCACGTGACCGCTGATGGAACGCTGCCAGCGCGCTTTCCAAGAAACACACTTTTGAGAAACTGTACAAACTTTATTTCTCAGTGATAATGATTAAAACCACTTTCAACTTACTATACTGTATGTATATTTTTGATATTTATATCAGTTTTACCTAATTTCTTAGGTGTCATATCCACTGTAACCAAGTCTTAGAACCATTTGAAGACAATTACTACTAGGGTGCAGCAGGCCAGTGAATTGATTCAAGGTAAACAAAAACAATATTATTCTAAAATACCTGATTCATGTAATACTATATCTTTGGTAAAGAGTTCATATTTAGTGAAAAGCAAACAGTAAATGAGGCTGCTTTTTGAGTTTTTTGAAAGTTATACAGGTGTAATTAGTTTCACAGTTTGACATCCTGCAACAAATCCATTGCATCTGCCCAAGGCAGACCCTGTGTTCCATCTCAGTGATTCACAGCTCAAGTGTTCATTCAAGTGTTAACTCACTCTGCTTTTAGTGCATTAAGCCTGTTGAAACAACATACCCCCCCCCCCCCCCATGCTGCAACATGTTACAGGATGGAACATCTCTATTACAATAACTGCATATAGTACCCCACCACCACCACCACCATTCAAACACTGAGTGCTGAGATTCAACAGAGATATGCAAAACTGAGAGCAAGATACACAGGCATATTTTATTATATTTTATACACTGTTTACTGACAGTCAAGTCATATCATATGGGTAAATTTGATAGTGGTTGCTGAACTCATAAAGAAATAGATAAACCTTACACTGAAAATGTCCTCAAGCAACTACACATCTGTTTGACCTGTACCAGACAGCCTGTCAATTATATGTTTTCCTTCTCTACTAAATTGTGCTAGCTGTAAAAACGAGCTGAGGACTTCTATTAAAGGTGAGAAGCCCCCTTAATTGTCATGTCTGTATGTCTGCTTTTCACTGCACTTCAAAATGTAGGTGCATTAGTCAAAATATAGAGCACATGGAAGGAATCAGTCAAAAGGTGACATAAAAAGAGGAAAGAAAAAACACAGTTCCATTCCTGGTGCATAAGATCATGTTGTATCTGTCACAAGAGGGTAACAGGAGCAGACATGCTCTTCTCTCATGCTATCCTGGGTAAGAACAATGTGTATTTCGCAAGTGTGTGCGATGACAGAAAATAATTGATTTTCTGTTCCACAGGGGGATCGGGGTCTGCCAGGGCTGAGGGGGCCGAGAGGACAGACTGGTGTAGGGATCAAAGGAGATAAGGTTGGTTCTAAATTCTCAGCTATGAAGTTAATTCAGTACAAACATTCAGTCAATTCCGCAAGGGAGCCCTCTAGGCCACAGTTACAAAGATGGTTCTTTGGTGATTAACATGACAGCAGATGGGAGCAAACAAACATCTGGTTCTTGAATGAGGGGATGTAGTAGTCATTGACTTTCTAGGGGTGATGAAATTTCCCGGTAAATGGTCCATTATAGGGTGCCATTGTGAAAACTAGTTCTGGGTTGGTAGATTTACTGAAGATTAAAATAACCAAATAGCAACCAAACTGATATCAAATGCACTGAGATGCACATCACCCAATCTTTATACCACCTCTTCAGCTATAAGAAGAATTGTTTTTATGTAAAATTATTTCCTGTGCAAAACAAAATTGGTTTGAAAAGTAGTAAATTCACATTCCAATATGCAGGAATTATGTTGATTTTGGAAAAGATAACTACATATATCAGTCAATTTTTCTATAACAAATTCATGCCTGAAGACTTTGACCTGAAACTTAAGTCATGCCATCAAAATCATTCTGTGTATTGATTGTGTTATGCGGATATTTCCAGTTATGAGTAAAACTATGGTATGTTTGGTATTCATGTTTCAAACATAAAGAAATATAAGAATTGAAACACTTGAGATATTTTCCTTATGTCATCTCTTGAGCAAAGTTTAGCTGAAAATGTTTGTAAACAATGACTAACTGGTTGATAATTAGTGTTGGGTGAAGATCTACACCACTTTATTATTATAAAAAACTTTGTTATTGTTAATTGATTGAGATTTATGAGAGTGTACTAAATTGACAATGTTTGTTTTACTTACAGGGAGAATTTGGCCCCCCGGGTCTTCCAGGGCCAAGTGGATTGACAGGACTGGGCATACAGGGGGAGAAGGTCATCATTATGTCTTTCTCCAACTTTTTATCATGCATATTTATCAAGCATAACATATACATATATATTTTTAGTAAACCCTCCAATGTTTGTTATTGCTTAGGGTGTTGAGGGGCCGAGAGGTTCACCAGGGGTCAGAGGACTCCCAGGAGAAGGTTTACCTGGACCCAAGGTTTGCAAATACTCATGGAAACCAAGTTGTATGTAGTTGTTTGGTCAGGGAGGGTTAGGAGGTCCATCCATCTTTTTTCTATACCCGTTTACCAGGGGTCATAGGGCATGAGGCAGGGTACACCCTGCACAGTACGCCAGCCTGTCGCAGGGCCACATATAGGCAAGCAAACACATTCACACCCGCACGCACATCATAGTCAGTGTCTTTGTTAGTCTCCCTGGGGAGAAATTTGTCTTGGGCAGAGGGGTCTGCTGCACAAACAACACATACAACACATACCACCCACGCATCAAAAACAATTACATAATAGATCAAAATTAAAATACAAATACATAATCAACAAAAGCATACCACATTACACATGACCTTATACTATCTTTTCTGTCCACCCTGAGCCATCCGCTCATTTATGAGCTCCACTGACAGTGGGATAAACGAGTGTTTGTATGGGTTATATTTACAGAGAGGAACTCTCTACCTCCTTCCTGAGTTAAGTATGTGCAATACATGAGACGCATCCGAAAAAAATATTGTCTGCAAGTCTGAGGATTGCTTGTTCGAACAAATCTTGAAGTGTGAGGTACCACCATACCAATGATTTTGCCAGTTATTTTTGTCAGATTTGGTATTTGAGTTTTTTTATTTAACCATTAAATTGCCAAACCAGCTGGTAATACTGCACCGTAACACAACATACTATTCCTACATACGCCAAACATTCGGAGTCGACAGAGAAAGTGCATACGCTGATGGATTCAGGCGCAAATGCTTGCCACTAGAATGAGCCAGCTTAAGTTGTTAACAATGTAAACCCCCATATTTGTATGAATCCACCTGCTCAATGTTACGCCCATGTATGGCTACCAGACTACGGTCTTAAACAGACCTGGGGTCCACCAACATCTCCACTGTTTTATTTGTATTAATTTGCAGTTGGTGGGCCTCACACCAGTTCACAAACCTGTCCACTCCAGATTTAACCTGTCCACTCCAGATTTAAATTTCCCAGTTCAGCTAACCTGCATGTCTTTGGCTGTGGTAACCCATGCAAACACAGGGAGAACATACAGACTCCACACAGAAAGGCCATAGATGGGGAGCGATCCCATGATATTCTTGCTGTGAGGCAACAGTGCTGGTTTAGCAGGTCACTTTCAGTATATATTTTACACTATGCACTTAAATGAGCAGGATCATTCATATCAGGATTTGTCTTCAGTGGATCAGATATTGTAAAGTTGTCATAGCTATTTTAAAAAATAACAATACCAGCAACACAACTGCTGGAACCTATTAGGGTAACATTTTTATATATGTTATCATATTTGTATTGTTAGGGAGACCAAGGCTTACCAGGAGAACAAGGAACTCCAGGAGAGCGAGGAATTGGTGAGCCTGGGCCAAAGGTAAGTTTGAATATGATGTAGTCATCATGTTCAGATCGGTGTTCTGAATCTATCAAAATCAGACAAATACTATTTTGCTTTTGAAGGGTGAGCCTGGAGCAGCTGGTTTGGGTGGGCTTCCTGGTCTTCCAGGAGAGGATGGGGCTCCTGGACAGAAGGTAATGTACACTACACCTGAAAATTCCATTTCAAAGTAGTATACAAGGCCTACGCTGTAATAAAATTTATATTATTAATACATTTTTCCACTTTCAGGGGGAGCCTGGTTTGCCTGGCTTTCGAGGTCCTGAAGGAGCACCAGGAATTGGTACTCAAGGGGAGAAGGTATAAATGTTATATATCCACTTTGTGGATATTGTGGTTATGATTTGTCTAACAATATTTATGAAATAAATGCTGTAATCCTTCCCAGGGTGACCAGGGTCAGAGGGGCATCCGTGGCTTACATGGCCCTCCTGGGATCACAGGGCCCCCAGGCCCAAAGGTAAGAATTAAAGGCAATATACGAGCCAGCAATACATGAAGCTTATGGTTTGAAAGGTGTAATGTTGAGACCCCATTTATTTTCATATTCTCTGTTCTCAAACACTGTCCATTTATTTTCAGCATTTACCATATTTTGCAGAGGAAAGTCACACAAGATACAAGTCACATCTTTTTTTCTGTATTATAAGCTTTTTAATTTGGGATTTTTGTGCATTGTTGTAGTGTACTTCTTGTAATTGGCATTTATTCTTTTATTAGACTTTATTTTGTTTAGTGTTTTGATCCCTTGAAATTCCTATATAAATAGTCATAATAATAATAATAATAATTATTATTATTATTATTATTATTAGTATCAATGATTTTTCAGTGTGATTCAGTGTGACTTTTCAGTATACATATAAGTTGTAGGACCTCCCAAACTAGTACAAATAAATCTGACATATACTCTAAAAAAAATAGTGTGTATCACACGAACAAAAAGTGTAATATATACTGTCAGCCAAAATATTGATTTACTACCTTATTACACCTTATTTACTAGCTCAAATACACTCAACAAAAATATAAACGCAACACTTTTGGTTTTGCTCCCATTTTGTATGACATGAACTCAAAGATCCAAAACTTTTTCCACATACACAATATCACCATTTCCCTCAAATATTGTTCACAAACCAGTCTAAATCTGTGATAGTGAGCACTTCTCCTTTGCTGAGATAATCCATCCCACCTCACAGGTGTGCCATATCAAGATGCTGATTAGACACCATGATTAGTGCACAGGTGTGCCTTAGACTGCCCACAATAAAAGGCCACTCTGAAAGGTGCAGTTTTGTTTCATGGGGGGGGATACCAGTCAGTATCTGGTGTGACCACCATTTGCCTCATGCAGTGCAACAAATCTCCTTTGCATCATCCGTGAAGAGAACACCTCTCCAACGTCCCAAACGCCAGCGAATGTGAGCATTTGCCCACTCAAGTCGGTTACGACGACGAACTGGAGTCAGGTCGAGACCCCGATGAGGACGACGAGCATGCAGATGAGCTTCCCTGAGACGGTTTCTGACAGTTTGTGCAGAAATTCTTTGGTTATGCAAACCGATTGTTTCAGCAGCTGTCCGAGTGGCTGGTCTCAGACGATCTTGGAGTTGAACATGCTGGATGTGGAGGTCCTGGGCTGGTGTGGTTACACGTGGTCTGCGGTTGTGAGGCTGGTTGGATGTACTGCCAAATTATCTGTAACGCCTTTGGAGACGGCTTATGGTAGAGACATGAACATTCAATACACGAGCAACAGCTCTGGTTGACATTCCTGCTGTCAGCATGCCAATTGCACGCTCCCTCAAATCTTGCGACATCTGTGGCATTGTGCTGTGTGATAAAACTGCACCTTTCAGAGTGGCCTTTTATTGTGGGCAGTCTAAGGCACACCTGTGCACTAATCATGGTGTCTAATCAGCATCTTGATATGGCACACCTGTGAGGTGGGATGGATTATCTCAGCAAAGGAGAAGTGCTCACTATCACAGATTTAGACTGGTTTGTGAACAATATTTGAGGGAAATGGTGATATTGTGTATGTGGAAAAAGTTTTAGATCTTTGAGTTCATCTCGTACAAAATGGGAGCAAAACCAAAAGTGTTGCGTTTATATTTTTGTTGAGTATATAAAAAGACCATAAATTGTACCTGACATCTCTTGCCTTCCAGGGAGAACCCGGCATACCAGGCCGATTAGGCATGCCAGGGCCCACAGGACGCTCCATAGCAGGGCCAAAGGTAAATAAGCACATATCAACAGTCTGTTAAACCAGTTCTTGGCAGGTAGATGAGTAGCAGACAGCTTGAAAGATTGACAGATATTCTTTTGCAACCTTATGCATCAGAGTACTGTTGCAGATATGCATCACTGTGATGATTTTGTTGATTGATTTATAGGGTGATGTTGGTCCTCCTGGTCTTCCTGGGCATATCGGGGAAACAGGTCATGGGCTTCCAGGTCCAAAGGTGTAGTAATAGTATTATGAAAACTCTTTCCACCAAGTGGATCTGGACATCTTTATGAAGTTGGTGTTTCTCACTGCATTCTGTTTTACCAGGGTGATCGTGGTCAACCAGGTTTGCCAGGCCCATTTGGCCCAAAAGGCGAAGGCCTCCCTGGTCCTGTGGTTTGTATCATCACCTAATCCAGTAGTATCCAAGTTGTTTCTTTGATGCCTCCCTAAAACTACAAAAAAATCCCACCACCAAATATCACAAAATGATTCCTTATTACCATAATTTAAATGTGTTCACCTTTGTACATGTTAATTTTCATGTTAAGATTTCATCTACACTGCTTCATTTAAGGCAGCATCATCCACTCACTGCACTGACATACATCCTAAGAACAAGATAAGCTATCAGATCTTATTTTTATTTTGGAGACAGAATTGATGAACATCTTGGTTTTCTTCGCTTTCCTATAATTTTTTCCCCATTTTGTTGTTTTTTGCTCTGACTCATGATTCTGCAATGCCTCAGAATACCTCTCTTCCCAAACCACCATCCCCAGTTTGACAAGTACTGATCTACATAATTAAAAATGAAAAATAATAATAAAAATAAAAATGTAATAAAATAAAAATATATATGGAATTTTTACAGGGCCCTCCAGGTTTACCAGGCTTACCAGGTGAGCCAGGCCCAGAAGGCATTGGAATTCCTGGTCCCAAGGTAGGTGTCTTCATTTTTTGTTTGTTTTGGTTGTTATTGTTTTTGCTTGTGTGAGTATGTAGGGCAGGGGTGCCCAAGTTCATTCCTCGAGATCTACCTTCCTGACACTCTTAGTTGTCTGTCTCCAACACACCTGAATCCAATGAAAGACTCATTAAAAGCCTGCTAATGAGTCTTTCATTGGATTCAGGTGTGTTGGAACAGGGAGACACCTAAGAGTGTCAGGAAGGCAGATCTTGGGCACCCATGATGAATAGTCACATAAACTAAAACACCTATCTCTTTCAGGGTGACATCGGTTTCAGAGGATTACCAGGTTTGCCTGGCCCACCCGGAGAAGGTTTACAAGGACCCCAAGTAAGAATGATTTACTCATAATTTTAAGAACAATAATTCAAAGTTCTTGTTTGACACGGTGGCAACACTTATTCAAGGACAAAAACCTGTTAAGTTGCTCTCCATTTACTGCTCAAGATTTCTTTGATTACTTTGAAAAGAAAATAGATGACATTAGGTCAAATATATCCCAGCATGACTTACTCCCACCTCTGCATCCTTTTACTGATGTGGGTGCCATCACTGATACCTCACCTAGATTTACTGAATTTAATAGTATCTCACTGGGTGTGGTGACAAAACTCGTAGCTTCCACTAAATGCTCAACGTATCTTTTTGACCCTATACCAACGAAAATGCTTAATTACCTGTGACCTACTCTTTGGCTTATTGTACTGGAAGTTATTAATCTGTCACTAACTGTTCCTAAATGTTTTAAATCTGCAGTGATTAAACCAATACTCATGAAATCTAACCTTGATCCCAGTCTAGTGAAAATTTATAGACTGATATCAAACCTATCATTTTGTTCTAAAATTCTTGAAAAAGTGGTTTCATAGCAGCTCGTGGACCACCTTATTGAGACCACTTAACTGACCTCTTTGAGCCACTGCAGTCTGCATTTATAACACACCATTCCACAGAGACAGCTCTTCCTAAAGTGGTCTATGATCTCCTGCTTGCAATGGACTCAGCTACCTCCACCGTTCTGTTAGTGTTATATCTTAGAGCTGCGTTCGATACAGTGGATCATCATATACTACTCAGTAGGCTGGAGAATTACTTGAGGATTGCTGGGAATGTCCTTGCATGGTTGACATCCTACCTAACCAGTCATTCTCACCGTGTCCTGTACAATAACAAAAACTTGTTGCCATAAAATGCAGGATTCCACAAGGGTCTGTATTAGGCCCCCTGCTTTTCTTTCTTTATATAGCACCCCTTGGTCATATACTGCAATGTTATGGGATTTTTGCTGCTGTGCTGATGATATAAAATTTTTTGCAATGTCTGATAGAACTGCAAAATGCAGGCAAATGTTAATCAAGTTCTTCATGGAGGTGAAGAAAGCAAACAGGTCTGACTACGAACCCAACACAGTCAGCAGCTTTCATATTCGGGCGATACCGGAAGATTGCGTGTTTATATATACATATATATATATTATAGGGTTATAATAAACAAAATATTAACCTCGTTATGATATGTCCGTACTGTCAACATTTCAGTCTGATATTTTCCTGTGCAGACATTGTGCTCAGTTAATAATCCTTTATTATTGTTATTATTATTTATTTTTACTTCTGTTTTGACATTTGATTTTTAAATGGACCACAATGGAAATCAGTGTTTTCAATAAAATCACTCACCACACTCACACTTTTAATATACTGACTTACTGCCTCCTGCTGGAATGGCATGTGAGTCCATAATGTAGTTAGCAGCATCCATTGTTCAGTGTTGTTAGCTATATCCGTAGCTTCTTCAAAAATATTTGTCTGATCAACGTTCCATTCAAGCCTTCATCCTTGACTCAGAATACATAAGCATACCAAATGCCAAATGTCAGCTGTCCACAGTTTCTCTGTGATCAAAGTTGCACGCACACACAGCTGCTGAAAGCAGGTGCTTATAATTTGGCAAAAAAGACAGTGGCTGAAGACATTAAAATCACTACAGTTTTCACTCATGGTACCAACGTGAGACTTAACTCACTTATGGTAAGAGCACCATAAACTGACTAAACCAATTGAATTACAAAAACACCATGAGTCAATAACACTAACAACACTGTTAAACTAACATGAACCACAATGTTTGCAACCTCAAAACCCCGAACTCCCATGGTGCATTGCAGCACACTATGCATTGTTTACTAGTTAGCTAAAATTGCTAATTTCTCCAAAAATATTTGTCCTATCAACTTTCTGTTTTTGCAGTGTTTATCCTTGACCCAAAATACATAAGCATACCAAATGGCAAATGCCAGCTCTCCCTGGTTTGTGCGTGATCGAAACATACACATGCACGCATGCACAGATGTACACAGAGGCCACTTGGCTATTATAATATAAACTAGCATGTTGCCCGTAGGGATCCATGGGCTCTAAATTAGGTAGTGTTTATGAAATATAGCTGACGTTTTGCGATAAGGGTGGTAATAAATCAAACAAAGCTTGTACAATGAGTTGGAATGGTGTGTGAGTCCAGAATGTTTTTAGAACCTTAGACCTTAACAGTTTTTAGAAGAACTCAACCTTTTTATTTCCCATTAATTACGTACTTTTTAATGTTAATTTACTGTCTTAATGTATTTATAAATTGTTTAGGTTCTCTTGTTTCATATACACACTATTATTATTATTGTTGTTATTTTATTTCTACTTCTCTCTTGTCATTTTATTTTAAATGGACTACAATGGAAATAAATGTTTTCACTTTCTTGTATCATCCATGTATTTTTAACATATTTACAATTATATTATGTACTTACATTGAACTTAAATTCACTCACCATACTCATGCTTTTAATATAATGATGACTTACCGCCCCCCTGCTGGAATGGTGTGTGAGTCCAGAAAGTAGTTAGCAACATCCGTTTTCACAGCGTTCATCCTTGACCCAAAATACAAAGCATACCAAACAGCAAATGCCAGCTGTCCGCAGTTTCTCTGTGATCGAAGTTGCATGCACGCGCGCGCGTGCACACACGCGCGCACACGCACGCACAGCTACTCTAAGCAGGTGCTTTTAATTTAACAAAGACAGTGGCAGAAAACATTAAAAACAACATATTTCACTCATGGTCCCAACAGTCGCTCGTGATAAGAGCAACATGAAACTCATTTAAACTAAACCAAAATGACTAAACCAAATGAGCTACAAAAACACAATAAATCAATAACACTAACACTGTTAAACTAACATAAACCACAATAACATTTCAAACCTCAAAAAACCAAACTCCCATGGTGCATTGCAGCACAATGTCCATTGTTTACTGGTTAGCTAAAATTACTAATTTCTCGAAAAATATTAGTCCTATCAACTTTCTGTTTTTGCAGCGTTCATCCCAAACAGCAAATGTCAGCTTTCCCCGGCTGTTGCGTGATCGAAGCCGCACGCATGCACACACGCACACAGAGGCCACTTGGCTATTATAATATAGATTCAACTGAACAAGCGAGGATTGTATTACACAAATAGTGATTCTTCAAGTTTGCTGGTAGTTTGTGTCCTCTCATCAACTCATAATCTAATTACTTTTAAACATTTATTTTAAGGGAAATATTGGGAGATCAGGACCTCCCGGCCCAGTTGGACCTCCAGGAGAAGGTATTCAAGGCCCAAAGGTAAATATTTTTGTTATAGTCCTTTCAAATTCACACTTAGCCCATGGTAAAATCTTACATAACATGATCGCAAATGTTGAGGAATTTGTGAAGCCTTAAATGATCACTATAAACCCAGGAAGTTTGCACATTGCAAAGTGTTACACTGGCATGGGTTCACACGTTGTAACACACCACAGTTATTTGTGGTGTCACGGATTTGATGCGGGTGAACTCTCTCTACATTAGTGTCACCAAATAATGTATAATTGGTTAAATAGAAAATCAAGATAAACAAAAAGAAGTTCAATGCTTTAGTTTGGTTTATGCTCATCTAATGGGGGGCACAATGTGTAAATGTGTGTGTGTGTAGAATGTGTAGAAATGCAATATCCCCAGCAGATTTGGGTACAAATTCATCATAACTTGAAGTTTTCAGGAAAATGACAAAAGGTAGCATAGAGCAGGGAGCTCAGTAGGAGAATGAGTTTAGTCTTTCAGTTTCAGATCAGTTTCTGATCTTTTTTTAACAGAGAATACAAGCAAACAGATCAAAATATCATAACACTCTTAACTCTCCAGTACAGTTCAATCAGACTTAATCTAATTTTAGGGTGAACCTGGATCTCAGGGTATGACTGGGCCCAGAGGACCATCAGGAGATGGATTTCCTGGAGTTAAGGTAATGGCCTCAGAGGTATCTTCCACATATTTTTACTTTTCTATCAAGGAAACTGTCTACATGATAAAAATGTCTTCCTGTTATTCCAGGGTGATCGCGGATTACAAGGAGAGAGGGGAATGAAGGGGACTAGAGGAGACATAGGGGAGCCTGGTTTACCTGGTGAGGCAGTAAGTACACTTATTATTTGTCACAACTTCAAATAATGATCAAATCATTATTTGTTAAAAAACCCTTAAACAATAATCACTTTAATCATAGGCATCACCTCATCATCACCATCATTATACTATTGTTTTATATAGCTCATTTATTTTTCATGCGACCGAACCTGTGTCATTATTTTCATCTTTTCTCTCATCCCAGGGAAGGCCAGGAGCAAAAGGAGATGCAGGACTTACAGTATGTTTGTCAGTTTAACTAATGTTTGAGATTCATAGAGATCTGCATTAATGTGAACTTTCTCATATTTTTCAGAGGGAAGATATTATTAAGGTCATTAGAGAAATCTGTGGTAAGAACACAAGTCACATTTAGTTTATTGCTGAGGATAAACCCAGCCAGAAAGAACCTTTCTTTGTATGATGTGCAATGAGATGCAAGTATGAGATTTTTTACTGTTACTGAATTCATAAGTGACATCAATGTGGAGCTGTGAAAGACAGTATAGGTGGTTAGGAGCCCTATTCTGGCACCATGTTTTCTACAAGCAATACATTTTTAAATTTGGCATTTGGAAAAACATACCATGAAGTAGTGTTTCTGAACAAATGTCATACAAATTCCTAAAGCCAAAGAAATTTTTTGTTTATTTGTTTTCAGGATGTGGAATCAAGTGCAAGGAAAGGCCAATGGAGCTTGTGTTTGTCATTGACAGCTCAGAAAGTGTTGGTCCAGAGAACTTTGAAATTATTAAAGACTTTGTCACAAGGTTGGTGGACCGGACAACAGTTGGGCGTAATGCCACCAGAATTGGACTGGTCCTCTACAGTCTAGAAGTCCATTTGGAGTTCAATTTGGCTCGCTATATGAGCAAACAGGATGTTAAGCAGGCAATCAGAAATATGCCATATATGGGCGAGGGAACCTACACGGGGACCGCCATCAGAAAGGCAACTCACGAAGCTTTTTTCAGTGCCCGGCCTGGTGTCAGGAAAGTGGCTATCGTGATCACTGATGGTCAAACAGACAAACGAGAGCCTGTCAAACTTGATATAGCAGTACGGGAAGCTCATGCTGCAAACATTGAGATGTACGCATTGGGAATCGTCAACTCTTCTGATCCTACCCAGGCTGAGTTTCTGCGAGAACTCAATCTCATTGCTTCTGATCCTGACAGTGAACATATGTACCGTATTGATGACTTCAATACTTTATCAGGTGATAATAACAGTCATGTTATCCAGTTATTAGCATACCTTCAGCTTTCTGTTCATCTAACATGGTACTGCATTCAAGTGGTGTGTTATAAAGTGCTTAAAACTGTTTTTGTATCTTTCTAGCACTGGAGTCTCAACTTGTCAGTCAGTTCTGTGAAGATGAAAAAGGTGCCCTTATCTACAATCACATTATGAATGGGCACTGGAATGACAACAATAGACATATGTTGGGTAACAATAGATATGGAGTCAATAACAATGGCTATAATGGCTATGGGAACAATGGTGATCGTTATGGTCAAGGAAACAATGGATATAGTAATACTTACAGTTACCAAGAGGACATCCTAAATCAGAGGCATGCCAGCAGCAGAGGCCGTGGAGACACTTTTACGCTCCCCATCACTGCAGATAACGTGGCTATTCAGGTCATTTTTAAGCATTTCAAAATATTTGTCTGTATTAGTTTGTCTGTTTTATGATTTATAAAGCACTGATTATATATTTCATCACAAAATGTATGTCCTTTTATGCCATGGTCTTTCCCTAGGTGGAAGAAGATGATGAAGGGGAAGACCTAGACTTCAGGACCTATGTGCAGGCTGTAGTTAACAAAACATCTATATTATCTGTGAGAGAAAACTCCAATGAAGCTGATGTCTCGTCATCATCTTCATTGTCATCAACATCTTCATCAGTACATAGTTCAGGTTCAGCTCGATCCACTCAGCTACAACTCGGGGCTACTCCTCTCCCGCCTGGAGGTGAGCAAAACCCTTTTGTTTATTTCTCAATGAATGCATCACATACTTTATGAGATGTGCATCTAATACAACATTTCTTCAGCAGAATCCACTCTTCTCGATCCCCGCTGTAACCTTGGGTTAGATCAAGGCCCTTGCCGAGACTACAACATCCGCTGGTACTACGAGAAACAAGCCAATGCCTGTGCACAGTTTTGGTACGGAGGCTGTGGAGGAAATGACAACCGTTATGAAACAGAAGATGAATGCAAGACAGCTTGTGTTGTATCCAGAACAGGTAAATAAGATCCTAAATAGTGTACATAGTGTACATTCTGTTTTCATTTTCTTCTTCTGACTACCTTATTTCCTTTCAGCTGGATAAAAGGAGAACAACAGGTGTGGCTGTTTTCTGAAGACATCGTGATAGCAGCTAAAATGAAGAGGCCTCTTCTAATATAGAATATGTTTTGTTATTAATTATAGTGTGTTCTGTCACTTGTGCTTCAATATCTGTCATGATTTAACATCCCAGCATTGCTACAGGGAAGTGATGACAATCAAATATGTCCATGTAGGTTAGAATGGGCTGGAGTAGAAGCTTGATGATGTTCTGGTGCTGAAACTGTTGTCAGTGAAGCTAATGATAATATACATTGTTATAATACACAGTTGGAATCACCTGTGTTGGTTTTCAACTTACTGTGAACTGAAGTGATTTTGGACCTGTCTTTTGGACCTGTTTGATCTTGGACAGAGAATTTCATAAAATGGTACTATATGTCATGGGCATGGGTCATCTTGAGAGCCACATCTATTTTGGATGTTCCCACTACTGATATATCAAGTAATGTGCAACAAATATCAAAAACTATTTTAACTAAATGAAAAATCAAACATTTCAAACTGGCATAAACTTCATTGGCATAAACTTCGCTACCAGAGAGCTGCATGTAGCCATAATGGCTAACTTAAGCTTCTTACTGACGTACAGTACATAAATCACCTTCTTCACATTTTAGATTTTTTGTAAAGATATAAATGTATAATTCTCTGAGCCATTTCTGTCCACACAGTCATTTATAAGCACAACCACTGTAGAAAAGGTTTAATTTACCTTATGTTGATGTATGATTTATTGAAATATAAATGTTATGCTCTGATTACAATTATGTGTTGTTTTTTTTAACACCCTTTAATTGGATTGTATATGGCAGCTATAGCTATTATAGGAGACTATTTCTTTGTGAATACTACTATAAAAGTTCTACAGTGAATTCTATTTTATGAGGAATATTTACGTAGTCATTGTATAATCAGGGATCAAACATTCTGTTGTCATTTTACAGGGTTGGTCACTGTTTGTATAGCTGAATTAAATGTATGTTTTCAATCAGTGTGAGCGGAGGCTCAGTTTACCCATAATCCCTTTTTGGGCATCTGTGTGCTAGTGTTCAAAACTTAAGAATTAGTGCATTATTTTAAATATTTCATTATTTTAATTAATGCATTTAATTAACAGATATGTGTTATGTTTTCACTTTGGACAAATGACAGAGTTGACATTAATGTAGTTATTCTATCCGGAATAATTTGATTTATAAATCAAAACCATAAGTCAAACCTGCTTTCCTTTTCAAGACATGGCTAGACCACTGTATGGTTTCAAGGTATGATGCTTCCTTACAGCAGTGGGCAGGGCACAAATGCTGGGGGTGGGATTGCGATTGCCTTTGATTCTGAAGCATTGGCGGTGTTTAAACTCAAAATCGGCTGTTGCTTCCGAAAAATTTTTTGGTGGTTCATCGGTTTAGCGTTGTAAAAGATAGCTTTTCAGTTAGCTGATTAGCGGTTATTGAAGCTAACTTTTTGGTTAGCTGTCCCCACCACTGCCTGTTTTCATAGCCAATACTCAGCGATGCAAGACATTACATTTCCTAACAGAAGGGTTCTATCAGGCTGGTTGGTCAGAAACTGTTGGACACAAATGCACGGCTTGAACAGACAGCTCTGGTTGTAAAAAGGCTTTACTCAAGTGGATAGCAGAGGTTGGTACCTAGTAGGCCAGGGGTGCCCAAGTTCAGTCCTCAAGATCTACCTTCCTGACACTCTTAGTTGTCTCCCTGTTCCAACACACCTGAATCCAAATGAAAGACTCGTTTAGCAGGCTTTTAATGAGTCTTTCATTGGATTCAGGTGTGTTGGAGCAGGGAGACAACTAAGAGTGTCAGGAAGGTAGATCTCGAGGACCGAACTTGGGCACCCCTGTAGTAGGCATCCAGAAAAAAGCAGCAGAACAAAAATCATCAGGCTTAGGCGTGGTCGATCAAGCAAGCAGAAAGTCATAAAACATAATGAGGTAGGCAGGACTATAGAACACAAGGAACAGAGCTGGATAGAGGCACAAGACACATCAATCTGGTGAGGAACTCAAGCACCCAGTGACAAACAGATCAAAAGAATAAAAACCAAATAAGCAGACAAACTCAGACCCTAACAAGTTCATTACATAGAATAGAAACTTTATTGTCATTGCACATATATCGTATACATATATACAATGAAATTTGTTTTCTGCACTTAACTCCTCCTAATTACAGTTAGATACAATCCAACTACTAGGAGCAGTGGGCAGCCACAGCCCGGTGCCCAGGGACCAACTCCAGATGTAGACGCTGCCTTGATCACAGGCAGAGAAAGGAGCAGACCCTAAATAAGCATGTTTTTGATTGTGGGAGGAAACCGGAGTGCCTGGAGGACACCCACGCAGACACGGGGAGAACATGCAAACCCCACACAGAAAGGAAATCGATCCCACGGCCTTTTTGCTGTGAGGCACCAGTGCTAACCACTAAGTCACCGTGCTGATAATGATACTTGGAGCTGATTTTGCCACTTTTTTTTTAATGTAACTCAGTCCTGGGCATAAACTGCAATTTGTAGTGTAGGTGGTCCTAGAGTCTGCAGATACCTCTTATTTTTGGGGGGTGGGGTGGGGGAAGTCGGTGACTGCTGTAAAAGGGGTTCTGAAGTGTGGTGGATGTCAACACCAGCACATGCACTGAACCGAACCCTGATGTGACCTCTCACTGTGTTAACTATACAGGTGAACTGAATTATGACCTTAACATTTTATGCAAAGAATTTGAGTAAGGGAAATGAAGCCAGTACATTGAAAATATGTCTCTTTTTCCACGGCAAAGAATCATAAAAAAACTATATTCCACATCTGGATTATCATTTGTTCCTAATGTGGTTTACCCATAAACTGATGAAGAAACGTGTGTGTGTGGGGGGGGGAGGTCATCTTTGATTGAAAATTGTAAAAAGTTTTTGGTACATTTTTTTAACTGTGCTTTATTATTGTTGCATTCATCATCTTTTTTCCTCAATTTGACTTTATTTGACATCAACCCAATTGCATTTCGCGACTCTGAACATATTGTCACTCTTGACTTGCCGTCTGTTGCCAGGGTGATAATGACGCCAAACGGCTTTTCAGATTAGCCAGACATATCTTGCCTATAAAAGCTAACAGTTCTAAATTTTAAAATAAAAAGAGAAGGAGATTTCAATTATGGCGTCTATTTTGGATGCTCTCTGGGAGGACAGAGACGTTAGATTCGACATAACAGCGCAGTAAGTTCCTCTAGTGACTAACGTGAGCTTATTAGCTCACTGAGCTAACCTAACGCTAAAAGATTCATACTTTGGCGCTGCTGAAAAAGCATTTAGCTGCATAACTTGCTGTTATTAAACCTGTTTCTATACAGTTGCTTAGTATGGAGTTTATAATGTTAATCCTGCACACAGGCAAATGAAAACTCGTCCAGGAGAGGTGCTTATAGACTGTTTGGACTCCATAGAAGACACAAAAGGAAACAACGGAGATAGAGGTAGATTTTTGGAGTTAAGAACACTTGGACAAAGTGTTTGTTCCTCTAATAGGACAGCTGTTAATTATGTCCACATCATTTTGCAGGGAGACTGCTGGTCACTAACCTGAGAATCATTTGGCACTCTTCAGCTCTGCCAAGAGTCAATTTGTGTGAGTTATATCTGCCTGTCTTTAAAAATGAGCTGTATTTGATCCAGTTTTGCCCTCTGCGAAGTTGGACGGTAGAATCCTTTATTGAGGATAATAAAATAAGTTGGTCTTCTAATTTTGCACAAGTCCACTTTATCTGTAGCAGAAAATATTGAGAATACTGTTTTTGTTTTTCATCGTGCTGTATGTATTATGCCATGACATCCCGGCATTTTCAATATTTTCTGCTACTTGTCTGGTTGACAGTGCCTGGAAGACCTCGTCTCCCTAAGCAGGTCTTCCAGACACGCCTAACCAGGAGGAGGCCCTGAGGAAGACTCGGGACATGCTGGAGAGATTATGTTTCCCAACTTGATTGGGTACACCTTGAAAGCCCCTGGGAAGAGTTGCAGGACTTGGCTAAGGATAGGGAAGTGTGGGATGAGCTGCTTGCTCTCCTGCCACCATGACCCAGACAAGCAGCTGAAAATGAATGAATATGTATTACATTCAACCAAATATATTTTTAAATCATTTTTGACCAATTCTTAGAAGGAATATTGACGTTTAATGATTATTAAGGAGAGTAAAGCTCAAGGATACTTGATCAGGACACTTTAGGGCCATGAAAGTATAGCGTGGAAATACAATTTGTTTTACAAGCAGAAAAGGCGCAAATGCTAAAAATGTGGCTATGTGATCACTGATGACATTACTCGAGAGAGTCTGAGCTTCCACTGAGCACTACTGAGCATATCATATCTCATGTGTGACTCATCAAGCCATATAGGTCAATCTGTGCCTTTTGATCTCAGCATGCAGGCTTGCTTTGTGATCCAAGAGTAAAAAAGAAGACAGTTTGCCCCGCTTTTTTGGTTACAAAGCAGAACCAGATAAATTTCATAGTTTATGCCACAAAATTGTTGGGTTTTTTGTTGTTGCTGGCTTGTTTATTTTTTTTAATTTGTCAGTCAACTTGTCTCGGCAGTGACATTCATGTCTCTGGGTCCTCAGCTTTTGAGATTGAGATATGCGTGGAAAGAGCTTACAATATCTTTGCAGGAGAATGCATGTCTAAGTCTTTAGGGTCTTGGTGCTTCCTGTCCTACTGTATGGGTGTGGGATTTATGCAGTAATCAGTGGCCTAAGGTGATGATTAGACTCTTTGGTATCACATCTCTTCAGAGGATCCTTGGGTACCACTAGAATGACTTTGTGACAAACAAACAGATACTTAGGGAGACTCAGATGAGAGTGATCACTTGCATTGAGATTGTTTATCTTTTCACATTCTTATTTTAATTTAACCGGAAGTTAAATTTCTGCAAATTCTAATTTAGAGCCCTATCTTGCACACGTGGACTCAGTCTGAGTCAAGAAAATGGGATAAAAGCAAGTATGCAAATCCATATTGAAGTCACTCAAATGCAATTCTCTCATTTTGTTTAGCTGTGGGTTACAACTCTATCATTAACATCACAACAAGGACAGCTAACTCAGTAAGTAAACCTGTTTTTTTTCCAACACACACCTACAAATTCACACCATAACACATAACATAAATAATGTATGCTTCAATAAAATCAACATATATATTTTTTTCATGTTATCATTTAAACACCACTTGAGTAAATTAATATTTTTTTAATCTTGTGAAAATAAGCAAGTCTAGTAAGAGACATTTTTCATTGTGATATCAGTTGAAATGTTAAATAGAGTAAATGCAAGATGCAGTCATGTTCATTTAAGAATTTAATGCTTTTGTTATTATTCACAGAAATTGAGAGGTCAGACTGAAGCGCTCTACATTTTGACAAAGTCCAACAACACAAGATTTGAGTTTATTTTCACAAATGTGGTACCAGGAAGTCCAAGGTTGTTCACATCAGTTATCGCTGTACACCGGTAAGATGTTGTTTACCTCCCATAGTAAACATTTATCTCCCATAGTGCTCAGACAATATATTTTTGATATTACAAATGTGTTGTTTTGTTGTAGAGCATATGAGACCTCTAAAATGTACCGGGACCTGAAACTGCGAGCTGCCCTTATTCAGAACAAACAGCTAAGACTGTTGCCACAGGAACAGGTGTATGATAAAATCAATGGAGTTTGGAATTTATCCAGTGATCAGGTAATTGTGTTATAAAAATATAATAAATCAAGTTGTCCGTGATGATTAAATGAACACAAATATGAAGTTTGTTTGGGAATTAAGCATAAATACTATCCATACATCTTATTTGTCTATTTAATACATAAAAATATTACTTTGCTCCAAAACAGTAAATGGACTCAGCATAGTTACGCTGATTGTTTCACAGTATAATGTGTTCTTTTAATTCTACTTTTAGGGTAACCTGGGAACTTTCTTTATCACAAATGTTCGGATTGTGTGGCATGCCAATATGAACGAAAGCTTCAATGTCAGCATTCCTTACCTCCAGATTGTAAGTACACACATTCAAGTGTAGTCTTCAGTCCATATAAATACGAGTATACTACAAATTCTCTCTCTCTCTCTCTCTCTCTCGCTCTCTCTCTCAAAGCGCTCCATCAGAATAAGAGACTCAAAGTTTGGTTTGGCTTTGGTGATAGAGAGTTCACAGCAGGTACAGATCTCTCTCTCTCTCTCTCTGTATGTTACATCTGACTATCATAAACACATCGCAGTTGTTATCGTCAGTATTGGTCATCACTCTGGTTTGATACTTTGTAATATGACATTAAAAACAGAATCTGAATCTCTGTATTCTTTTAGACTGGAGGCTATGTTCTCGGGTTTAAGATTGACCCGGTAGACAAACTTCAAGATGCACTTAAGGAAATCAACTCCTTGCATAAAGTGTACTCTGCAAACCCCATCTTTGGAGTGGACTATGAAATGGAGGAAAAGGTAGGCATCTATATCTATATGCAATATAAAAATCATTGTTCTTGAGCGAAAAGCGTACCATTAAATGAGTAATTTGTGAAAAATCATTTGACTTTTTATAGTTAAATGTGGTTAAGTTTAAATGTTGATCATCCTCAAAGTCACATACTGCCCTTACATTACTCCCGTTCCTTCTCCTTTAAAAAGGAGAAATGGCAAGTAGCACCTCTTTTATATTTAAAGTGACAACCACAGAAACAAGGTTTTAGGGATGTAATATTTTTCCGCATATGACCTCATGTTTATCCGAAGGTTGCACCACCCCCCAAACTTCAGTATCTTTTTTAAAACACATATTTGTTGGTGGTTGATACCACCTCTTTAAAACTATGCCAAAAAAATAGTGATCTGTGTAAACTGGATACCAGCAAACTTTGGAAAATACTCTACACATCTATGTATAAATCAAAGGATCATTTTATAGAAAATACTCTGAATTTCTGTTCAATTTTCTTTTCATTGCTATTCCTAGATGATGGAAAAGCCTGGTCATATAACCCATATAAGGCAGAGTGAATCGGTAGATACTAGAAAGTGTAAATGAGTCCATCCTCTTGAGTTTAACACGACAGGTAATGAGGATAAACTGATTCAAATTTGGGGAATTTTGATGCTTCAGCTCAGTCAAAAATGCCAACTTTTTTTTTTTGCTTATGAAATGTACCATATGCCTGTCTGCTACCTGCTGGGCATGTCTAGTGTTGCACTGATCCTATCATCTGAAATAGTAACTCCCTTCGGCTACTCCCTTGTTTGCACTCGGGGTCGCCACAGCAAATCCAAGGTGGATCTGCATGTTGAATTGGCAAAGGTTTTACGCCGGATGCCCTTCCTGACGCAACTCCACTTCACAGGGGTGGGATTTGAACCAGGAACCTTCTGCACTGAAACCAAGTGCACTAATCACTTGGCCACCACCCCTGTCCTGTCATCTGAAATACTCCTGTATGTCTTGCCTTTCCACCAGTTGTTCTTGTTGTCATAGTTGTGTTGTCCCCAACAATAATTCCAGCCTCAGCCTTTGGAAGAGCTCACAGTGGAACAGCTACCTGATGATGTGGAAATAGAGCCTGATGAGCAGACTGATGCATTCACTGTGAGTGTGTCCAGCCCTCCCTCTGGGACTGACTGGTTTACTTGTAGCCACTCAGAATAGCTGCTGGTTAGTGCTCTTCAGCATGACTAGGAAGTCTTTAAATTTAGTTGCCTCGTAGTACACATGAGACAATAATAAGTTATGAATACATCTAGAGTACCCTTGTTATTTTGCTTAAATGTTCTCTCTGTTTACTTGGTTGTTATAGGCTTACTTTGCTGATGGAAATAAGGTAAAACCTTTCTGTTAATTTTACCTTCACTTATGATTACATTTAATTTTAAAACTCTGCGTGCTATATTGCACTGCAAATGACTTTCTCGCTTTTATTTTGCTTTTGTTCTACAGCATCAAGACCGGGAACCAGTTTTCTCTGAGGAGCTGGGTCTCGCCATCGAAAAGCTGAAGGATGGCTTCACACTTCAAGGACTGTGGGAAGTTATGGCCTGAAATAGCATGAAACATCATTACCTTCATCAACGAACAGGAGGGTGAAGACTATGAGATCCAGTCTCTTTCTGTGTATGTGTGGACATATAAAGTCAAAAGAAAGTAGGTTAGCTTTATCCCCTTATGACATCACTGATGGAGATTAAAATGACAAATCCAAGTATCCTCCTTTGTTGGTTGGTGGAGGTAATTCTCCTGCTGGATTTACACTCTGTCTGTTGAAGTGCAAAATTAAAAATTGTTATGTGCAACACCTCTTGAAAGCACACAAATTAATTTTCAAGAATTTGTAATTATATGGAGGATACGATGATCAACAAAAAGATTCAGTTTAAAATACTTAATTGAAATAGCATTATGAAGAATGTGAATTCTTACAGTAACATCCTATAAAATGTCCAAAATATCTTTTTTGGTGGGGGGAGTGGGGGGTAAATATATACAGTGCATCCAGAAAGTATTTACAAAACTTCACTTTTTTCCACATTTTGTTATGTTACACCCTTATTCCAAAATGGAGTAAACAATTTTTACCCTCAAAATTCTACTCAGAACACTGCATAATGAAAAAAACTTTTTGTTTTTAATTTTTGCAAATTCATTAAAAATTTAAAAATAATAAGAAATTACATGTATATAAGTATTCACACCTTTGTGGATGCACCTTTGGCAGCAGTGGATCAAAACGTCTTCCATTAATGGACGATGGAGGCCACTGTGCTCATTGGGACCTTTAAAGCAGCAGACATGTTTCTGTACCCTTCGCCAGATTTGTGCCTCAAGACAATCCTGTCTCAGAGGTCTACAGATAATTCCTTTGACTTCATGCCTGGTTTGTGCTCTGATATGCACTGTCAACTGTGGGACCTTATATGCAGACATGTGTGTGTCTTTCCAAAAGGCCAAAAGCCCGCACTTCAGGCAGGGCGCCTTCTGGTGGTGGGCCAGCAGTACCTCCTCTTCTGGCAGCCCACACAACAAGATTCTCACAAATCCAACAAGACCAAGCATTCATGATGTGCACACTCTTAAGGCTATGAAATTGGGCTATTAGTAAAAAAAAGTAGAAAAGGGGGTGTTCACAATAATAGTAGCATCTGCTGTTGATGCTACAAACTCAAAACTATTATGTTCAAACTGCTTTTTTTAGCAATCCTGTGAATCACTAAACTAGTATTTAGTTGTATAACCACAGTTTTTCATGATTTCTTCACATCTGCGAGGCATTAATTTTGTTGGTTTGGAATCAGGATTTTGCTTGATTACTAGTGTGCTTGGGGTCATTGTCTTGTTGAAACACCCATTTCAAGGGCATGTCCTCTTCAGCATAAGGCAACATGACCTCTTCAAGTATTTTGACATATCCAAACTGATCCATGATACCTGGTAGGCGATATATAGGCCCAACACCATAGTAGGAGAAACATGCCCATATCATGATGCTTGCACCACCATGCTTCACTGTCTTCACTGTGAACTGTGGCTTTGGCAAATTGTAAACTCTTCTGCACACGTCTTTTATTTAACAGAGGGACTTTGCGGGGAATTCTTGCAAATAAATTAGCTTCACACAGGCATCTTCTAACTGTCACAGCACTTACAGGTAACTCCAGACTGTCTTTGATCATCCTGGAGCTGATCAATGGGTGAGCCTTTGCCATTCTGGTTATTCTTCTATCCATTTTGATGGTTGTTTTCCGTTTTCTTCCACGCGTCTCTGTTTTTTTTTTTTGTCCATTTTAAAGCATTGGAGATCATTGTAGATAAACAGCCTATAATTTTTTGCACCTGCGTATAAGTTTTCCCCTCTCCAATCAACTTTTTAATCAAACTACGCTGTTCTTCTGAACACTGTCTTGAACGTCCCACTGTCCTCAGGCTTTCAAAGAGAAAAGCATGTTCAACAAGTGCTGGCTTCATCCTTAAATAGGGGACACCTGATTCACACCTGTTTGTTCCACAAAATTGACGAACTCACTGACTGAATGCCACACTACTATTATTGTGAACACCCCCCTTTCTACTTTTTTTTTTTTTTTTTTTTAACTAATAGCCCAATTTCATAGCCTTAAGAGTGTGCATATCATGAATGCTTGGATTTGTGAGAATCTACTGAATCTACTGGTACCTTGTTTCCCATGTAACAATAAGAAATATACTCAAAACCTGGATTAATTTTTTTTAGTCACATAGCACTACTATTATTCTGAACACTACTGTATTTATGTAAAAAATATTGTAAAATTTACTCTGATTTATACGGTTTTCATATATAATAGATGTTTTATAGACTTATGCATAATATTTTAGTCAGTAAAATGTGTAGTTTCAATTGTGTAAAGACAATAAATACTTAGATATATGTATGTGTTTGTCTTTTTAGATATTTGTGATACATATACAGATGTGACGGGCCTTTTTTGCATCTCATACAATTATATATGAGAAAATCCAATGATCTCAGACTTTTAAAAACCGTAAAGTACTACATTATATACAAGTGTTGACCTAGTCTGCTTATTCAGTAATTCTTACTGTGGGCCAACTCACGATACTGACCTATGGGCAGGTGTAAAATTAAAAGAAAAACCAACATAAAGTGTCTCAGTGAGGTGTTGGACCTCCACATACTGTAAGAGTCTTGATCTTAATTCAACAAATTTCTGGGCCTCTACCTGAAAGATGGATCACCATTGTCCGAAAAGATATCCCCTTATTTGATGTTTTGAGAATGATGGTGGAGAGCATTAATAGTTAAATCCAGAATCTTCTCGGTGTTAACTTGGGTTGAGATTTGGTGCCTGCTGAGGCCGTAACCTCTGATTCACACAATTTTCATAGTCCTTGAATCGTTCAGTAGCCCCTCACCCCTGTTGGGGTGTTTGTAACCTGTAGCCCACTAACACACACTGCAGGATGTGGTGTTAATGGTCTTGAAAGAGTCATTTTAATACATTTCTTACCAGACTAGCTTATCATCCATGTGAAAATGGAAAGCTGATGGGTTATTTTTGTGCTGGCACAATAATGTTGCTCATTCCGGTGGTGAGCTCCACAGTTGTTTTTACACTGTGACAGCTGAGTGTGCTGTCATTCTTCCTGGATGTGAACTTTGCTATATTTAGAGGTGCACTGTTATATTGACGTGGCTTCAAACCTGACACTCCACAGTTGTGTCTTCACCAGTTGTGATAAACCTTCGTGAGCTGCTCCTCTTCCATCTATCTCCTGTCTTTAAGTATGGATCCCCAAAGCCTGAAGGAAGATCTCCAACTGTTTCAGAGCACTTTGCTACAGGACGGCCTAAAAGAACTTCTGAATGAGAACAAATTAGTCGATTGTATTCTGAAGATTGGAGACAGGAGTTTTCCCTGCCATAAGCTCATCCTGGCGGCATGCAGTCCTTACTTCAGAGAGCTTTTCTTCTCAGAGGAAGGTGAGCTAGCCAAAAAGGAGGTTACCTTGGAGAATCTGGATGCCACAATTATGGAAATGATCGTCAACTACATGTACTCAGCAGAGATTGACATCACCGACAGCAATGTGCAAGACATTTTAGCTGTGGCAAATCGCTTCCAAATCCCGTCAGTCTTCACCGTTTGTGTGAATTATCTTCAGAAGAAATTGTCACGGAAAAACTGCCTTGCTGTCTACAGGCTGGCACTGATGCTGAACTGCCCCAGACTGGCTGTTGCATCTCGAGACTACATTGCAGATCGGTTTGAAATCATGGCCAAAGAAGATGATTTCTTGGAACTTGCCTCACATGAGCTTTTTGCCATTATCGGAGCGGATGCACTCAATGTAGAAAAAGAAGAAGTAGTGTTCGAGTCTCTCATGAAGTGGGTCAGGAAAGACAAAGAGAATCGAATGAAAACCTTGAATGAGGGCTTCGATTGCATTCGTTTTCGTTTACTCCCAGAGAAGTACTTTAAGGAGAAGGTGGAGAGGGATGATCTCGTCAAGTCGGATCCTGAGGTTCTGAAAAAAATCAAAACCCTCAAGGAAGCGTTTGCAGGGAAGTTGCCTGAGAAGAAAAAGGAACAAGAGGGTGAGGAAGAAGAAGAGGCCAAGTTGCCTGGATACCTGAACGATAAACGCAGATACGGCATGTATGCTAAAGACATGCTGTTGATGGTCAATGACACTGCTGCCGTGGCTTATGATGGCCTGGAGAATGTATGTTTCCTTGCTGCAATGGCTGAGCAAATCCCCAGAAACCACATCAGTCTGACAACGAAGAAGAATAATTTCTATGTCTTGGGGGGGCTGTATGTCGAAGAAGACAAAGAAAGCTCACTGCATTGTTACTTCTACCAGGTAGAAACAAACATTTGCATTTCAGAGCTAACATACAAAAGACAAAATATTGTTTGCAAATGTATCTTTTTAAAAAAATGTCTTTCAGTTGGACAGTCTCGCTAGTGAATGGATCGCTTTGCCGCCCATGCCCTCCGCTAGATGTCTGTTTGGTATGGGCGAATATGATAATCTTATCTTTGCAGTGGCAGGGAAAGATCTGCAGTCCAACGAGTCTCACGACTCTGTTATGTGCTACGACACGGAGTAAGTTCAGTCCAGTAATCTTTTAAATATCTTTATTCAAATGACTGGTGTTAGTAAAATAAATAAATAAATAAAATTGTTGTTTTTGTTGCCTCCTCTAGCAAAATGAAGTGGACTGAAAGCAAAAAGTTGCCCCTGAAAATTCATGGACACTGTGTCATTTCTGAGAACAGGCTGGTTTATTGCATTGGAGGCAAAACGGATGACAAGTAAGGCAATACCACATTTTTATGTTTGTTAAATATAGTCAAAATAACATTTTTTTTTTTTAAAGATCATTTTGAAAACAATTTTGTCTTTCTGTGAAGTAAAACAACCAATAAGATGTTTGCATACAACCACAAGAGGTCAGAGTGGAAGGAGGTGGCCTCCATGAAGACACCCAGATCCATGTTTGGGGCAACGATCCATAAAGGAAGGATTGTTGTGGCCGGAGGCGTCAATGAAGATGGGCTGACCGCTACATGTGAAGCCTATGACTTTGGAACCAACAAGTATGTCATTTATTGTGATATTTGAGTTTCATATCAATGTATTTATACAGTGCTAAATCACAACACAGATCACCCCAAGGTGCCCCACACAAGTAAAGTCTAACCATACCCACCTAAAAAGAGTAAGAGCAGATCAATGTATGAAGTTAGGTTTTTCCACCCGCTGATGGTTACAAATGTAATGGTATGAAACAGTGTTGACTAAACACAAAGTGTTGTGCAAAAGGTCTATGATATAAACATTGTTAATTCAGATAGAGGAATATGGAAATGTCTTAACTTCATGTGCCCTTAGAAGACCTATTCTGATACTTTTAAACATTTCTTTTTCATTTACGTAAACAAAACTGTTTTTGGAGATAGTAAATTAACTGTTTTTGGGTATATTGTAGAGGTTCACATTTCATGTCTGGGAGCACTGATGTGGAAGTTGTGGGTTGCCGTTGTGGAGCTTTGGAGCCAGGCTCCTGGCGACCAGCGGCATGCTGTTGAGTAAGGCCTCTACAGATCTCAGTGCCGTGGAAGGCGAGCATGAGAGACAAATGAGTCCACACACTGAGTGAGCTTAGAAGTGAATAGCACCCTTTATTTTCCAGATATACAGCATTTATACAAGTTGGTAAACAATGAAGCAGGAACATGCATTGTTCACGTGAAGAAAGGAAGGACAGTGAGACTCGGGTGACAGGCTTTGATCTGTGCCGTTGATCATTTGTATATGGTCGCAAACAGGTGGTCGCTGCCACCCTTTAATGCCTGTATCGAATACGCGTTGGATCTTGGCGAGTTAACACCCAGTCAGACATGAATAGGCATTAGCATACATAAACCACAAGTTCTGTCGACAGACATTAACTTGCATAGGATATTGTTGCAGGCAGAAACCACAGTGAAATCACATATGACGTGTGCTTGGTGACTGAAAGGTTTTATGGTGAATTTGTGTCTCAAAGATGTAGCCTGGCTGCTACAATATACAGCATGTATAAATATTGTAGTATTATTGTATAAGTGAATGATGGATGAAACTGATTAATTATGTACTGTAATTAAATTGTTTTGTAAATTGTGTCGGTAGCATGGCCAAAGTAAAGGGTCACCCCTTTGAGTCTTTTCTGCTTGAGGTTTCTTCCTCAAATCATCAGAGGGAGTTTTTCCTTACCACTGTCGCCTGTGTGGTTGCTCTGGGAGTTGGTTAGACCTTACTTATGTGAAGCGCCTTGAGGCAACTTTGTTGTGATTTGGCGCTATATGAAAATAAACTGAAAATTGAAGTTGTACCTCTGCCAGGGACGTTATGCTTTCATTATATTAGTTAGTTTGTCCATTTGTCAGCTGGATAGCGGGGGGGTTGTTCGTTCGTCATGTCTTTAGAAGACACTTTTGCTTTATTTTTACACTGAGTTTCGGATTTTGTAGAGTCTGGTGCAAAAAATAAAAGGCATGACTTAAAATACAGTAAAACTCATGAAGAGCTTTTAAATCAAACATATTAAGCATTTTAAAATTAAAGCTTAGAAAATTCCTATGACTACACTTTACATTTTATAAATTAATTCTTTTGTTATGTTGATCAATTAATATGCATATGTCGTGGACATGAATGAGCAAAGCTCATTAGTATCTCACCATGTCATTTAGGTCCTTCAGACTTTATTTTGAGTAAATGCTTCAAGGGAGCATGAGCATGACTAAAACCTTTCAGCATCCCACCTTTTTAAGTATTTTCCTTTTTTGCTTTTCAGCCCCCCCCCCCCCCCCCCAGTTACAGCCCTCTTAACCCCCTGCCACTTTAAGCATTTTTTTTTTATTGCAGATATAAATTAATCTTCAAAGTTTTCAGTTAGTTGACAGTAGGGCTGTACAATATGGCCAAATTATCGTATCTCAATATTGTCATATATATTGCCATGTAAATGTCACTTATATACATGATGTCCATATTCTTGAGCCGCATAGGTGGGTAGGGAGAGTTCACATGGGATAAAAAAAGCTTTTCAACCTACCATCCCTGGTTCTCAAGACCAGGCAAGTGGCTCTACTCTCTCTCTGTTTTTTTTTTTTTTTTAGATATTTAGGTGTACCTTAGTAAACACTAGTAGAGTTCCACTTTAGATTTGGAATGTATAATAGAAGATATACCTTACTGAATTAGACGATATGACTATGATTTGACACAAAGTGCAGAAACAGTGAAAATTAAACATTCTTAAACAAAACAGTAATAATACCACACTCATTTTGCACTCATCATAAGGTTAGGACACTGTGCCCTCCAAAAGTATTGGAACACTTGGAATTTCACACATTTTAATTTGTTTATGCCATTTTAAATACTAGAAATACAAAAAATAAAATAAAGAATTAAAATTTCAAAAATGATCTTCCTCAAACTCAAACTGAAAGCAAATCTCTAAAACTTGATAAAACCTGTAAATAATAATTGGTTTTATTGCCAGTTTTCTTTAGACAAGTCAGGGGATGGAAACATGAACAATATATCTTGGACTTTATTTACATCAATTATGAAGAAATACAAAAGTTTCTTTCACCAAAACATCAAATCTAGGCTTTCATCTCAAATGTACTTTCTGTCAAAATGTAGCTGAACTTTCAGGTCTTCTTTTAAAAAAATCTTTCTACACCGCTTCATTTTAGATTTTTAATTAATTTATATCAAGTTGTAGAGATTTGCTTTCAGTTTGAGTTAAGGAAACTAATTTTAGAAAAAAATGTATTTGAAATGGAATAAACAAATTAAAATGTGTGAAATACCAAGTGTTCCAATACTTTTGAGGGCAATTGAGAAACACTGGAGAGCAGCATCTTACGTCTCATATATAGTGCAGCAGATAAGAGAATATTTAGAGTGGAATCCTGCAAATGGTGATACAAACATCAAATTTGGCACAAATAATCCATAGATGTGAACTCTTTAAAAAAACTGATTGGCCACTTGAATTTTCAATAGGCAGCCAGGTAGGGGTCAATTGAAGAATTACACAGAGGTCAAAATCAGGGGTGGGCAACTTGTTCCAGAAAGGGCCAAGAGGGTGCAGGTTTTCTTTGCAGCCACTGATTCCACCAGGTGATTTTACTGATTAACTGATTCCATCTGCTCAAAGTGATATTAATCAGTGAAATCACCAGGTGGAGTGGCTGCAAAGAAAACCTGCACCCTCTTGGCCCTTTCTGGAACAAGTTGCCCACCCCTGGTATAAATTAAAAGAAGCTCCAATCATATAGGAAACTACACCACATTATTTTCCTGATCATAAAGATTCCAAAAAAGGTATAGTTTGTACTTTCTGTGACTGAATGTTAATGGAGTTATGAGGTAAAAGCAGCAAGAATGGTGACAAAGGTCAGTTTCAGTTTGTGCAGGGGTGAAAAGTTAAAGTTGCTCCATTAATTTTGCTCCAGCTGTATTTGTGGAGAATTTGATGCTTGTATCACAATTTGAAGGACAGTTTCAATTATCTGCTGCACTAATAAGCCAACACGAACAAGCTGCTTAGTTTAAAAATGTGTACATAAGGCCCCCTGAATTAAAGGAGAAATGTTGCTTTTAACAACCTGGACTTTACTCACCAATATACGTTTGGTGTCATTCGAAGTCCATAGTTCCAACGACATGTTCAGTTCAAATCTGAAGCAAACATTTTTCTTCTTCTACTAAGGTGGATTACAACTTTTTGTGGTACACAGCACCAACTACTGGACAGGAGGAACCTAGCAGTCAATGTGACTCACTGATTTGAAAATGCAGCTCTTTCAACCAGACGTGTGGTGCCGTGAAATGTTAATCATCTGCGTCCAGTCAGATTTCAGGAGAGTCCGGCCTCCACTCTAGCGCCACCCATGCCAGGAAGTGTTTGACATTTGAACATTTTCTGTTTCACTGTGAGTGAGAATTCTGCACTTCCTGTTTGAGTGTGAGCTTGCCACTGAGTTCCCGTGAGATTCAATGGGATCTTGTTTGTCAATCCAGGAAGTGTTTGACATTTGAACATTTCTTGTTTTACTGTGGATTTGAATTTTGGCACTTCCTGGTTAGGATGCCCTGTACCATGAGTGAGTTTTGCGGCGCTTCGCTCATATTATTTAATTATTAGCGTTTTTGTAATCACCTGAAGCTTTCTTTAGAATACTTTAATAAAATAAACTAATAAGACTTTTTTTGGGGGGGTGGGACTTGACATATTATTAGAATGATCACATTTAATCTTCCATAAAAGAAAATCAGTAGGCACTGACATTATTCCATAATACAGTGACTATATGTTTTCTACATTTGGATATTTATAAGCTTAAAAATTCAAACTAAAACCTCATGTTTTTGTGCACATGTTGAGTCTTGTCTCAGCAATCTGCAGTTCTAAATTTAAGTTTCTTCTGGCTTGGTTCTCAAATTTTGGGCTCTTCTTAGTCTGAGGGCTGAAACAGACGTACAGTAACACCAAGCATTCTTAGTCTGAGGGCTGAAACAGACGTACAGTAACACCAAGCATTTCATGTTCCAGGTGGTCACCATTCACAGAGTTTCCACAGGAAAGAAGCTCAATCAACTTAATCAGCTGTGGGGGGATGTTATACGCCGTCGGAGGCTTCACCATGGTGGAGAACGAGAACCAGGAGTGCTCCCCAAATGAAATCACTGATATTTGGCAGTAAGTGCCCATTTCATGCTCCTTCTCCTTCTCATGCCTTGTGGTAGACGGGCAGATTTGTAAATATGTCTTGGTCGCACTTCACTGTGTGTCTGGGGGCATGCTCCCCCAATTTAGAATTTTTAGGTGCCATTTCCTGCGTTTTGGTGCATATTTCACCACAAATTGAAATCACATAGAAAGAACACCTTATAACCTATTATTATTATTAATTTGAACCTGTATTGTACAGTCTTGAATGTGATGCCATGATGTTATGACAACAGAGAACATTTGAACTCTCTTTGGCTAAAAAGGTAAACAGCCTTGCTATACTTTGCTGAATCATGGTCTGGTACAAATTTATCTAGCCAAGTTACTTGTTGCTGAATAGAGCGTTCAGAAACAGCATTCAGTGTGGTGTTTTGGTCCATGAAAAGCTATTATACTAGTATGTTTTTTTGTTTTTGTTTTGTCTTTTGTAGGTATGAAGATGACAAGAAACAGTGGACTGGGATCATCAGGGAGATGCGTTATGCAGCCGGAGCGTCTTGCGTGTCGATGCGCCTGAATGCAGCCAGAATGCCCAATCTTTAACAATCTTTCAGGGACCTAATGCATTGACAGTTTATTGTTGCAGTGTAGAATATTATATTCATATTTCTGTTTTTGCTGGTAGCACATATTTAACATATAAAAGCATGTCATCTTTGCCTGAGAATTATTCTTGTCTTTTGTTAAGTCAAACTGCTCTTTATTTTGGATATTTTTTCTGTTCTGTATAATGTCTGTAATGTTATACTTTAAGCATACTCACCTTATAAATACATTCAGAGAGAAAGTAATTTTTTTTTTTTTTTTTTTTTTTGGTCAGTTTCACCCCTGAAGCACTGACTTCTCAAAAAATCATTTCTGCTGTTGTGTGACAAAAGTAACAAGTCCAGCACTCAAGAGAGAGCATACCTCTGCCAAAACTTGAAGTGCTCTATTAGGTACCCAAAGTTTTTTGCATGTTTTTGTTTTTAATTTTGTTTTGGTTGAGAAATTCAAAATTCATTTTAATACATCTCTGGATATAGTGAATTATTATTTTTTTTTTCTGCTTTCTTTATCGTGGCACAGTAAGACTAATTTATTCAACATTTTTGTGAATTTATCAAACGATAATGCACAAATCTTTTTGAAATAAAAAAAAGGCTTATGCAGAGTGCTAATATCTAAAACAGGTGAGATTTAAACTCTGGATTAAGCTCCATCTCGCAATTTTCCAAAACAGTGTCACAAAAACTAGTTCAGTAGTTTTTAAATAATCATAGAAAAAAAAAAAACAACACTGAAAACATCGCCTCCTTAGTGGGGGTAACTAGTCAGAATAAACTGGGTCAAATCAGATTTATTTATAGTGTTAAAGTACTGTTTACGAAGCTGAGTGATATTATTCCTGAAAAAAGTTAAATTAAACCTCAAAATTCAGCAGAAACAGGAGTTCATTCTATTTACTCTACAATAAAAGACTGAAAAGCTGTTCATGTTTAAAAGTTTTATTACAAAAGCATGTCAAAATCTAACATGTGAGGCAACTTCATGTCAACATTGGACAAATGAAAAAGAGGAATTATGTGCATTTTAAACACTTTTCCATTTTCAGTTTAGATTAAATACATATTCAAATCCAGGTTTAGCACTCAGGATCAAATACGGAGCATCCGGAAAATATTCACAGCACTTCACTTTTTCCACATTTTGTTATGTTACAGCCTTAGTACAAAATGGAGTACATTCTTTCCCCTCAAACCTTTACTCACAACACCCCATAATGACAACATGAAAAAGGTTTGTTTTTGTAATAAAAAAAAAAAAAAATCATGATGGGTATTGTGTGTAGAATTTTGAGGAAAAAAATTAATTCCATCCATTTTGGAATATGGCTGTAACATAACAAAATGTGGAAAAAGTAAAACGCTGTGAATACTTTCTGGATGCACAGTACAACACCTCTGATTATTGCATAAAGCAGTTCTTCAAGAAGAACTCTCTCCAAATATTTTCTTCTTTAGGTATTCCTTCCAAGCATCTTGTGTTGAAAGTTCCATGGAGTTCCATTCAAAATGAGGGATCTGGATGTAAAAAAAAAAAAAAAGATTGCAATTATGCCAAACTCTTCTGTAGTCTTCAGATATTTTTTAGATTAAAACAAAAAGACAATTTCCTCACCTGAACTACATGATACCCCAGAATTTCAAGGTGTTGTTTTTTCAGCACTGATTCACCTTTCATATGTTGAGAATTTTTGCAGTAATTCTTTGAATCAAGAAAGTCTACAGCAACCCTGTTTGACAAGCAAAAAAACAGCATCAAAAAGGTTTCACATCTGAGTGGTCTGATTCCAGAGCTTCTTTCTGTTTAACCCACCGCTGAGCTCCAGGTGGCAGCTCATCCCTGATGTTTTCCACAGAGTTAGGATTCCAGTGCACCAGTTCCCTGTCTGTTATCTGCAGGGGGTTGGGGTTGCTGTAGGGCAGCGGCTGACGGTGTTTATCCAGTATGCATTCAAAGTCTGAAAAGACAAAATCCAATCCAATCCACTTTATTTATATAGCACATTTAACAACAAAAACATTCCAAAGTGCTGCACATACAGTAGAATCACGATAGATAAAACCCCAATAGCCAAGAAATAAATTAAAAATAAGAAAATTAACAAATAACTAAAATGTGCAAGATAAATACATACAGCATACAAAAGATAAAACCAATAAAATCTACCAAAATAAAACCAAAAAAACAGGACCACACAACTCACAGTGTTAAAAACCAGAGAATAAAAGTGGGTCTTCAGACGAGACTTAAAATACTCCACTGTGGTGGCTGTTCGGACATGGAGGGGCAGAGCGTTCCAAAGTCTGGGGGCAGCCACAGAGAAAGCCCTGTCCCCCCTGGTTTTAAGCCTCATCTTGGGTACCACGAGCTGGAAATGGCCCTCAGACCTCAGAGCATGCGCCGGAGAGTAAATTTGTAGGAGGTCAGTGATATATTGAGGGGCCATTCCATTCAAAGCTTTAAAGACAAACAATAAAATCTTAAAATCAATAGGAAGCCAGTGCAAAGATGCAAGAATCTGGGTTATGTGCTCACACTTCCAGGCTCCTGTTAAAAGTCGCGCTGCAGCGTTCTGGACTAACTGCAAACGGGAAAGAGCCCGTTGGCTAATGCCGAAATAAAGTGCGTTACAGTAGTCCAGACGACTTGAAATAAAAGAGTGCACAACTTGTTCAAAAAGATTGAAAGATAACGGTTTTACCTTTGATAAAAGATGAAGATGATAAAAGCATGATTTCAAAACACCACTGATTTGTTTATCAAATTTAAAAATCGCTGTCTATCGTGACACCAAGGCTGGTGACCTTGGGACGTACAAAATCCTTAAAAGGTCCCAAGTCAACAAGGGCACTTCCAAACAACCTCTGTCTTGCCCTCATTAAGTTTCAAAAAATTCTGTGACAACCAAGCCCTGATGTCACACAGACAGTCGAGAAGGGGTGTCAGGGGGCAAAGGCTGTTTTTAGCAATAGGCATGTAGATTTGGCAATCATCAGCATAAAAATGGTAGGCCACGTCATGTTTTTTAAAAATCTCTCTGAGTGGGAGAAAAGAGCAAAGAGGATGGGTCCCAGGATAGAACCCTGGGGGACTCCACAATGAAGAGGGGCTGATGACGAGGTGGAGTCCCCCAGCCTGACGGAGAAAGACTTCTCCCACAGGTACGACCTAAACCACTCCCGTCCCCCTGACACCCACAGAGTCTCTCAGGCGGTCTAAAAGAATTGCGTGGTCAACTGTCAAAAGCTGCAGTGAGGTCTAAAAGCACTAAAATGGCGGAACTGCCAGAATCAGTTGTTAAAAGGAGATCATTAAAAACCTTTAAAAGTGCAGACTCAGTGCTGTGAAATGCTTTGTACCCTGACTGAAATGGATCCAATGTGCCATTTGTATCTAAAAAAGGCTGCAACTGCAAAGACGCATTTCTCTAAAATTTTCGACACAAGCGGTAACTTAAAGATAGGTCGATAATTTGAAAAAGCCATGGGATCAAAACCCGGTTTTTTGATCAGTGGCTCCACAATAGCTTTTTTACAAAAAGAAGGCACAATTCCACAAGATAGACTACTATTAATAATTTCTCTGACAAAAGAGCCAATGGTGTCTCAAACACAGTCATGGTGCACGTGTGCCCCTGTATGTGTCTCTGCTTGTAACATATACCCACCCGTATTTTCCATAATATAAGTCGCACCTGTCAAAAAATGCCTCTTGAAGAGGAAAAAAACCATATATAAGTCACACCAGAGGTATAAATTCTTGCTGTGTTATGAGCTCTTTAATTTAGGATTTTTGTCCATTGTTGTAGTGTATTTTTTATTACTGGCATTTATTCTTTTTTATTTGGGTTTACTTGTTTAGTGCTTTGATTCTTGGGAAAGTTCTATATAAATAGTCATTATAACTACTATTATTAACAACAAACTTGTGAATTTTCGGTATATACAGTGCATCTAGAAAGTATTCACAGCGCTTCACTTTTTCCACATTTTGTGTTACAGCCCTATTCCAAAATGGAGTAAATTCATTTTTTTCCCTTCAAAAATTTTATCACAACACTCCATAATGACAACATGAAAAAAGTTGAATACTTTCCAGATGCACTCTAATACCCCTTTCACACTGGCGCAAACATAGAGCTACGTATTGTGGCGTACCGTCTACGCCGAGTTATGCAGGTCTATGCTCACTTTTAGCAGCTCTACACCGAGTTTTTGCTCCCTATGCAGCAGTATGCTGAGCACTACGTGCGTAGGACGGAAAAAATTAAACGTTTAATTTTTTTCGGTGTAGAGCATCGGACACAGAAAGTATGCAGTTTTTAATTTAAGTCTACACAACACACCACAACAGTTTGTAAATCTACACAACACTGCACTTCTGTACAAGTCTCCACAATTCTACACGCCAAGGCGACAAATCCTTTTATCAGTACACACCTGGATTGTTAGATTTTATACAGCTGGACTGAAAGGTGCAGGACGCACAGGAGACGAAAATATCGCAGAATGCTTAAAAAATAAAACACTGGTCTGCCGTGGTGACTGCTATTTTGCTGTATTACGTTACTAAGCCATATATACTGATTTATAACACAAAACTGTCAAGAGGGGGAATAAATATAAGTGTAAAGATGATTGTATATATAATCAGAGCAGTAACTCGATCAGTCCATGTGAATGCTGTGCATCGACTTCTCATGTGCAGTTATTTCCACCAGGAGCTGCCGCTGATCCACGACATGAATTCTGACTTCCAGAACAGCTCTTACATAATCTGAAACATTTACCTGTTGTCTACCTCCTTCCACGCTGGATTGTCATTCCTACATTCATATTGTTATATTTAATAAAAAATCATAAGTGCAGACACAAGGCCAAAAGATCGCCATCAGAATGTACTGGACGCAGGATGCCTGGATAAAAAAAAACAACCACTGTGGTTGCGATTATTTTTATTTTAGAAATATAAACAGTGATTTCTAAAATAAATTTTCCAGGCGTCCTGCGTACTCTGATGGCAATGTTTTGGCCTCGTGTCTCCACTTATGATTTTTATTAACTATAAACGGTGATTTCCAAAATAAAAATAATCACAACCACAGCGGTTGTTTTTTTCCAGGTGTCCTCCTGTGATATTTTTGGCTCCTGCTCCTTTCAGTCCAGCCTGATTTTATTCATCCAACTGGACTTTACTGGCAGTGAAGCATCAAAACCATGGAAGAAGAAGCGAGCAAAGCTTCCATGCTCAGAGGATGTCCACTGTCCACTCATCACAGACTGATCGCCACCGGGAGGACATGGCCACGCTCCCCTGTTCACTTTTCACAGTGGGTCGTGTGTGGCGCCAGAAGCAGCTTCACTTTGCTTCAATTTCTCCACAAGAATGACTAAATTTCATCAAATGCAATCATCACAAGCTACAACAATCTGCATAATAGAAGAGGTTTTCAACATAATGATGTCAAGTCACTGTTTAATACAAAACAAATACTCACCAATAGTGTAACAATACGGCGCAACACCTCTGAGTCGGACATAGTTAATGCCACCAAGAACTTCACTCAGCATTTTGCAGATTTGTTGTCGCATGGGACCAAAGGTGACTTTCCCTACAAAATAAACCATCACGAAAGCTGTAACAATTTGTCAGATAAAAATGATTTGTAATTTTTGAACTCCAGTGTGCACGGGGCAGGTTTGAGGCCAAATGTGAAGCAATTGTGACAATGGTCACTACCTCCAAATCTAAGACCATGGTCATCTGTCAGAAATTGTGGATTGTCCCCACTGGGTAAGGGGAGAGTTAGTGCACCATGTGAAGGAGTTCAAATATGTCGGGGTCTTGTTCACAAGTGCTGGGTTAAGGGAACGGGAGATCGAAAGACATATTGGGGCTGCATCTAAGGTCATGCCAGGAAGAGTTAGAGGACTTGGCTGAGGGTAAGCAAGTGCGGGAGTAGATGCTTATTCTGCTGCGACTGAGACTCGGACACGGATAAGCAGCTGAAAATGAAAGAATTTTTTAGCCATCAGAAGTTCCCACTGCTGACCACTTTCAATTCAATTTGTTTATCTAGCGCCAAATCACAACATACTAAGTCACCCCACTCACTTCACGCAGGTAAAGTCTAACCCAGGGGTCTTCAACTCCAGTCCTCGTGGGCCGGTGTCCTGCACCTTTTAGATGTGTCCCTGGTCCAACAAACCTGAATCAAATGACTGAAATACCTCCTCAGTATGCAGTCAAGTTCTCCAGAGTGCTGCTAATGACCTCATTCATTGATTCAGGTGTGTTGAAGCAGAGAAACATCTAAAAGGACACCAGCCCTCGAGGACTGGAGTTGAAGACCCCTGGTCTAACCTTACCAACCCCCCCTCAGCAAGCATGTAGGTGACAGTGATAAGGGAAAAACTCCCTTAGGTGTTTTTAGGAAGAAACTTCAAGCAGACCAGACTCATGGGGGTGACCCACTGCTTAGCCCATTCTAACAATAACAGAGATCAAATAAGCAAAGTACAACAAAAACATTTTCAAACATGAAAGAAAAACAAAAGTCCAGTTATAGAGCATTAGATCACTGAGTAAACTTTCATACCTTTGTTTTGCAGCTGCTGAGAGCAGTCCTTGTGGAACCAGGGGACCTGGAACTCAGGACACTCCAAACACACTGCGCGATTGAGCGCCATAAGACGCACTTGTGTCTGCATCTTGCGGTGATCAGATACTACTGGAAGAACACATGAATGTTAGTTTTGTTGAACAGGTGTATAATAATCACATCTGTGTAGAACATTTGGAATTTTAGTTTAGTTTAACAACAAATGTTTAAATTTCAAAGACATACAATCTGTTTCAGCATCCAGCTTTCCCAAAAAGTCAATATTAAAGATTTCACTGATGATTTCTTGTGGAAAACAGTGAGCCATTGACAAGGTAGATGCCAGGAAAACAAGCTTATGTGGGTCAAAGGAGCCTACGGAGAGAGAAAGGTTTTAGTGAACGCCTTGACAATCGGCAACACAAACAGATAAATGACTCTTCACTTACTGATGTGTGGAATGACACGCTGAATGCAAGCTTCATACAAGTCGCTGGCACTGACGGAATTATAATTAAGCACAGCAAATGGAAGCAGGATTAATGTTATCACAAAGTGGTGAATCTTAAAAAGGAGAAGAAAACTGAAATTAATATATACTTGTGTATTTCACACATTAAAGGACACTGTGCAAACAGCACCCCCACATCTTGCAACATGGCAATGGAGTCTTTTCTTATCTTGCACCTTTACTGTGGAATTAGTCAGCCTATTGAGATTAAACATTCTAATTCTGCTGAGTTATTTAAACCAAAATTAAAGACTCATCTCTTCTGTCACTTGACAGTAACTGACAAATTTAGTTGCACTGAATTATTGCCTTTTCTGGGGGAGTGTTATAAGGACTCTATTACCAGCAATCATGTTAGCATTTTGTCTGTTAATTCACTGTTTAAAATGGTATTACAGTTCTGGTAGAGTCATTTCTCCTTTGTTTTATGTCCAAGATCTTGCTTGAACCAGATGTATCTGTGCGGGATCTACAGGTTTCTCTGCTGCATGTCGGGGTAGGTTCTTCCATCCATCCATTCATCTGAGATCCTTCCAGGAATGTAACACGTGTGGTCTACATAGGAAGTGTTGAGATCTGGAGTGTGCCTCTGGGTTAGCAGGCCATCATCTAAGCAACTGGGGATTGTTTTCATTAATGACTGATCTGGCATCAGTACAAACACTGACTCACCAACTGCAGTCCATTCTACTAGGACTCTGCTCATCTGGTCGTTCTGACCACTGTATTCTAAGTTCATTAGGGATGGGATGACTAGTCATAACAGTCGTCAGCTCAAACGGGTCATCTGTGCCTAGTAAATGAATGCAGGTATTGTCTTCATGCTAACTCTGTTGTATTTGTGATTTTGTGCTTAGATTTGTTCAAATAAATGTCACATTTGAGTTTCACCATGAAGATTCAAAATTGGCTTAATTCATTCAATGTCAAATTTAGTCGCCGAGTAGTCTATGACTAATGGTACCCAACTAGTCGTCTAGTGATTTTCATTAGTCGTCCCAACGGTAATGTTTATGGTTGGTTCACTGCAACATTTCTGTCTCTGCATGTTTGACCTTTTTTGTGCTTTTATTTCCTTATTTTGTTATTGCTAGTGTGGCTAAAGCAGATGGTCACCCAAGTGAGTTTGGTCTGCTTGATGCGTCTTCCTACAACCAAAAACACCTGAGGGACTTTGTCCTGACCACTGACACAGATACAGCCTGTTCCCAGTGTGCTTGTTTAGGTAGTGGGTAAAGTTATACCTTACTCGTGTGTAGAGCCTTGTTTGATTTGTTGCTGCGTACATAATTGAACTGAATTGAAAGTGAATTTGTTTTGAAACAGTGAATATACATTTTCACTGTTTCAAATGAAGTGCTAACAACTGCTCAATATGAATGCGCTGATTTGCACTCACAACTATGAAGAAGTGCCTCCTTGAGCATTGCGTGATTTATCTTGAGGTACCTTTTCGATGTCTTTAATGACCACACTGGCCATATGATCCATCAGAGGAGGACAGAGTACATTTTTACTGGTTAAGAAAGGGGCCAGATCTGACACATTTCTGTAGTTCAATTGGTCCTTTAGCCTCTGCAGTGTCTCCACGGTCTCCTTCAGCAGCACTTCCTCGAACCACTCCCCAGAAATGAAGTTGAGCTCCTTGAGCAGCAAATCCAGACTGACAGCAGCTTGCAGCCTGTCACGCCCGCAGGAGTTCAGGGACTGCAGCAGGCGTACGTACTTCCCAGACGTGCTGCGGTGATAGAAGCTGTCCCTGTCCAACCACTTGGTAACAGTAAATGCAGTGCTGCTGAGTTTCTTGAGCGTGCACTGCGGCAACACCGCATCTATGCGAGAGATAATGTACTCATCAGGTGGCCGCCAAGGAAACATGGGCAGAATACTGGTCAACATGGTCACTTCTGCGGGAATGACACTCCGTCGTAAAAAACTGAAACACAAAATATGATTAGCCTAGTTTTTACATCCCTTTGTGATGCAGAATTTATCATTCAGCTCAAAATTACACTTACTTCAACAAAGTGCTTTTCAGTTTTGCAAAGAATTCTGGGTTGTTGTACTCCAGCGCAAAAAAGACTTGGGTACATTTGACCACCTCCGCTGGCTTGTAGACATGAAGGTTCCTTTGGATCACTGAAGAAATCCTGGAAAATAATAGGATTTTTTTTTTTTTTTTTTTTGACACCCAACCAATGTGCAATTTTTGGGGAGCTGATGCAAATACCGATACTGGGCAAAAATGAATGATACTGATATATGTGCTGATTAAAAAAAAATAAAATGGCAGTGATTCCTAACGTTTCTTTATCAAACCCTTATGATGAAGAAATGTAATTGAGGCTTGATGTTTCACAGTTTAAATGTGAACTTTATTATAAATAACTATAAATATAACTAACAACCAACCAATGAATGTCACATTGCTGCCATGCTGCCTTCACTCTTGTTTGGCAGTTCTTGTGTAGAATTGCTCAGCATTTGCATATAATAGACTTCTGATCTACTAAGGCCACACCCAGATGGCGGCACAGTAATTACTTATCTATTGTCACTGTAAAAAACCCACTGTGACTCATAATGAATGGCAGCTGGTCATCTCAGCCATGCTTGTCAGAGCACCCTCTACAGGACAAACTACACAATTACATTATTTCCAACAACCAATGTGTTTCCTGCATTGTTGATTTTTTAGAAGTTTTCATACCAGCAAAAATAATGCCGATATCAATATGTTTGTGAAACTGATATACCGGTCAGGCTCTAATATTTTTCACACTACACTGGCTCTTTGTGTGCCTCACGACAATGGCACAGATAGGTTTGACAACTGGCATTTTGTAGCATTATCAATTTCAGGAAATATCTCATAACTGCATAAAAAAGAAGTGGAATTGAGCTTAAGAAAAATATGCTTAGTCATACCATAAACATGCTTCAGGTGGATTCTGACAGTGGTGGGCACAGCTAACCAAAAAGTTAGCTTCGATATCAGCTAACCAGCTAACTGAAAAGTGATCTTTTATGAAGCTAGGTGGGCAGTCAGGGCTGAGACAGTGCAGGTTTTCCTTGCAACCAATCACCTCAACAGGTGGGTTGCTCATGAGCTTCTCCCCTGAACATAAACACCTGATCATGAATGAAATCACCTGCTGAGGTGATTGGTAGTAAGGAAAACCTGCAGTGTCTCGGCCCTTTATGGCACGATTGCCCACCCCCGCAAACTACCCAAAAAATTATCGGAAGCTACAGCTAACTGATAACCGATAACTTTCAGTATTGTCTCCGGTACACGTGCAACTACTAACAAGCTGATTTTGAGTTTTAACCCCACGATCACTTCTGGTAGCGTCAAAGGCGACCACAAACCCAAACAATGAGTCATCACTTCTGTCTTTGTGCACCCTGCCCACTGCTGGAAGCTCCTGTTTACTACATAATCTTGCAACACACACACACACACACACACACACACACACACACACACACACACACACACACACACACACACACACACACACACACACACACACACACACACACACACACACACACACACACACACACACACACACACACACACACACACACACGCGTCATTATTCCTTAACAGCATATAGCAGTGTTGCCGTGAGGCAGAGGTCTTGGAAAATAAAGCAGTTTTGACTTATGGTTTTGCTTTATAAATCAAATTAATCCGGATAGAATAACTCCATTAATGTCAATTCTGTCATTTGTACAAAGTTAAAATATAACACATATCTTTTAATTTTGAATGCACTAATTTTGAAGTTTTGTAACAAACACAGACAGATGCCAAAGGGATTATGGGTAAAATGAGCTTCCGCTAACACTGATTGGTTGACTCATTCATTCTATGTAAAAACAAGTGAAGTTGTGATTAGACAACCGTCTGACGTAACCGGGGTCAAAATAAATAGAACACCGCCATCTACTGGGGCCCACACTCTCAGACCCTAACCCATAATTCTTTGAGTGTCATAGAGTTGCTGCAGTTTAAACAGCACAGAGAGAAAACACGACAACAATTGTAAATGAACATTATACAACCAAACTGTACATTTTCATTTCTTTCATCAGCTGCAGCAAGAGGCTGCAGCAACTCTCTGGTACACAAAGAATTATGAGATAGCTCAATACTTAGGGCGAATACTGCCATGAACACTACTGGCCAGGAAATGGCAGTAGAGACCCTGAAAACTTGCTAAAACAAATATTCCAAATAAGTAATTTGTGTCTGCTACGTTTAAGATGAGTGGAATGTAATAAATGCAAACCGAATTTCAGACAACTTATATATATTACTCTGGAACAAAGAGGACAGACAGTGTTTGACATAAGCAAGACATTAAAGAGCAAACAGGAAGCGACTGCAGCTCATGATTGCAACTGAAAATAATGGAGAAGCAACCTGAGCTTCTTCCGGCATTTTTACATAAAACAAACAATAACAACGTCTATAAACCCAGAGAATATATTCATGACAGTTTTAGGCTCAATACACAAAGAGTTTAATGCTGTTGTCCATGTGGAGCCTGATCAGAGCGTCTCAAATGTATTTCTCCTGTCGTGAATGTACTGAGATATGCACTGGAGACAGCATGTCCACACTAAAACCTTCAAAATTAGTGCATTACTTTAAAACTAAAATATATATATATCTGATATTTTCACTTTATAAAACTTCAGAAGTGACGTTAATGTAAATAACTTGTCCAAAATTAGTTTAGTTAAAATTTTAACCATAAGTTAAAACTGTATGCCTATGACTTGGGTGATATTGCCAATGAGTCAGTATGGGGTCAAAAGAAATGAGCTTTTTTTTCCCTTTTCTGTGACCAGTTCTCCTTTGTCTACAGAGGATAGAGTAGTTTCTCCTGGAACTAGCTCTCCTCTGTTTGCAGAGGACAGAACTGTACATCTACATACAAAACAGGTAGATACTCAAATCTTTGTTGTCAGACTTCATAAATGTTTGTAACTGTTAAGCTTTGGTCACCACACCTGCAAAAACATGTTAGCGGTCAAAAAATTATCAGACCAAAATTTATTGGAAGATAATTAGTCCGCTGATGGTTTTCAAAATTATGTGAAAAGGTAATCCGATAATGAAAACATTAGCTTTGATAATTAGCGGTTAGCAGATTAGCGGAACTGTGCCCACCACTTGATTCTGACATGCTCGGGTTTTAGAACATGCACTGGTGGTGCGTGGTACCATATCCACCACCATTTTCAACAGACCCAAAGTCATTCCAGTTGTAACCAAAGACTCTCCAAAGAGACCCGCACCAATCACATCCAGTTATATAGGTCTCACAACTATACACTAAAAGTGGAAGCACCAGGCCTTACAAGAACATCCTCCAGCAAAGATATCAACATCGCCAAACATGTCAGCCCAGCATCATTAGCCTCATAAGCTCTTCCCAGCTATCCTCCCTCAGCTTCACAGACATGAATGTCACTGCACAGATTAACAAATCTCACAACTTCCACACTTACACTACGTATACACACAATGTTAAAGGCTGAGTCCAGGAAACGATTGAAAGCCTGGACTGATTAAGAGCAGTCACAAAACCAAACACTTTGACTCCTCACTCAGCTACAGTAGACTGATATTCAACTTGCAACACCAAAAGGCTGTCTAGCTTTTTCACCATTTTAACAACCTTTACTACATTTAAAGTTGACTGACCTTGACTTAGTGCAGTGGTGTCCAAAGACATTCCAAGAGGGTGCAGGTCTTCTTTGCAGCCACTGACTCCAGCAGGTGATTTCAATGACAAACTAATCCCATCTGCTTTCTGGAATGTCATTGGACACCACTGACATAGTGGATGATGCTATGATCTTTGCTGAATGAATGGATACTCAGATCACAGCACTTGAGAAGTGGAGCAATGAATCAGAGTGTCTGGGTTTGCAATTGTCCAGGATGAAGACTAAGATACAGGCTTTCAATGACTTCCTGTACTCGGCCATCATAGGTTTGAAGGCTAAAGTGTCACACTTGCAGACATCCACTTATCTCAACAGTGATGTTTATATTTCTGGGTTCTGAGCATTTGAGATCGAGACATGCCGAGGAAAACTTGTGGATTCATGATGTGGCTGGACAGAACTCTTTGGCGATGCCAATATCTTTACAGGAGAAAAAAAGGTCCAAGTCTTTAGGGTCCTAATGTTCCCTGTCTTACAGTACGGTTGTGAGATTTCGATGCTACCCAGTGACCCATGGTGATGAATGGATAATGGAGTATCACTTGTATTGAGGGAACATCAGGTTCAACACTTTGGCAATGTGACACATTTCTCTGGTCATGTTCCAGTACATCGGTGTCTCAATGTTCAGTACCCCAGCAAGTGATGAAGACCAAGGAGACACCTAAGTTCTACCTGTGTCAGACAGATGGTTACTTTCGAGAAGTGGGGATGGACCGGTTGTCTGTCTGGGTGGTTGTCATGGATAACCCAAGGCAGTTTCATGATGTGGTGGATGCTTGATATGGGCCTTCAGCACATGTTCCCAGACATTACTGGATTACATTTAAGAAGATATTCAGCTCAAGGCAGTTACACACTTGGAAGCTACATCATCAGCTACTGCTGATCCTACACTGGCTTCTTCAGAATGTCTGACTATTAAGCAAAGTGGGTTGTTCGCCACCTGAAAGCATACCCAGGTAAAACTTCAGGAGTGGCAGCAGAAAAACTTTAAAATGCTCTGAAGCACCTGGCTGATCTCCTCATTTCCACTGCCACCAGACAAACAGGAAACTAACAGATAAGGTATACCTTCATTGAAATGCAGGAGTGCAGCAATGACAGCTTCCTTGTTAGTATATATATGTACATAATTCCTCATTGTGAGATGAGAGAGACCGAGAAACTCACTTGTGCAACAAGTTAAGGTTTCTGCTTCGAATTTTTTCAAGTGTTTCAGCTATATACAGGGCCTGGTGTGCATCCAGTTCATCTGCCAGGAGGGCCGTATTCTCCAACCTAAGAGGAATAAAAGGCTTAGTACACCAACAAGGCTAAAGGACTGGTTTAAACTCACTAATGATGAATGTAGAATTAGGAACAACAAACCACTGTCTGGTCTCTGGACTGGCAAGGGGAGCCAGACTGTTAAATAGTCTTGTAAAGGAAAAAAGATCATTGTTTGAGTCGATCAGTTCTATGAGCCTTTGTTTAACAGCAATCCTGAAGTCAGAGCCGGTGAAGTGCAAGCTCCGAAAAAGTGTTAAGATGAAGCTGATGTTCTCTGTGTCCATCAGACAAATACTGTGCAAGAAGATCTTGTTGCACTTCTCCAGCAGGGGCAGATGAGGGTACATGATGTTTCGCAAGAAGTGTACTACGTTCCGAGCAGTGCTGTAGTTCGAAGGATATGTGGTGTCCAAGAGACAGTCGGCCTTGCTAATGAGCGCATCACATAGACGAGGAGATGCCAAGGAAGATACACTGATCATCAGCGAACCTAGGACCCTAAAACACGTAAGTACAGAGTAAACACATTGTATGAGATGCTCTTGACGGTAGTTTATTTAATAAGATCTCTCTGATGACCTACCTGGCATCATTGATAGATGACAACTTCTGATCCACAATATTAGTTATGCGGCCCATTAAAGGACTGAGTTCAAAATGCTGATAACCGAGACATACAGCAAATTTAGACAGTGGTTCCATTGGTAACCTGCAAAAAACATATGGAACACAATAATCATTAATTAATCCACAGACAGAAAATTAAATCATTTTACTCAACTATTATGTACTATTATGTATCTCGTATTTTGACCCATAGTGACAATTTTCGCTTAGCAGCACCTAATGTGCTTTATTTTGAAATAATTTTTACTGTGTTACTTTCAGATGTGTTATCTCCAAGTCTGCCGTCACAGAGGAGTGCAAAACTTTCAGGAATATGAAGGCCCCACAGCTGGAAAAAAGCCTCACTGCTAGGGGTCTTCCCTGCAGTGGAAAACTATAGCTTTGTCTGCGAGTCTCACAGAGAAAGATGCAAGTTTATCCAATTTTGGAGAAGTGTGTCTAGAGTAGGGGTGTCCAAACTACAGCCTGCGGGCCGCCAATTTTTATTGACCCGCAGCAAATTCTGAAAATATAATTGAATATGGCCTGCACAAGAAGCTTGAGCTCAACTCTGTTGCACTTCTCAGTTTCAACACTAGATGGAGTCCGCCACAGAAAGGAAACAAAACGAAATTAAACAAAGAAAAGCTTTTACCACGAGTCACCAGAAATGGCAGCACCGAAAAAACGCAAAATAGCAAGTGAGTGTAGAAGATTTCAAACACGGTGGGAAAATGAGTATTTCTTCAAAGAAATCAATGGAAAGTGTGTCTGATTTGTAATGAAGACGTTGCTGTGATGAAAGAGTATAATGTCCGTCGGCACTATGAGACCAAACATCAGAGCTACACATCGTACACCGGTGCCGAACGAACACAGAAAGTCAAGCAAATGGCAGCTAGCCTGCAAGCTCAACAGCAGTTTTTTTTCGTGCTAACAAAATACAGGAAAACGCCCCAACAGCAAATTATGAAGTCGCTAAACTTATTGCCCAGCACAGCAAACCGTTTTCAGACGGTGATTTCATAAAGCAGTGCCTCAAAGTCACAGAAATAATGTGCCCAGAAAAAGTGCCGGATTTCAACAATGTGAGCTTATCCAGAAATACGAGGTCTGTTAGAAAACTATCCGACCTTTTTATTTTTTTAAAAACTATATGGATTTGAATCATGTGCACTTGCATCAGCCAAGCTTGAACCTTCGTGCGCATGCGTGAGTTTTTTCACGCCTGTTGGTTGCGTCATTCGCCTGTGGGCAGGCTTTGAATGAGCACTGGTCCACCCCCCTCGTCGGATTTTCATTGTCAGGGAAATGGCTGAGCGATTGGAGCAGCGCTGAATCAAATTTTTCCAGAAACTGTGAGACACAGCCAGGTGGAAACCATTCGGAAGATTCAGACGGCTTTCGGTGAGGATACTCTCGGCGTCACACAGATTAAGGAGCATTACAACCGGATTAAAGATGGCCCACAGCAGCGGAGGGCGCGCCGCACTCCGAGCGGCCTTCGACAGGCTGAAACGACCAGATCATTTCCAAAGTGAAGGCTGTGTTGATCCGAGACTTCGTCTGACTACCAGAGAAATTGCAGAAGAGGTGTACATCAGCACTTTTGCGGCACATTCCACTGTTACAGGAGATTTTGTAATGAAAGACGTGTGGAGGAATTCGCGCGTCGGCACGGAGCCGCAATGGCGCACAACAAAAAGCACGTCCGTGTTGGAAGTCTCACAGGACAAGTTGTGACATGCCCAGCTGTTACACAATTTCTCGAAAACTCACCCGACTGAAAAGCCACCGAAGGCCGTCTGAATCTTCCGAATGGTTTCCAACACGGACGTGCAGTCAGATTCTATAGAGACTTTCAAGCTCAGACTTAAGACGCACTTATTTTCCCTTTCATATGGCTAGCATACTGGCATAGTATGGTACTATGCTTTCTACCATTTTAAATTCATTTTATTAGTAAAGAGAGCAAGCCGCGGACTGAACTTTATCTAATATCTGGGTCTTTTAGTGAAGCTTAGGACTAGTGGCTGGCGATCACCTTATTATTTCTTCTGTTTTTCTTGTTGCTAAATGCTGATAAATTATCCTGTATTTGTTGTCTTCCTGCCCCCTGATTCTGTTTTTTTTCTCTCTGTTTAGGTGCAGCTCCATCCAGAGATGGGTGTGGTGTCTTCTTCTGCAAGCCTTCCGTCCTGGACACCAGCATGGACTCCCAAAATCTTCTGTATTGTCTATTGTGTCGGTAGCATGGCCCAAGCAAAGGGTCACCCCTTTGAGTCTGGTCTGCTTGAGGTTTCTTCCTCAAATCATCGGAAGGAGTTTTTCCTCGCCACTGTCACCTGTGTGGTTGCTCTGGGAGTTGGTTAGACCTTACTTATGTGAAGCGCCTTGAGGCACCTTTGTTGTGATTTGGCGCTATATGAAAATAAATTGTAACTGAAACTGATATGCTAAGTTTTTGTGATATCCTTCTGACAATGAAGCAAGAAAACAGACAAACAAACATCAATCAACATTTAACCTCCTTGGAGGAGACTGTAATTGTCATTTACGGTACAAACCACAAACAATGTCAATGTAATACAATTATACCTTTCTAGTCTCAGCCAGGCTTCTGACACCAACTGCTGAATAACAGAGTTGTGAGGCTCAACAGCCAGCCTGAAAAGGAGGAATTTAAAATGTTATTCTTAATTATTTCACAATTCTATATTGTTAAATGGTAAAGTGTCTGTATCTTAAAGTACCTGATGAAACTGTAAAGCATATCAACCAGCATAAAATCATCCATAAGGTCAATTTTGTTCTCTGCCAAAACCTGAAGGGCCAAGAACTCTGGGTGGTTTTTGATGAGTGCCATAGTCCTGTGCATGATGGGCCTAGTTTTCTGAAACTGCCACAACATTCCTACCGCACAGTTGAGATGGTTCACGGTAAACTTGCCCTTGTTCTTGCCCACCATGTCAAACAGCTGATCTTCAGCAGAGCACATCTCTAACTTCTCCATAACCTGATCTTGGTTCAGGTTCACCGTACTCCCATGAAGGAGCCTACGAAGGCAGGCATTTGCGGCCCGGAGCCGGAACATAACCACACACCAGGGTCCAACAAAGAGACTGCAAACTCAATGTCCAGCCATCAACGGACTTCACATTCACAACCGTGCAAGTCTGCAAGCAGCATATGATCGTGGAGCTGAGTCAACTGAAGAAAATACAAACAAACATTAATTTACCATCTATCCATTTTCTATACCCGCTTACTCGAATTAAGGGTCACAAGCAGTCTGTTGCAGGGCCACATATAGATAAACAAACATATTCACACCTGCATACACACCTACGGACAATTTAAATTTCCCAATCCACCTAACATGCATGTCTTTGAAAGGGTAGCAAAAGAAGTCACCCCACTGCGACCTCGCCCCAGGTGAAGTTACCCTGCTTTTTCCATCAATGAGCTTTTTACCTTACAATTACAACCCCAATTCCAATGAAGTTTGGACGTTGTGTAAAATGTAAATAAAAACAGAATACAATGATTTGCAAATCCTCTTCAACCTATATTCAAGTGAATACACCACAAAGACAAGATATTTAATGTTCAAACTGATAAACTTGATTGTTTTTGTGCAAATATTTGAAATGGATGCCTGCAACACGTTTCAAAAAAGCTGGAACAGTGGTATGTTTACCACTATGTTACATCACTTTTCCTTCTAACAACACTCAATAAGCGTTTGGGAACTGAGCACACTAATTTTTGAAGCTTTGTAGGTGGAATTCTTTCCCATTCTTACTTGATGTATGACTTTAGTTGTTCAACAGTCCGGGTTTCCGTTGTCGTTTTTTGCGCTCCATAATGCGCCACACATTTTCAATGGGCGACAGGTCTGGACTGCAGGTAGGCCAGTCTAGTACCTGCACTCTTTTACTACAAAGCCACGCTGTTGTAACACGTGCAGAATGTGGCTTGGCATTGTCATGCTAAAATAAGCAGGGATGTCTCTGAAAAAGATGTTGCTTGGATGGCAGCATGTGCTGCTCCAAAACCTGGATGTACCTTTCAGCATTGATGGTGCCATCACAGATGTGTAAGTTGCCCATGCCATGGGCACTAACACAACCCATACATCACAGATGCTGGCTTTTGAACTTTGCACTGGTAACAATCTGGATGGTCTTTTTCCTCTATTGTTCTGTCTGAGTTATTTTCATTAGTTACTTCCTCTAAACCGTCAACATGTCTATTAGACCCCATTCCTACCAGGCTGCTCAAGGAAGCCCTACCATTAATTAATGCTTCGGTCTTAAATATGATCAATCTATCTTTATTAGTTGGCTATGTACCACAGGCTTTTAAGGTGGCAGCAATTAAACCATTACTTAAAAAGCCATCACTTGACCCAGCTATCTTAGCTAATTATAGGCCAATCTCCAACCTTCCTTTTCTCTCAAAAATTCTTGAAAGGGTAGTTGTAAAACAGCTAACTGATCATCTGCAGAGGAATGGTCTATTTGAAGAGTTTCAGTCAGGGTGATCATATCATGCATTATTATCATACTACAGAAACAGCATTAGTGAAGGTTACAAATGATCTTCTTATGGCCTTAGACAGTGGACTCATCTCTGTGCTTGTTCTGTTAGACCTCAGTGCTGCTTTTGATACTGTTGACCATAAAATTTTATTACAGAGATTAGAGCATGCCGTAGGTATTAAAGGCACTGCGCTGCAGTGGTTTGAATCATATTTATCTAATAGATTACAATTTGTTCATGTAAATGGGGAATCTTCTTCACAGACTAAGGTTAATTATGGAGTTCCACAAGGTTCTGTGCTAGGACCAATTTTATTCACTTTATACATGCTTCCCTTAGGCGGTATTATTAGACAGCATTGCTTAAATTTTCATTGTTACGCAGATGATACCCAGCTTTATCTATCCATGAAGCCAGAGGACACACACCAATTAGCTAAACTGCAGGATTGTCTTACAGACATAAAGACATGGATGACCTCTAATTTCCTGCTTTTAAACTCAGATAAAACTGAAGTTATTGTACTTGGCCCCACAAATCTTAGAAACATGGTGTCTAACCAGATCCTTACTCTGGATGGCATTACCCTGACCTCTAGTAATACTGTGAGAAATCTTGGAGTCATTTTTGATCAGGTTATGTCATTCAATGCGCATATTAAACAAATATGTAGGACTGCTTTTTTGCATTTGCGCAATATCTCTAAAATTAGAAAGGTCTTGTCTCAGAGTGATGCTGAAAAACTAATTCATGCATTTATTTCCTCTAGGCTGGACTATTGTAATTCATTATTATCAGGTTGTCCTAAAAGTTCCCTGAAAAGCCTTCAGTTAATTCAAAATGCTGCAGCTAGAGTACTGACAGGGACTAGAAGGAGAGAGCATATCTCACCCATATTGGCCTCTCTTCACTGGCTTCCTGTTAATTCTAGAACAGAATTTAAAATTCTTCTTCTTACTTATAAGGTTTTGAATAATCAGGTCCCATCTTATCTTAGGGACCTCATAGTACCATATCACCCCAATAGAGCGCTTCGCTCTCAGACTGCGGGCTTACTTGTAGTTCCTAGGGTTTTTAAGAGTAGAATGGGAGGCAGAGCCTTCAGCTTTCAGGCTCCTCTCCTCTGGAACCAGCTCCCAATTCGGATCAGGGAGACAGACACCCTCTCTACTTTTAAGATTAGGCTTAAAACTTTCCTTTTTCCTAAAGCTTATAGTTAGGGCTGGATCAGGTGACCCTGAACCATCCCTTAGTTAAGCTGCTATAGACTTAGACTGCTGGGGGGTTCCCATGATGCACTGAGTGTTTCTTTCTCTATTTGCTCTGTATGCACCACTCTGCATTTAATCATTAGTGATTGATCTCTGCTCCCCTCCAGAGCATGTCTTTTTCCTGATTCTCTCCCTCAGCCCCAACCAGTCCCAGCAGAAGACTGCACCTCCCTGAGCCTGGTTCTGCTGGAGGTTTCTTCCTGTTAAAAGGGAGTTTTTCCTTCCCACTGTCGCCAAGTGCTTGCTCACAGGTGGTCGTTTTGACCGTTGGGGTTTTTCCGTAATTATTGTATGGCTTTGCCTTACAATATAAAGCGCCTTGGGGCAACTGTTTGTTGTGATTTGGTGCTATATAAATAAAATTGATTTGATTTGATTTTGTCTGGAGGACACAACGTCCAGTTTGAAATGTGGACTCATCAGACCACAGCACACTTTTCCACGTCGCGTCTGTCCTTTTCAAATGAGCTTGGACCCAGAGAAGGCGGTGGCGTTTCTGGATGTTGTTGATACACTCAACAAAAATATAAATGCAGCACTTTTGGTTTTGCTCCCATTTTGTATGAGATGAACTCAAAGATCTAAAACTTTTTCCACATACACAATATCACCATTTCCCTCAAATATTGTTCACAAACCAGTCTAAATCTGTGATAGTGAGCACTTCTCCTTTGCTGATATAATCCATCCCACCTCACAGGTGTGCCATATCAAGATGCTGATTAGACACCATGATTAGTGCACAGGTGTGCCTTAGACTGTCCACAATAAAAGGCCACTCTGAAAGGTGCAGTTTTGTTTTATTGGGGGGGGGATACCAGTCAGTATCTGGTGTGACCACCATTTGCCTCATGCAGTGCAACACATCTCCTTCGCATAGAGTTGATCAGGTTGTCAATTGTGACCTGTGGAATGTTGGTCCACTCCTCTTCAATGGCTGTGCGAAGTTGGATATTGGCAGGAACTGGTACATGCTGTCGTATACACCGGTCCAGAGCATCCCAAACATGCTCAATGGGTGACATGTCCGGTGAGTATGCCGGCCATGCAAGAACTGGGACATTTTCAGCTTCCAAGAATTGTGTACAGATCCTTGCAACATGGGGCCGTGCATTATCCTGCTGCAACATGAGGTGATGTTCTTGGATGTATGGCACAACAATGGGCCTCAGGATCTCGTCACGGTATCTCTGTGCATTCAAAATGCCATCAATAAAATGCACCTGTGTTCTTCATCCATAACAGACGCCTGCCCATACCATTACCCCCACCGCCACCATGGGCCACTCGATCCACAACATTGACATCAGAAAACCGCTCACCCACACAACGTCACACACGCTGTCTGCCATCTGCCCTGAACAGTGTGAACCAGGATTCATCCGTGAAGAGAACACCTCACCAACGTGCCAAACACCAGCGAATGTGAGCATTTGCCCACTCAAGTCGGTTACGACGATGAACTGGAGTCAGGTCGAGACCCCGATGAGGACGATGAGCATGCAGATGAGCTTCCCTGAGACGGCTTCTAACAGTTTGTGCAGAAATTCTTTGGTTATGCAAACCGATTGTTTCAGCAGCTGTCCGAGTGGCTGGTCTCAGACGATCTTGGAGGTGAACATACTGGATGTGGAGGTCCTGGGCTGGTGTGGTTACACGTGGTCTGCGGTTGTGAGGCTGGTTGGATGTACTGGCAAATTCTCTGAAACGCCTTTGGAGACGGCTTATGGTAGAGAAATGAACATTCAATACACGAGCAACAGCTCTGGTTGACATTCCTGCTGTCAGTATGCCAATTGCACACTCCCTCAAATCTTGCGACATCTGTGGCATTGTGCTGTGTGATAAAGCTGCACCTTTCAGAGTGGCCTTTTATTGTGGACAGTCTAAGGCACACCTGTGCACTAATCATGGTGTCTAATCAGCATCTTGATATGGCACACCTGTGAGGTGGGATGGATTATCTCAGCAAAGGAGAAGTGCTCACTATCACAGATTTAGACTGGTTTGTGAACAATATTTGAGGGAAATGGTGATATTGTGTATGTGGAAAAAGTTTTAGATCTTTGAGTTCATCTCATACAAAATGGGAGCAAAACCAAAAGTGTTGCGTTTATATTTTTGTTGAGTGTATATGGCTTTTGCTTTGCATGGTGGAGTTTTAACTTGCACTTGTAGATGTAGCGACGAACTGTGTTAGCTGACAATGGTTTTCTGAAGTGTTCCTGAGCCCACGCAGTAAGATCCTTTACACAATGATGTTGATTTATAATGCAGTGCTGCCTGAGGGATCGAAGGTCACGGGCATTCAATGTTGGCTTTCGGCCTTGCTGCTTACATGTAGAAATTTCTCAAGATTCTCTGAATCTTCTGATTATATTATGGACTATAGATGCTGGAATCCCTAAATTCCTTGCAATTGAACGTTGAGAAACATTGTTCTTAAACTGTTGGATTATTTTTTCACGCAGTTGTTCACAAAGCGGTGATCATCACCCCATCTTTGCTTGTGAATGGCTGAGCCTTTTGGGCATGCTCCTTTTACATCCATTCATGACACTCACGCCTTTCCAATTAGGTGTTCTTTGAGCATTCATCAACTTTCCCAGTCTTTTGTTGCCCCATCCCAACTTTTTTGAAATGTGTTGCAGGCATCCATTTCGAAATGACAAAATATTTGCACAAAAACAACAACGTCTATCAGTTTGAACATTAAGTATCTTGTCTTTGTGGTGTATTCAATTGAATATAGGTTGAAGAGGATTTGCAAATCATTGTATTCTGTTTTTATTTACATTTTACACAATGTCCCAACTTCATTGGCATTGGGGTTGTACATTCCCCTACTTTAAAACATCAACTCATTTTCAAAACTTGAGTAACAAGAATAAGATTAATCCTCTCCCTCCCAACTCTTCTGTACTTTGCTGCACGGTGAAACTGTCTGATAAGACCGATGATTAAGTTGTGCACATATCATTCATCACAGAACCTACTATGAACAAACTGTATCTGCATGAATTACAGACCAATTCCCATTTAAGTCAAAATGGGAGCCTTGCTACTGTCAAGACATGAAGTTTGTAAAATGTGTAAAAAAAAGATTATAATGTTGCCTGGGCTGAAGAGGATTAACTTTCACCTGGAATGGGTTGACTAAGGCTGAGTCTCAATTCTACCCCTTGGACCTTCCCCTTACCCCTTCCCCTCCGTTTTGTACGGGCACGAGAGAAAGAGGGGTGTCTCAATTCTCTTTTTGGAGTGAGGTGGAGGGGTAGGCGGAGGGCTTCAAACCCCTCCAAACGGAATGAATCTGGATGCACACTCAGTTTGGAGGGGTAGGAGGAGCTTATTGCTGTCTCCAAAGAAACAAACATGGCGCCCAGAGCCGCACAAATGAAAGCGGCTTTCATTACAAATCACGCTGTTTAGAAAGTTCTAACTTGCCAAAAAAAACTTTACAGGCGTTTGCCCATGACAGCAACGTGTATGCTGCTGGATGCATGTTGCGTATATTGTTGTTCTGAAGAATATCATAACTTTGCTTGTGCGCTGAGGCGTTATAATGCATATACACACAAACGCTACGATAAGACACTTTTATATCTCACAATGGAGAAAATCATGATAAAGGATAAGCACGTTAATTTGTATGTTCATAAATCTTTGGATAATAGCGACCCCTGTTGTTGGATTTCAAGGTCTGTAACGCGTGTGTATTTTGTAAACAAACAGGGAGCCCTGAGCACACTCGTCTCCTAATAAGCTTTCGGACAGAAAATGAGGAGAAGTTTCATCAATGGGAGTAAGTTGGAAAATATATATACACACACATGTATATGTGTAACACATAACCTGACGTCCTAATAGATTGCTATTATTTGTCAAGGAAATTTCTAAAGGAAATAGGGCTGGATGCAAAAAAATAGGAGAATTTGAAAAAGAAATATAAGGTTAACAAAACTTGATGCAGCCCATAACATACATACAGGTGCTGGTCATATAATTAGAATATCATGAAAAAGTTTATTTATTTCAGTTTTTCCATTCAAAAAGTGAAACTTGTATAATGCATACATTCATTCCACACAGACTGATATATTTCAAGTGTTTATTTCTTTTAATTACTAATTAATTAATTACTAATCAATCAATTAATGATGAATCAAACATTAATTATTACTATTATTGATTAATTATTAGTATTAACATTAATTAATTACTAATTAATTAATTATTAATAACATTAATTATTATTATTATAAATGACAAATTAAATTAATTAACATGACATGGTTGCGATGCATCTAAGAAATCTGCGACTTCTTCTATTTCTTTGCATTTACACAGAAAGGCGAGAAAATAAAAAGAGCAAATAGGCTACTGCAACAAGTTGCATTTCGGTTGCCATGTTAACAAACAGTGAAGACGGTAGTCTGAGACGGGCAGTTTTTTCCCCCCCTAAGGTGGAGGGGTGTCTCAATTCATAGGGCTAGAGGCATACCCCTTTGCCTTACCCCTTGTTTTAAAGGGGTAGGCGTAGGGGTAGGGCCAAGGGGAAGGGGTACAAAAGAGAACTGAGACTGGGGGTTAACCCGGGGTGAGTTCACAGTGGGGTGACTTCACTATGAACCATTTGAAAATATTACATTTATCTGTGAACTTTAAAATCAGTTAGGACCAGTGGGTAGCGAGTGAAGTTACCCCACTGCTAACTCGCCCCAGGTGAAGTCACCCCAGTCCAGGTGAAGTCACCCCACTCTAGTAACAGTATTTCAATTCTGATAAGTTCTGTACTAAATTATTTATACACAACAATGGCATAATACACTGTTCCTTTGGGACAGTGGGCAAAATAATTTCCTTCGGGATGATAAAGTGAATCGTATTCTTATTACTCAAGTTCTGTAAGTGAAATGATGTTTTAAGATAGTAGCGGGGTTATAAGGCTAACATCGTGCATTTTTGGTATGAAAACATGAAACTTGGCACACTTGTAGAGTGACCCCAGGTGAGCATTTCTGGATATGCAAACAAGTTGGCAGAGCCCCCCTGGTGGTGACCATGGGAACTAATATTTTGCCGCTTAACCGTAATCATAAGCACATCCTAATATTGGCACATCCTAATAACCCTAACCCTCAAAGTGTTGGAAATTTCATATAAGCCCCCTGGTGGCCAAATTTCACCAATCGTATAATTATTCATATTTCAATATCAAACAATCTTATCCCATACATACATACATATATATATATATATATATATATATATACATACATATATATATATATATATATATATATATATATATATATATATATACACACACATATATATATATACACATATACACACATATATATATATATATATATACACATATATCAATCAATCAATCAATCAACTTTTTTTTTATATAGCGCCAAATCACAACAAACAGTTGCCCCAAGGCGCTTTATATTGTAAGGCAAGGCCATACAATAATTATGAAAAACCCCAACGGTCAAAACGACCCCCTGTGAGCAAGCACTTGGCGACAGTGGGAAGGAAAAACTCCCTTTTAACAGGAAGAAACCTCCAGCAGAACCAAGCTCAGGGAGGGGCAGTCTTCTGCTGAGACTGGTTGGGGCTGAGGGAAAGAACCAGGAAAAAGACATGCTGTGGAAGGGGGCAGAGATCGATCACTAATGATTAAATGCGGAGTGATGCATACAGAGCAAAAAGAGAAAGAAACAGTGCATCATGGGAACCCCCCCACAGTCTACGTCTAAAGCAGCATAACCAAGGGATAGTCCAGGGTCACCTGATCCAGCCCTAACTATAAGCCTTAGCGAAAAGGAAAGTTTTAAGCCTAATCTTAAAAGTAGAGAGGGTATCTGTCTCCCTGATCTGAATTGGGAGCTGGTTCCACAGGAGAGGAGCCTGAAAGCTGAAGGCTCTGCCTCCCATTCTACTCTTACAAACCCTAGGAACTACAAGTAAGCCTGCAGTCTGAGAGCGAAGCGCTCTAATGGGGTAATATGGTACTACGAGGTCCCTAAGATAAGATGGGACCTGATTATTCAAAACCTTATAAGTAAGAAGAAGAATTTTAAATTCTATTCTAGAATTAACAGGAAGCCAATGAAGAGAGGCCAACACGGGTGAGATATGCTCTCTCCTGCTAGTCCCCGTCAGTACTCTAGCTGCAGCATTTTGAATTAACTGAAGGCTTTTTAGGGAACTTTTAGGACAACCTGATAATAATGAATTACAATAGTCCAGCCTAGAGGAAATAAATGCATGAATTAGTTTTTCAGCATCACTCTGAGACAAGACCTTTCTGATATTAGCGATATTGCGTAAATGCAAAAAGGCAGTCCTACATATTTGTTTAATATGCGCTTTGAATGACATATCCTGATCAAAAATGACTCCAAGATTTCTCACAGTATTACTAGAGGTCAGGGAAATGCCATCCAGAGTAAAGATCTGGTTAGCGACCATGCTTCTAAGATTTGTGGGGCCAAGTACAATAACTTCAGTTTTATCTGAGTTTAAAAGCAGGAAATTAGAGGTCATCCATGTCTTTATGTCTGTAAGACAATCCTGCAGTTTAGCTAATTGGTGTGTGTCCTCTGGTTTCATGGATAGATAAAACTGGGTATCATCTGCGTAACAATGAAAATTTAAGCAATACCGTCTAATAATACTGCCTAAGGGAAGCATGTATAAAGTGAATAAAATTGGTCCTAGCACAGAACCTTGTGGAACTCCATAATTAACTTTAGTCTGTGAAGAAGATTCCCCATTTACATGAACAAACTGTAATCTATTAGACAAATATGATTCAAACCACCGCAGCGCAGTGCCCTTAATACCTATGACATGCTCTAATCTCTGTAATAAAATTTTATGGTCAACAGTATCAGAAGCAGCACTGAGGTCCAACAGAACAAGCACAGAGATAAGTCCACTATCCGAAGCCATAAGAAGATCATTTGTAACCTTCACTAATGCTGTTTCTGTACTATGATGAATTCTAAAACCTGACTGAACCTCTTCAAATAGACCATTCCTCTGCAGGTGATCAGTTAGCTGTTTTACAACTACCCTCTCAAGAATCTTTGAGAGAAAAGGAAGGTTGGAGATTGGCCTATAATTAGCTAAGATAGCTGGGTCAAGTGATGGCTTTTTAAGTAATGGTTTAATTACTGCCACCTTAAAAGCCTGTGGTACATAGCCAACTAACAAAGATAAGTTGATCATATTTAAGATTGAAGCATTAAATAATGGTAGGACTTCCTTGAGCAGCCTGGTAGGAATGGGGTCTAATAAACATGTTGATGGTTTGGATGAAGTAACTAATGAAAATAACTCAGACAGAACAATCGGAGAGAAAGAGTCTAACCAAATACCGGCATCACTGAAAGCAGCCAAAGATAACGATACATCTTTGGGATGATTATGAGTAATTTTTTCTCTAATAGTCAAAATTTTGTTAGCAAAGAAAGTCATGAAGTCATTACTAGTTAAAGTTAATGGAATACTCAGCTCAATAGAGCTCTGACTCTTTGTCAGCCTGGCTACAGTGCTGAAAAGAAACCTGGGGTTGTTCTTATTTTCTTCAATTAGTGATGAGTAGAAAGATGTCCTAGCTTTACGGAGGGCTTTTTTATAGAGCAACAAACTCTTTTTCCAGGCTAAGTGAAGATCTTCTAAATTAGTGAGACGCCATTTCCTCTCCAACTTACGGGTTATCTGCTTTAAGCTACGAGTTTGTGAGTTATACCACGGAGTCAGACACTTCTGATTTAAAGCTCTCTTTTTCAGAGGAGCTACAGCATCCAAAGTTGTCTTCAATGAGGATGTAAAACCATTGACGAGATACTCTAACTCCCTTACAGAGTTTAGGTAGCTACTCTGCTCTGTGTTGGTATATGACATTAGAGAACATAAAGAAGGAATCATATCCTTAAACCTAGTTACAGCGTATTAGATCAGAAATACGATTAGACATTTCCTAAAGGTTACAATGCCCTCCAACACAAACACATGCTCTGAGCACGTTACAACAGTGACATAAAGTTTATGGTTAACACCATTAGTAGCTTTCAACCTATTGTTCCTCACGATATCAAACCACATAACTGCATAGCAGCTGTTACTGTCCACAGATTACATGAGCACCATGTGAATTACGCTTTTTTGCTTGTTAGATTTCCAAATGGTAATAGAAACTTTGGAGATTTTCAGTGTTTTTTCCATCAGGTTTTAAAACACTGTCATTGAAATTTATGTTGAAACCAAGAGAACTTTCTGAACTTCAGAAATGATTAAATGTTTTCATGTGGATCAGTGAACAGTACAGCGTGCTCTTCTTACATAAATTAATTTGGGAAGCTTGTGGAATGGTTTATGATTTTTTTTTATTATTATTATTTGTCATGGAAAGTAATATGCATGAGGAGGTGAAAAGTACTCAGAGTCTGGCTACAGTGCAAATTAAATGAAGCTGCAATACGAGTATATCCAAAATGAGGCCCATCAGATCTGCCCACTTAGCAAAACACAGAGAGGAAACCTTAACAAGATGTAAATGAGCTTTGAAAGTTGACAGTGAAGAAAACAGCCATCTCAGTATCTCTGTTGGGATTCCACACATCTCTACCCAAGCTGTAATGGCATAACTGGTGACCCCAATGCAGAGAACCACAACTATGGTAGGTAAAAGTCTGGTTTATTGTAATTAGTTCCAGCAGACTTTGTGAGAACACACAATAACAACAATCCATTCACAATGATTCTCCTTGTAGTGTCAACGAGAAGAGCAATCACTTAATCAGGCAGAGGTCTGTTAGAAAAGAATCTGACCTTTTTATTTTTTGCAAAAACTATATGGATTTGAATCATGTGCGCTTGCATCAGCCAAGCTTGAACCTTCGTGTGCATGCGTGAGTTTTTTCATGCCTGTTGGTTGCGTCATTCGCCTGTGAGCACGCCTTGTGGGAGGAGTGGTCCAGCCTCCTCGGCAGATTTTCATTGTCAGGAAATTGGCTGATCGACTGCCGCTTTGCTTCATCAAAATTTTTTCAGAAACTGTGAGAGACAGCCAGGTGGAAACCACTCGGAAAATTCAGATGGCTTTCGGTGAAGATCTTATGGGGATCACACAGATTACAGAGCATTACAACCGGATTAAAGACGGCCCACAGCGGCTGAGGGCGCGCCGCGCCCCGAGCGGCGATCGACAGGCTGAAACGACCAGATCATTTCCAAAGTGAACGCTTTGTTGATCCGGGATGTCGTCTGACTACCAGAGAAATGGCAAGAGAGCTGGACATAGCACTTTTTCGGCACATTCCACTGTTACAGGAGTTTCTGTAATGGAAAGAGGAGCGGAGGAATTCGCCACGGAGCCGCTCTTTTCATGCAGAAAAAGTGCTGATGTCAAACTCTTCTGCCATTTCTCTGGTAGTCAGACGACGTCCCGGATCAACAAAGCGTTCACTTTGGAAATGAACGGCACATTCCACTGTTACAGGGGTTTTTCGGCATGAAAAGATGTGCGGAGGATTTCGCGCGTCGGGACGGAGCCGCATGGCACACAACAAAAAGCAACGCCATGATGAAGCCTCACAGGACATGTTGTGGCATGTCCAGCTCGTCCACAATTTCTCGGATAGTCACACGACTGAAAAGCCACCGAAAGCCGTCTGAAATTTCCGAATGGTGCAAGAGCTGGGCATGTTAGGGCTTGTCCTGTGAGACAAACATGGAGGTGCTTTCATCCCGCGCCATGAGCGGCTCCGTGGCGAATTCCTCCGCTCCTCTTTCCATTACAAAAACTCCTGTAACAGTGGAATGTGCCGAAAAAGTGCTATGTCCAGCTGTCTTGCCATTTCTCTGGTAGTCAGACGACGTCCCGGATCAACAAAGCGTTCACTTTGGAAATGATCTGGTCGTTTCAGCCTGTCGATCGCTGCTCAGTGCACGGCACGCCCTCCGCTGCTGTGGGCCGTCTTTAATCCGGTTGTAATGCTCTTTAATCTGTGTGATCCCCATAAGATCTTCACCGAAAGCCATCTGAATTTTCCGAATGGTTTCCACCTGGCTGTCTCTCACAGTTTCTGAAAAAAATTTGATGAAGCAAAGCGGCAGTCAATCAGCCAATTTCCTGACAATGAAAATCCGCCGAGGAGGCTGGACCACTCCTCCCACAAGGCGTGTTCACAGGCGAATGACGCAACCGACAGGCGTGAAAAAACTCACACATGCGCACAAAGGTTCAAGCTTGGCTGATACATGATTCAAATCCATATAGTTTTTGCAAAAAATAAAAAGGTCGGATTCTTTCCTAACAGACCTTGTATATAAATATAACTTAACAATACTATATATGAACGTTATGTAGCATTACAAAAGTCCCAAGACAGCAAATAAAATAATGAGCATGAAATGAGGCCATAGACATTTTTGCATGTGTAGCGTATTTCTTCATTGGCATGAAGTTCAAAATATACTGTAATACAGGCCTGCAACAGTCTCATCCTGCTGTTTTTTTGGAGTTCTCTGAAGGCGGATTTGTAATCCAGAAAACAGATCACAAGTTCTCTGCAATGGCATTAGACCAGGCACACTAACAAGAAAATGTTGTGATAAAAGGAGAAGGTGGTGCTGTGGGCTTGACAAACAATCCTTCAGCTGAGACCTTGGATGATAGGTGGTCCAGAGGTCAGTAGGCTTATTTGTGACTTTGAGAACAAATCAGAGAAATCCAGCAATGGTAAACATCATGAGCAGACAGCTAGCATGCAGAATTCCTTTGTAAAGGAAGTATGTGCTCTCAAGAAGGTCATTGAGGCTAACATCGTGCGTGTTTGGTATGAAAACATTGAAACTTGGCACACTTGTAGAGTGACCCCAGGTGAACATTTCTGGAAATGGAAACAAGTTGACAGAGCCTCCTGGTGGTATCTTTGGGAACTAATGTTTTGCCAACTAACCGTATTCATGAACGCATCCTAATATTGGGATAACTTTTACATTTCTTAATATAGAATCAGGAAACTTGGCACATTTTGAAAGGAAAACAGGGTAAATATAATAAAAGTATTACAAATTTCATAAGAGCTCCCTGGTGACCAGATATGTAAGCAGTGCTGGTGTTGTTGGTCCATATTGTGATATGAAACCGTCTCGTCCATTGTGTATTATCTGAAAGTGTAAACTTTACAATATTGGATGAAAAGCAAATTGTAGAAAAGAGAATGAAGTAAAGGTGAACTAGCTTAAACCAAAACAAACTCTTTGGGAATATTTGCAAGTGATCTATGTTTGAAAACAGCTCCCTTCACACTGGCAGAGTGATGTGCATTTGAGCTTTGCTTTGCTGCATGTACACATGCCACGGCATGATTTCTTACTATTGCAATGTATCAGCTCATAGCACATTTCATGGGACTGTTGAAGGGTGGTCCATTTCGGCAACCATTGAGATAAGGGTGCATCCCATTCCCAGCCAAAGTCAGAAGGGCTCGGCAGTTTTGCGTCCAGCTGCAACGACTGACCCCACACGTGCAGCTTGGAAGACTGCTCTCAAGGTATGCTGTTTGAGTGCAGCTTCTGTGGGAGGAATGCCTTCTATAGACTTTGATTTCTTTGAGAACATGTGCTGATGTGCTTGTTGACACTGGAGTTGTCAGCAGTGCGGTCATACCACAGCGCAACAAATCTTTGAATAAGAGCCAGTAGATCATCTGAACTTGTGGATTTGCAAGGGACAAGAAAGCATCTGTGACCTCTGGAAATGCAATCTAAGTTTCCCATGCACTCTTCTTGCCTCTTCCAGCAAAGAAAGATGTTACATCACAGCCAGTTAGTGCATGAAAAAATGGCAGAGCCTTTGCTTTGGTTGATGGCAGGGCAGTGGCATTCTCATGTACAGCAATGTATCTTTGGGACTTTCCAGTACCAAATGATATCCACAATTCAGAGGTGGCAAACTGGTCAAAAAATGCCACAGCTAGTACAACAACATCAGTGTCTGCTGTTCTAATGAGGATACTCTGGTGACCCTTGTTGGAAGCATCCTTGGCATGCAACATGATGCGCGTGTCTGCTTCTTCCTGCGTACAGGGCTGAAGATTTGGTGTGTCTGTCACAGCAGCATTGCAAGTCACATGTTCCTTCAAAGTGCAGACAACGTGTCTGTTTTGCTAGAAGTACAAACAGCTCAGTCTTGTTGTCATTATTCCTAAGGAAACTCTGTTTCCTGGAATTTGTGTGGTGAGAGTTACTTTCCTGCGTACACCATTGCCTCTTTTCTCCCTGGTTGAGTTCTTCAGACTCTGTGGCTTGTAGACATCAAACACTACATCGACCCTTTCATCATCCTTCAGGATGTTCTCAATGTGGGGCATGAAGACCTGTGTGACATAGTCTGAGAATGTCTTTGACACTGTTGGGGTTAGAGTGTGCACTACCATTGCGCCATCAAGCACAACTGCTGTAACCTTAGGGACTGTGTGGTCATAGTTTGAATGGCTTTCCAGAGGAACCAACAAGTCAGACTTTTTTCCTGATCTCATCTCCCCTGACTTTGACAGAGATGGTGGCCATGGTTGGTTCTCATATTTGAAGAACTCTTCCTGTTTTCCCTCTCGAGATTGGCAGGCAATGTATAGTCTAGAGAATAAGACACAGTCATCCTTCAATGCAGATACCTGACTTTTCTTTTTCGACTGACGTTGACTTTCAGAGAACAATGACAACTTGTTCTTCTTGATGGGCTGAGTAACTGACTTTGCTTGAGTTGTGATCTGTTCAGCTACGAATGTCTCAAACTGACGTCATCCTAGCTCATACATCTCTTTGACACTTTCTGCAGCTGACTGGCTTGTGACAAGTTTGCTGTCAAGAGTTAACAAATCCTTGCTGTCTTCCAGAAAAGGACTTCCAAGATCCTCAATGACCTTCTTGAGAGCACATATTTCCTTTACAAAGGAATTCTGCATGCTAGCTGTCTGCTCATGATGTTTACCATTGCTGGATTTCTCTGATTTGTTCTCAAAGTCACAAATAAGCCTACTGACCTCTGGACCACCTATCATCCAACGTCTCAGAGCTGAAGGATTGTTTGTCAAGCCCACAGCACCACCTTCTCCTTTTATCACAGCATTTTCTTGTTCGTGTGCCTGGTCTAATGCCATTGCGGAGAACTTGTGATCTGTTTTCTGGACTACAAATCCACCTTCAGAGAACTCCAAAAAAAACAGCAGGATGAGACTGTTGCAGGCCTGTATTACTGTATATTTTGAACTTCATGCCAATGAAGAAATACACTACACATGCAAAAATGTCTATGGCCTAATTGCATGCACATTATTTTATTTGCGGCCTTGGGACCTTTGTAATGCTACATAACTTTCATATATAGTATTGTTAAGTTATATTTATCTATATATATGGGATAAGATTGTCTGATATTGAAATATGAATAACTGTACGATTGGTGAAATCTGGCCATCAGGGGGCTTATATGAAATTTCCAACACTTTGATGATAGTTTCCCTGTTGCTCTCTTGAAGTTTGCCAAGTTTTAGAATTTTAGATTAATAAATATAAAAGTTATCCCAATATTAGGATGTGCTTATGATTACGGTTAAGCGGCAAAATATTAGTTCCCACAGTCACCACCAGGGGGCTCTGCCAACTTGTTTCCATATCCAGAAATGCTCACCTGGGGTCACTCTACAAGTGTGCCAGGTTTCATGTTTTTCATACCAAAAATGCACGAAATTATGTCCACACCAGCCTTACATCTCCCGCTATAGGGAGGGGTATGTAATTGTCTGGGAAAAGCCCATTGATGGAAAAAGCAGGGTGCACTGTCCAATTCGACATCACACTTACACTGGGAGGTCCCCAACTTTAAACTAGTCATTCTTTATTATTTAAGAAAATAAGCATGGATAGCTGGAGTGGGGTGACTTCTCCTGCTACCCCTGACCAGAGGACCAGTGCTAACCACTAAGTCACCATGCTGCCCACACATTAATTTACGATCTTCTGAAACTACTCATAGTTACGATTAGACTTTATCCATGATAAAAACACATGACAATGGACTCTGTGTGATCGACTTGCCTTCAGCTGAGAAATCAATAACGTGACTTTCCTGATTCAACTGCGACTTGGAACTCACATGGGCAGTCACCGAATCGATTTTTCATTGGCCACATTCTGCAACACACACAATTAATATTAATAACGCAAATATCCCCATACTATTAAGTTATTCGCGATAGTTCTATAATATACATTTCTACGTTAACGTTGCTAAAAAAGTATGATGAAACGTTTCACTTCCGTAGCCAGACACGTCAGTGTGGTGTCAAATTTTGCCCTGTGTTTTGTCTGTCAAACGTTTCCTTGAAGCATCACGACTTTTTATTGATTTAATTTGACTTGCTCCTATAAACAATATTCTTTGCTAATCAGAACTACTCTCGTGGCTTTGATTTATCTGATTAAAATGAATATAATAATAATAATAATAATAATAATAATAATATCATTCTTCTATGATACTTGCATCTGCTGCCAGCACAAACCAGACCTGGATAAGTGGTAGAAAATGAATGAATGTGAGTGTGTGTGTATTAAATATTCTTGGAATCGTGTATAATCATGTTTGTGCCTGTTTATTTGACAATGTTTAATAGAGGAAAATATATTTGACCTTTCATCCCAACTCGGGAGTTTATTCTAACCTTGTATTTAGTATTTGGCCCGTTGCGTTGACTGGCAGGTTTATGTCCTGTCGCGCTATTTAGAAAACGGTGACCTGCACGTTGAATGAAACTTCATTTTCGCTATTTGGAAGGACATTCTCATTTTTCTAGGTGATGGCATTTCATATTTTTGGAGTCAAAGTGATAACTGTGCTGAGCTAGTACATGACGGTAACAGATTTTCAGCTATGATGTTTAGCTTGAGTTTGGCGGACTTGCTAATGCTAGCAGCAGGCCAAGCTTAACGCTACCATTAGCTACTAGGAATGAGTGCATGGATTTAGCAAAAAAAAAAAAAAAAAAAGTAGGTTGGTGGTGAGTGTGCTATCCACGGGTGCTTGCTTGTAACTTTAAAGTACTGTAGTCTCGAAAACCTTGCACAGACGATGGCATCTGACACGCGTCGTTAGCTGGGCGCTAACGTTAGCTTGAAGCTAACTCGATTTAGCTGTAAGGATGCAACTGCTTTCGCCACAGCGTTAACTGGACGACTTTAAAATAGTTCATATAGTTAACGTGTTATCAAGACTGCAGGTAAATATACCCCCCCGTTCTGAATGGTGGTCTGCAGTTTTCTTTGGAGTCTGAAGAGTTCGTGCTGATGGATTATCACAGGTTCTTGTGTTAATTTGTTCTCTTTCTTTCATTTTCTTTCACCAAAACATAAAATCTAGGCTTGTATCTCAGATGTACCTTCTGAAATTGTAGCTGAACATTCAGGCCTGGGTGTCTTGGTGGCTTTCCTCACTCTTCTCCTTCTTGCACAGTCACTCAGTTTTTAAGAACCTTCTACTCCACACAGATTTACCATAGAGTGCCATACTGTTTGTATTTTATATTAAAAAGATGTAAATAAAGTCCAAGACATATTAAGTGACTTGGAAATGTTCATGTATCCATCCCCTGACTTGTCTGAAGAAAACTGACAATAAAATTGATTATTTTCAGGTATTATAGCAAACCCTTGCATTACTTATGCAACACATCACCTTTTATATTTTTAATTAATTTATATCAAGTTGTAGACATTTGTAGATATTTTAAGGAAGATAATTTTAGAAATTGTTACTTTTTTGTATTTGAAATGGCATAAACAAATTAAAATATGTGAAATACTAAGTGTTCCAATATTTTTAGAGGGCATTGTGTGTATGTATGTATGTATATACACATATATAAAGTCCATGATATATTAAGTGGCAGCTTTACCATTCGAGAGCCTCATCCACAACTACCACAAAAGTCTCCAAGCTGTTATTGATGTTAAAGGCAATATGCTGTATTAAGAACAGGGATATGTAAACTTTTAATCAGGGTCATTTGGGTAGTTTCTGTTGTCATTATGATTTAAAAAGAGTAAACACATTTGTTTGACTATAAATGGCTTCACTCAACCACTCACCATGAGTGGTGAAAAAAGGTTTTGTGTTCTCATTCATATTCTCTGAAAAATGACAACAACAAAAAAAGTTTCTGCCAGGGTATATAAACCTTTGAGCACAACTGTACATCTATAATTGCATCAGGAAGGGCATCTGGTGTAAGATATTTTAAATCAACCTGTAGCTCCATATTTGATCTGATAAATTTACAAATTTATTTCAGTCAAATCAATCACATGACTAATGTTTTGGGTATTTTAAATTGCAATGCCTGATATTATGGCTTGTCTAGAGCCCCTCTGAAAGTTATGATAATCGATATGTTTCCCTGACCTGTATTCCATGATGATGAATATCACTTCTGCTGTGATATTTTTCCTGTTCAGGCTTATTTATTGATTGATAAATTACTTGAAGAATTGCATAGAATCACTATTTATTATTAGCAACAAATAATTTTCAGTGACCTAATCAACCAACCTTTTATCTCAAAAAGTTGTGTTTTTGTTTGTTTGTTTGTTTTCTCTGTAAGAGCTGACAAAAAAAAAATCACTGTTAGGGCCTTACAAAGTTATCTCCTTCAAATGTTTTATTTTGTCTGACTCAAATTACAAGACTTAATCTGTCACAGTATGTGAAATGTTATCATTTCAAAGGCTGTACTGCAAAGGAATTGATGTTTTTGTTGAGTAATTGAATTAACCAGTGAGGCTGTACACAATTTTTGATTCATGGTGTTGTTGCTTCAAACTGAATGTGAGCTTTGAAGTTACTCATCTTCGTCCTGTGTGTTTCTTACAGTTGGGTGTTGGAAGTGGTCATGGGCATAAAGGTTCAGCGGCCTCGCTGCTTTTTTGATGTAGGGATCAGTAATGTCCCCGGTAAGAAGAAAGCTCCTTAAGCGTCTGGTTACTTAATGATAAAAGAGACTTAATTATCCTGACTTTGCTTTGTCTTTGCAGTTGGCAGAATTGTGGTGGAACTTTTTTCAGACATTTGTCCTAAAACTTGTGAAAACTTTAGATGCCTCTGCACAGGTAATCTGACCCACCACCGCCACCCACCCACTCACTCACACACACACACACACACACACACACACACACACACACACACTTCTATATTCCAGCAGATCCCTTTATTAATTAATTAATTATTTATTTTGTGATGGTCACTTAAAGTCACTATTTCATTCAGGTGAGAAAGGCATTGGAAAGGAACACAGAAACCTCTGCACTACAAAGGATGTCTGTTCCATCGAATTGTAAAAGATTTCATGATTCAAGGAGGAGACTTCAGTGAAGGTATGTTTAACAGTTTTGAAGTGGTACTTGGTTTAAAACACTTGCAGTATTTTCTGGAGTATAAAGCCATGAATAATGAGCCACATATGGATTTGCCAGAAATTTCAGTAATCATTTAAATAATGATCCACATATAAATCTATCACGTATCCACTACGAAGAAGCCTCTATGTGCAACTAAGTACCTCGCATGTGTCAGGTATCGGCCTCCAATCAGCCACGACTGACCTGTCATTTGAGCCCCATCCAGCCTTGAATGGCTCGTGTTGCCGCATATGATTCATGTCAAGCCGCATGTGATCCATGTAGCGCCATGATAAGGAGAGGTTGGTGCACGTTTCGGCATAGCTTTGGTTCAACACTCCACCCCTCCCACACTTATCCCTTTTAAAGTGTGGGTTTTCAATTCACAGCATCCTTTCAACATGTCACATTTTTTAAATGCAGTCCAAAAAAGACACTCCTGTCACAGTCCGGTGGTGTGCGCATTTGTGCGTCAGGCTGCAGTTCACCTGTGTTACAGAGTCATTAAATGCAGCAGTTCTACATGTTCACACAGCTCTCTGTGACCGAAAAATAAACACCACAATGAGGTGGCCGCTTTAATTCTATACACCCACAACTGTGTGAATCAACCACCCACCCCACCCCCCTTCTTCTTGCTGGCTTTACTTTTTCCGCAGCTTACAGTCATTTTCACACCGGTGATCCAACTTTTAATTTTGTGTTTATCCGTTCTTGTCTACAAAATCACTCTTGCATGCTGACGTTCTGCGTAAATGCTTCTCTTGAGTGAGCGTCATTGCGCCAGTGCGCACACATACCTTTACAGCTGCTTATAAAGAAGGAATGAACATGCAACTGTTTTACCAAGCTATTACAATATAAACATTACAAATAATTACTTTAGGCTGTTCTAGATATGTTCTCCACCTCAGTGCTCGGCTAATGGGCTTTTAACAGCCTCGTCGTCAACACAAACATGCCTCTATAATCCTCGTTTGTCCTTGTAGTACCTCGTACACAAACTGCCCCACGCTGTTGTTTCTAAATTTCAAACTTCTTGAAATTAGCACCATGCTCAGAGATGAGCCTTGTTAGCCAAATATTCTGCCTCCAGTTGAATAACTGGACTCGTACCCCAAAAAAAAAAAACACGCTACATGGCTCATTATTTCAATCATTCGTTATTCGGCGGGACCAGGGCTTAAGTTGCACCTGTTTTAAGAAATGTGTCTTGAAGAAGAACAACCTATATATAAGTCACCATTATCACCTGGTTTCTGCTTAAAATGGCCTTGTTTCTGCTTAAAGCTGGCTTTAGAATGATTTAAGAGATTTTACTTTGTCATCTTTGTACTTTGTCACTTGCCTTGTGTGTGCTTTTATGTGTGTTTATGTACCGGACCGGCTTATGTGTGTTGTTGTTTAAGTGTGTCATGAAGCCGGTCAAGGTTTGCTCAGCCCTGCTCGTGAGTCAGGGCAGGGACATACATCTAGAGCTGGGTCCCCGGGTGCCGTAAAGGCAACCTCTGCTCCTAACTGGCAATTAGGATGGGTTAAATGCAGTAAACACATTTCATTGTGCAGGGAACATGTTCCTATGTGCATATGACAAACTCCTTTGAATCCTTGAATCCTTTGAATCTGATGGTTAATAATCACATTATTCCCTTTGATCGCTTTGGGTGTAGAGAGTGAGACTCAGAGAGTCAGTCTCGGACGTGCTGCTGTGGCGCGCTGATCAGTCTCCCGTCTTTTATTATGAAGTAATGCTGAATTTATGTGAGAACTATTGTTTAGGGCAGTCACAATTATTGCAGTATTCGGCAATCGCGAATATTTTTCATATTCGCGATTACCGTGAATTATTTATTTTATCCACAAAGCATAAAATGACTCAGAATCTGACGTCATTGTGCTGCAGCCTCGCTCACTCTGTTTCGCTCTTGTCTTAAGGCAGGACAATAACATGGAGGCTGAGGAGCGATCCGTCCTGCCGTTTGGATAAGACGGCCGCTTAAAACAGTGGGCGTCTTCTTCAAAGCCGTGTGTGCACGCGGGAGTCAACAGGCTGCAGACTGCGAGGGAGGGGGTGGGTGAGGGAGATTCCTGAATGGAGGCATGACACGTTAGTCTGCTGGGAACCATCAGTGCACATGAGACAGCGAGCGTGGAGCAGAGAGAGGATTTTAACCCAAGTGAACATGTTATAAAAAAACAAAACCTGGAGCTGCTTTTACTTTTCTCTGAACTTTCTCTCCCAGTGTGATTCTGCCGTTACCTTCCTGTTCACACCATGTGCGCATCGTATACTGAATTTATGAGATCATGAGATGAAATAAACGGTCAAATATCTTTAAAAACATATTTAAAAAATGAGAATATATGAATGAACGTGGAGAAGCTGTGGTGATGTTCAGACGCACAGATCACAAAAAGCAGGTGAGAACTCTGAACTTTAATGGCTGTTATTTTCCGAAGGTATTTATTTGTTCAGTATTGAGCTTAATATAGTGTTTAAGCACAAAACGTGACTGATGTGGAGAAACAATTTCAGAAATGCAACAGAAACAACCACAAATCAGAAAAGGTTGGGACTGTATGTAAAATGAAGATAAAAATAAAAATGTTGCTCTGTTCCCAGTTTCTCCACTCACAGAAGCCAAACGTTCTTCCAGGGTTGTGAATTATACTACGATAGTAGAATATAAAGAAGGGGAAAAAGAAAAAAAATAGACAGTATGTTCATCAATTGCAATTATTTGCCTGACAATTAATCGTCTCCAGAAATTCCTAATTGTGACAACACTACTATTGTACAAAAACTTCAGATATCTGTCGATGAGATAGATGATGACTGGAGTGCAGTTTCAAGCAGAAACAAGGCGATAATTGGTGATTTGCTGCAGACACTCTGAAATGACGGATGCACAGTGAAAGGCAGGGGCGACGAATTTTTAGAGGGGACCATTCGTTCGGCAACACCAGCTGTAACTATTCTGTAGTAGCACCCACATTGCATCCATATTTATGTAGGAATTACAGCACTTTTCAACATTTTTCATGGTCCAAAAGTAATTTGATTGCCTTTTGCATTGTTTCATAGCCAGGTGGGTTATGATGTCATTATTACATTGACAGAACACTTGGTTTTTGGGAATGGTCTTATTTGAAGAATGTTGCTGTATTGTTCAATACATACAAACAGAATTTTGTTTTTAAAGGCCACTGCAGTGTAGTTAAAATGAAACAGTCAATGTTGTGTAGATTTTCAATTTTAGTGGGTTGAAAAAAATTCCTTAAACACTTAGGAATTACATTCATTCTTATGCACAGTTCCTCCATTTTCACCCCAAAAGTTATTGGACAAACTAAATGTATGGAATAATTTTGTAATACAAATTGAAATTTCTCGTCAGCTTTCATTATACTAGTCAGGATATGATATATTAAGAAATACGTATAAACAAAACAGCACTGTGTAGTAAATCTGTTTGGAGTAGGCAATTCTCAAAAACTGACTGTGCAACAAGGAGGAGGGAGAGGGAAGCCACTCAGCTGCCCATGACAACGCTGAGTTTATACCCTTCTATGGCTGTGATTGGAGAAACTGGTGATAGCGCAACTTTTGCCCCATTTTCAGACACGTTCCCTACAACATAAAGTTTTAAAACAGAGGAAAATCAGTTTGATATAATATGACATAAGGCCGTGAATTGTGTGTGTGTGTTAATTTGTTTTGTGAACAGGTAATGGAAGAGGAGGTGAATCAATCTATGGAGGCTTTTTTGAAGGTAAAGAGGCCACTGTCAGAGCTGTCTGTTGTTATCCAAAGCGACGTTGGCTTCAAGATGGCAGTACAATCTTATCCTTTTCCCCCAGATGAGAGCTTTGCTGTCAAACACAACAAGGAGTACCTGTTGTCTATGGCCAACCGTGGCAAAGACACAAACGGATCACAGTTTTTCATGTAAGCACTATACCTCCTGCTGTTCATTATTTATTTTATGTAGAATTTGTTTCTGACCTCTTGACACATTTGTTACTAATTTCTGTTTTCTTTTAATTTGCCTTGTGATGCTTCAGAACAACAAAACCTTCACCACACTTAGATGGGTAAGTGCTGATTGATTGATTAAATTCTGGTTTATTTATTGTGGCTTTGTTGCGTGGATGTGCAACTCAACAGCACTTACTTTTCAGTGTCCATGTGGTTTTTGGTCATGTGATCTCTGGTCAAGAAGTGGTGAAAACTATGGAGAACCAGAAAACTGATCCAAATAGTCGACCATATGCAGACATTAAAGTTTTAAACTGTGGAGAGCTTGTCCCTAAATCAAAAGGTCTGTCGGTACAGTCTGAAGAGGTTCAGTTATTTGAATTTGTAAGTTGAAGCTTGTAACAGACTCCTCCGTTTGCAGCAAAGAAAGATGTAAAGGTTAAAGATCGGGCCTCCTCCGGTTCCAGCGATGCAGAAACTTCATCACATTCTTCATCTGATTCTGAAGAGTCCAACAAAGAATCACAGAAGCGAAAGAAGGTGAAAAAGACAAAGAAGAAACAGAAGAAGGAGAAGAAAAGGTTTGGCCCTCGCACGCGCGCATACCTCCATATTTTCAGTGGAAGCATTTAGAGTCTTTATTCTGATCCATATCGGTTTCTCAGGTCAGAGGCTGAGAGCGCCGATGAGGTAAAAGATGAGATACAGGAGGAGCTGGTTACATCTACCGTACGTCCAGAAGAAATCCCTCCCATCCCTGAGAACAGATTCCTCATGAGAAGAAGCCCACAGTCGGTACAGAAACCAAGAGAGGATGCTGAAAAGGATCAGAAAAGCCAGGAAGGAAGGCCTCGGGAGAGGTTGGTTAGGTTAACAGTCATTACACTCGCACCTTAGGTTATTCTTTGACATTTTATGCTTTCTCACATTGTCTCCTGGTTGGCAGATTATATAATTCTCAGTCAGCATATCACAGAAGACTTGTAACGACACGATCTGGCAGGAAGATTAAGGGCAGGGGTCCAAGGGTAGGTGCGCTCAATGAAACAAGTTCAAACAGGTTTTGCCTTGTTTTTGTCACAATTCATGTTGTTGTGGGTGGAAGAGGCATTGACATAAAAATGTTATTTTATTGTTTATTAACACTTGTTTCATTACCACAGTACAAGCCCAATTCCAATGAAGTTGGGACGTTGTGTAAAATGTAAATAAAAACAGAATGCAGTGATTTGCAAATCCTCTTCAGCCTATTTTCAATTGAATACACCACAAAGACAAGATGTTTAATGTTCATACTGATAAACTTTATTGTTTTTGTGCAAATATTTGCTCAAACGCTTATTGAGTGTTGTTAGAAGGAAAGGTGATGTAACACATTGGTAAAGATACCACTGTTCCAGCTTTTTTGAAATGTGTTGCAGGCATCATTTCAAAATTAGCAAATATTTGCACAAAAACAAAGTTTATCAGTTTGAACATTAAATATCTTGTCTTTGTGGTGTATTCAATTGAATATAGGTTGAAGAGGATTTGCAAATCATTGTATTGTGTTTCTATTTACATTTTACACAATGTCCCAACTTCATCGGAATTGGGGCTGTATAAGTGATTAGTTTGTACAAATGGAAGACTGAGTGCTGTCTCATTATCTTCTGTCCAGCGATATCGGACTCCATCGCGCTCTCGTTCAAGGTCCAGAGATCGTTTTCGCCGCAGTGAGACACCCCCACACTGGCGTCAGGAGATCCAGCGTCAGAGGATGAGGGCGATCAACGCGGAGCGTTGGATTAAGGGTGACAAGTAAGACGACCTCAGTTTACAAATTTGGAGCCAATAGAAGTGTGTGGTAATGGTTCAGTTATCTCACACACAGACGCAGTTCTGACATTTGCATTGAACTAGACAAAAAAGTCAGTCCTTATCACAAAATGTGGCTTCAAATTCAAACAGTTAATGTTTGTGTTTTTGGAAAACAAAGTGAAATAATTTTGCCAATCAAGAAATCAGCACAACATAAATTATTGCAAATTATGGTAATTCTGCCATCTAGAGGATATTTGGGAAAACAGCCCAAAGTATTTACAACATCTCAGCTTAATATTAATCAAAAATAGCAAGAGTTCTCCTTGATTGTTAGCGGCATTGGAGGCATACACTCTTGTTGTAATGTAGCAGTGTTTGTATTTATGAGGAGTGGAACATTACAGCTCCCTCACACACTTCAGTACAAATCATGATTTCAAGTTACAGTACATTCCTGTCTGGTTTCACCAAAAAAAGTATAGAACAGAAGATGGTATAATCTCAGGTGAAGAACTCATGGGTTATCGGCTTTTGTTTTTTTTTTTTTTGTTTGTTTGTTTTTTTTGATACACAGCTCACAAATTGGTGAGGGTGGTGGTGGCTAAGTGCGCTTGTTCGTAGTTTGGAAGGTTCCTAGTTCAAGACTATCCCTGCCCATTCTCCATGTAAAGTGGAGCTGTGTCTGAAAGAGCATCTGGTGGCGTAATAAACTTCATAATTTATTGTTGCACCTGTGGTAATTATATCTTTCACCAATTCTATTTGGATCAGACTTGGCAGATATGTTGGGCCTTTGGTTGGGAAGGAAGTTATTTAATTTTGGTTGGGACTGGTCAAGTGTCAGGGTCAAATGTATACTATGTATAAAGCAAAATGGCTACATTTACCAAAAAAAGCTTTCCAATGTGTTCATCGCTTTGATGAGATCCGTCCAGAAATGCTCAAGGCTCTGGGTGTGAAAGATCAGTGCGCTTGTCTTGGATAAGACTTCTCTTCAACATTGTGTTGAGGTCTGGGACAGTGCCAAAGGAGTGGCAAACTGGAGTGGTGGTCCCCATATTTAAAAAGGGGGACCAGAGAGTGTGTGCCAACTACAGGGGCATCACACCGCTCAGCTTTCCTGGTAAAGTCTACTCCAGGGTGCTGGAAAGGAGGGTTTGGGCGATAGTCAAACCTCAGATTGAAGAGGAACAGTGTGGGTTCCATTCTGGCCGTCGAACAGGTGACAAACTGAACAACTTCACTCTCACGAGGGGGCCTGGGGGTATGCCCATCCAGTCTACATGTGTTTTGTGGATTTGGAGAAAGCGTATGATCGGGTACACCGAGAGGTGCTGTGGGAGTATGCTGTGAGGGGATCCCTTCTCAGGGCCATCCAATCTCTGTACTCACAAAGCGAGAGTTCTGTTCAGGTCCCTGGCAGTAAGTCAGACTCGTTTCTGGTGGGGGTTGGCCTCTGCCAGGGCTGCGCCTTGTCACCAATCTTGTTTGTGATTTTCATGGACAGGATATTGAGGCGTAGTCAGGGGGGAGAAGGGTTTCCAGTTTGGGCTCAGGGTCTCATCACTGCTTTTTGCAGATGATGTGGTCCTGTTGGCTTCATCGGCCTGTGACCCCCAACACTCACTGGGTCGGTTTGCAGCAGAGTGTGAAGTGGCTGGGATGAGGATCAGCACCTCTAAATCTGTTGACTTCAAACAAGTTAAACTCCTGTCAGATTGTTGTTGTATTCACACCATCTCAAAGTTGTTTAGGTTCATTCATCTCATAATATTTCAAGACAGATTGTTTAGGTAAGTAGCAGGAATGTTTTCTGGTTCTTTAGGTGTTTTGCCTAGTTATGCAGAAATGTTGTCTAAAATGTGTACAATAATAACAATCAGCCCTTGAAATTGTGCTTTTCTATAATTGTGCTTGAAGTGTATTCTGCACTTTTACAGGAGTGATCTAAATGAAGCTAAAGATGACCCTGCTAAAGCTCCAAGAAGAGAGAGACGGTCCTCCAAATCAAAGCAGGAACATACAGTTGACAGTAAACGAGACAAGAAAAGTCACCGATCCAAAAGCAAAGAAAAAGAGAGCGAACAGAAGGATGAGAAGCACAGCAAACACAAGTCAAAGAAAAAAGCCAAATCTCAAAGCCGCAGTAAAAGCAAAGAAAAGAGTAGAAGGTCAAAAAGCAGAGAGCGAGATCACAAGCACAAAACTGATGAACAAAAGCGTGGCTCCAGGAGCAAAGACCGAAATGTCAAGAAGAAAGAAAGAGAGTCAGAATCTAATGAAGTTAAAGAAAAGATTAGGCAGTCTGAGTCTGACAAAAAGTTTAGTGATGACGCAAAAGGGCAAACTGATGAGAAAATTCAGAAGTCGCAAAGCAAAGAACGAACAACTGCAAAAGACAAAGACAGATCAAGTAGCAGGAACAGAGATGGGGATAGACCGGCAACATCAAAAGAAGAGAAACATGAAAAAGTCAAAGATAAGGAGCAGGCGCGTAGGAGTCCGGAAAGACGGCACCACAGTGAAAGGGAGGACAAGAAGCGTGGGACATCCCGGAATAAAGAACGTCGGAGCAGGAGTCGAGACAGAAACAAGACTAGAGACTCGCACAGGAGCCGACGCTCCAGAAGTAAGAGTCATAACAGAGAATGTAGCAGAAATCGTCCTTCTCATAGAAGGGACAAAGACCCAGAACCCCGCCAAAAGAGTTCCAAAAAGAAAAGGAGCAGCAGCTCTGAGAGTGATGGAGAAAAAGAAAGGAAGAGGCGACGGGCAAGAAGCACGTCCAAGTCCAAAGACAGAAGAAGCCCACGACCGGATCGTACAAAAGGTAAAGACAGAAACAACAGTAAGAGGCACAAATCAAGCTCCAGTTCCAGCTCAGACAGTGACTGAGTCTGTGTTAATCATAAAGGAAAAGATCAGCATTTTAAAGTCAGTTTTAAATCTGCCTCATATGCTGTGTCATCCTGGAATTCAGTCCTGTGAACCAAAATCCTTGATCACATGATGGCATGTCTAATCTCAAACTCAATACAGTTATGACCCAGAATAAGGAGATGAGGAATTGCAGTTAACCAGTCAAAGTTCCATGAATAAACTCTATTATCAGTCATTTTGTTGTCAAACTTTAGATCACACTCTTGTACTGAATTTACATTTTGAATTTGTTGACCCATCACTTGTGAAATTCTAGATGTCAGCTAAAGCCCAGTATGATATGTGAAATCCTGAACTATTCCTGAGTTTTTCGTAGCCAGTTGGGGACAATTTGCAGAAATGAGAAGGGTGGGGGTGGGGGGGGGAGGAATCTATGTATAAGAACTTTGTAAAATACTTTTACATTGTTTTTTGTTTTTGTTTTTTCATTTTGTTTTTTCTCAATTTTTTTGAATGCAGTTTGTTTTGGGAAGTTGATTTAGTGTTTTACAGGTGTTTGATGTTTAAATGACATACTTCTAATGTAACAGTTTGGAAGCGACTCCTGTCCCATTATTGCATTATTGAATGCATGCTGATGATGATCATCAGCTGATGGTGTGACATCAATGAGGATCATCCTTTGTTGTTGTTTCTCTGTACATTTACTGCCATTTTTTTCTAAAGTTGTTTTGTTTTCAAATGGAAATGTCAGTGTCACACTATAATTCTAATATAAAATTAATTTGTGTAATTATATTTTGTCCAAAGTTTTTTTTTATTTATTTATTTTATTTTGTGTGTTCATAACAGCTGTACTGCAGTGTACAACTCAATCTTACATCCTAAACATTACTATTGAAAATATTGTTTTGGTGGCCTAAACATCAATTGTCTGCAAATATTAATAGAGGAAATTTATGCTCTAAAGGTGTCTCAATATGTAGCTTCAACAATATGCTTTTTGTATTTCCAGCTAGTGCAGCAGATAACGGAATATTTACAGAGGCATCCTTCAAATTGTGATACAAGCACCAAAGTTGGCACAAATACTCCTTGAACATTACTCTTGGAAAAAAAACTGAGTATCCACTTGAATATTCAATAGGTGGCCAGGTAGGGGTCGATTGAAGAATTGCACAGGGGTCAAAATTTTTAAAAATGTTCCCATCATATTGAAAACTATACCACATTATGTGTCTGAACATAAATATTCCAAAAAGGTATAGATTGGACTATATGGCTGGCTGAATGTTATGGGGTAAAAATGGCAAGAATGGTAACAAAGCTCAGCTTTAGTTTGTACAGGGATCAGACGTTAAAGTTGCTCCAAATATGTAAAATGTGATGCAAATTATTGGTTAATAGGTTTTAAAAAGCAGTAGTTTGCACCATGTGTCATGTTTAGTTATCATATTATAGGGTAGCATTTGCCACATGCCATAGAATCCAATGGGAGTCAACATTGTTTGACCTTTACCTTGCAGTTGAAGCATTTACCACAGTCAAAACTGTTCCATTTATTAATCCTATTAGTTCAACCAATAATTTGCACCACTTTTTACCAAAATTGGAGCAACTTTAACTTGTGACCCCTGTACAAACTGAAATTGACATTTATCACCATTTTTAATGTTTTTACTCCATAACATTCTATAGATTCTCTATACCTTTCTGGAATCTTTGTGATCAGACCCATAACGTATAGCTTTCAGTATGATTGGAACATTTTTTTAATTTTGACCTCTACCTGGCTGCCTATTGAAAATTCAAGTGGATACTCGGTTTGTTTCAAAAGATTGTCTAAGGACTGTGTGCCCATTTTGGTGCTTGTTTCCAGAAATGAACAATTGTTAAATCTGCTGCACTATGCATGCAAGATTATTTCCTGCACCAAACCCAGATATGTCCAGCAGGTGGCAGTGTTTGGCATGTGACAGGTCTGGCGTATTACATGAGCACAGTTGCTTTTTGGAATGTTTGGAAACACTAACTACTCATTTGAATGGGAAACTGTCTCCAAACCTTTACTGTGTGCTCACATAATTAATAGGTATTATTGGTGTGCAACTAAATGAACTAAAAATGTTCCCATCACTTCAGACGTTGCAAAAGTATTCAGTGAGTATTTTCAATAGTCAGTTTCTTGATTTGTTAATAAACAACTTTTTGTGCGGCAGCAACCACAGCCTCCAAAATGCTGTTCAAAGAGGTGTGCTGTTTTCCCTCACTGTAAATCCTGTTTAAGAAAGACCCACAAGTTCTCAATGGGGTTTAAGTTAGGTGAGGGGCCATGTCAGTATTCTGTCATCTTTGAGACCTTTGCTAGACAAGCAGTAGAGTGTTGGAATGCATGTGATGGAGCATTGCCAAGCATAACAATCATGGGCTTCTTGAATGATGCAGACTTTTTCCTGTAACAGTGCTTCAAGGAATTATAGTAAAAAAAAAAAAAAAACTGGGTTTGGAAGTTGATTTTAAGTCCATCTTCAACCCGAAAAGGTGCAACTAGCTCATCCATCGTCGATAATTATTGAATAACTTATATCAGTACCCCTCCTCCAGCTTGCTGGTGTCTGACTCAAAAGTGGTACTGTGTCCGTGATCCAGCTGTGGCCCCATCCGTCTGGTCGATCAAGAATCACTCATTTCACCTGTTCATAAAACGTTTAAAAAAAAATGTCTTCAGATGTTTCTGGCGCATTCTTAACATTTCAACTTATGAGTCAAGTTTCAGCCTTCCTGACCTCAGCAATGTCAGCCCTGAACACCTTGTACATCTGGATACTCCATGTGCAGTAGTGTTCAGAATAATAGTGCTATATGACTAAAAAAGAGTAATCCAGGTTTTGAGTATATTTCTTATTTTTACATGGGAAACAAAGTACCAGTAGATTCTCACAAATCCAACAAGACCAAGCATTCATGATATGCACACTCTTAAGGCTATGAAATTGGGCTATTAGTAAAAAAAAAATGGAAAAGTAGAAAAGGGGTAATAGCATCTGCTGTTGACACTACAAACTCAAAACTATTATGTTCAAACTGCTTTTTTAGCAATCCTGTGAATCACTAAACTAGTATTTAGTTGTATAACCACAGTTTTTCATGATTTCTTCACATCTGCGAGGCATTCATTTTGTTGGTTTGGAACCAAGATTTTGCTCATTTACTAGTGTACTTGGGGTCATTGTCTTGTTGAAACACACATTTCAAGGGCATGTCCTCTTCAGCATAAGGCAACATGACCTCTTCAAGTATTTTGACATATCCAAACTGATCCATGATACCTGGTATGCGATATATAGGCCCAACACCATAGTAGGAGAAACATGCCCATATCATGATGCTTGCACCACCATGCTTCACTGTCTTCACTGTGAACTGTGGCTTGAATTCAGAGTTTGGGGGTCGTCTCACAAACTGTCTGTGGCCCTTGGACCCAAAAAGAACAATTTTACTCTCATCAGTCCACAAAATATGCCTCCATTTCTCTTTAGGCCAGTTGATGTGTTCTTTGGCAAACTGCAACCTCTTCTGCATGTCTTTAACAGAGGGACTTTGCGGGGATTCTTGCCAATAAATTAGCTTCACACAGGCGTCTTCTGTCACAGCACTTACAGGTAACTCCAGACTGTCTTTGATCATCCTGGAGCTGATCAATGGGTAAGCCTTTGCATTCTGGTTATTATTCTATCCATTTTGATGGTTGTTTTCTGTTTTCTTCCACACGTCTCTGGTTTTTGGTCCATTTTAAAGCATTGGAGATCATTGTAGATGAACAGCATATAATTTTTTGCACCTGCGTATAAGTTTCCCCCTCTCCAATCAACTTTTTAATCAGACTACGCTGTTCTTCTGAACAATGTCTTGAACGACCCATTTTCCTCGGGCTTTCAAAGAGAAACGCATGTTCAACAGGTGCTGGCTTCATCCTTAAATAGTGGACACCTGATTCACACGTTTGTTCCACAAAATTGACGCGCTCACTGACTGAATGCCACACTACTGTTATTGTGAACACCCCCTTTTCTACTTTTTTTTTTTACTAATAGCCCAATTTCATAGCCTTAAGAGTGTGCATATCATGAATGCTTGGTCTTATTGGATTTGTGAGAATCTACTGAATCTACTGGTACCTTGTTTCCCATGTAACAATAAGAAATGTACTCAAAACCTGGATTAATCTTTTTAGTCACATAGCACTACTATTATTCTCAACACTACTGTAGGTGGCAGTTTTAGAATGCAGTGGAACTGGAGGATAACAACTTCTCAAGTCGTTGGCAGTTAATTTAGATGTTTTCTACTCCATGTTTCTTACAACTGGACTATTGGCAACAAAACATTTGGTCGGCAAACATCCTAAAGCCCCTTAAAGTCCCTCTTGGATAGTGGAGCTTCTCCCCTTACCCTGCGTGTAAACCCAGATACCAAAAGGAGGAACCTCATTTCCACCACTTGTATCCATGGACTTGTTCTTTCAGTCATTACCCAAAGCTCCTGACCATAGGTGAGGCTAAGCGTATAAATGACTGGTAATCGAGAGACTCGACTTTGGGCATCTGTTTGTATTTGTCAGAAATATAGGTCCCAAGGCCCACTGGTGCCAGTGCGTATCCCCAGAATCCATTGCATGAAGCAGATGAGAGTGTACGGCTCCCCTTGGACAGGATGTCAGTGTGATGCGAGTTACTTCATCAGCCAAGACCTGTACAGATGAAGTGTCATCCAAGGATGACAGGTTGTGTAAAAGGGAATCGAACTCAGACCTACATGTTGGTAGCCCAACTCCTTATCCCAATCAGCCAAGCAAAATTGCACTTGGTAAACAGACAGGCGCTGGTATCATTTCATTACTACAGCACATTGAGTAATCTGGCTCACCCTTTACAAAAGAGTTCAGCCACAGTGCAAACTCAAATCAGCAGCTCATGAGTTCTGTAAGAGTTGCAGTGTGCAACAAAATGTGCTTTACAAAATTCATAATTTACATTTTATAGATGTTGTAATTCACAATTGATGTTTATACTGACATTAATACAGTGAGTGATATCATGAGCGCTGAATCCAAATAAATGTGTGTGTGTGTACATATATATATATACATATACGAGGGCTGTCAATAAAGTATAGGTCCTTTTTATTTTTTTCAAAAACTATATGGATGTCATTCATATGTTTTTACGTCAGACATGCTTGAACCCTCGTGCGCATGCGTGAGTTTTTCCACACCTGTCGGTGACGTCATCCGCCTGTGAGTACTCCTTGTGAGAGGAGTCGTCCAGCCCCTCGTCGGAATTCCTTTGTCTGAGAAGTTGCTGAGAGACTGGCGCTTTGTTTGATCAAACTTTTTTCTAAACCTGTGAGGCACATGGAAGTGGACACGGTTAGAAAAATTAAGCTGGTTTTCGGTGAAAATTTTAACGGCTGATGAGAGATTTTGAGGTGATACTGTCACTGTAAGGACTTCCCACGGTGCGAGACGTTGTGCAGCGCTCTCAGGCGCCGTCGTCAGCCTGCTTCAAGCTGAAAATCTCCACATTTCAGGCTCTATTGATCCAGGACGTCGTGAGAGAACAGAGAAGTTTCAGAAGAAGTCGGTTTCAGCATTTTATCCAGATATTCCACTGTTAAAGGATATTTTTTTAATGAAAGACGTGCGGACGGGTCCGCGCGTCGGGACGCAGCCGGCGCGGTGCGGCGGCACAGGAAAAATACCTCCGTGTTGATAACCATTTGTAAAATCCAGGTGGCTTTTGATGGCTTTCAGTGGAGTGAGTATATGAGAAATTGTTTAACAGTTGGACATGTTCCAACTTGTCCTTAAGGCTTCCAACAGAGGTGTTTTTCCTGTGACGGAGTGTCACAGCGGCAGCGAGCCGACGCTGCAATCCGTCCGCATGTCTTTCATTAAAAAATCTCCTTTAACAGTGGAATATCCAGATAAAATGCTGAAACTGACTTCTTCTGAAACGTCTCTGTTCTCTCACGACGTCCTGGTTCAATAGAGCCTGAAATGTGGAGGTTTTCAGCTTGAAACAGGCTGACGACGGCGCCTGAGCGCTGCGCGACGTCTCGCACTGTGGGAAGTCCTTAAAGCGACAGTATCACCTCAAAATCTCTCATCAGCTGTTAAAATTTTCACCGAAAACCAGCTTAATTTTTTCGAACTGTGTCCACTTCGATGTGCCTCACAGGTTTAGAAAAAAATTTTGATCAAACAAAGCACGAGTCTCTCAGCAACTTCTCAGACAAAGGAATTCCGACGAGGGGCTGGATGACTCCTCCCACAAGGAGTGCTCACAGGCGGATGACGTCACCGACAGGCGTGGAAAAACTCACGCATGTGCACGAGGGTTCAAGCATGTCTGACGTAAAAACATATGAATGAAATCCATATAGTTTTTGAAAAAAATAAAAAGGACCTATACTTTATTGACAGACCTCGTATAAAGTGACAATAATTACTGCCATGTAAACCCAAGTCTCTTCTTTCCTTCTTGAATATCTACAGCCTCATTCATCTCTTTAATATTCTTGGTCGTACTGGAGCTATAGTTTGGCATCTGAGCACCGGTCATGTCCTGAACCAGGTAGCTCGGCCTCAGACCACTGAAGATGGGCCCAGACCCTCCACCAAACCCTTCACGTGCAGCTTTGTTAAGTGGAATGACATTTCTCTCCGCTTCCACTGCTTTGTCAATTAAATTCTTTGTATATGCTTGAAAGTGTCTTTCTTCTTCAGCGAGGAGTTCTGCATTCTTTGTTTCAAGCGCATGTTGATCTCTCCTCAGCTGTTGTTGTTTGGCACATTTTTCAGCCTATGGAAGAAAAAATAAATAAGGTTGATTTTCTTTCAGAGAACATGATTATACCTGCAACCATTTTATTCAAACACATATTTTATACAGGAGCTAGATTTTGCATTACCACTTGGTTCATGTTGAAGTCTTGGATTTTTTTGCCATTTTCCTTCATCTTTTGAGCCTTTAGCTGCTGTTTCTCAGTATAGATCCTGTCGGCTTCTTGCTTGGCCAGAAGCACATCTTTATCTTTCTGTTGTTGTAGCTTCAGCTGCTTTTCCTTTTCCTGTCGCTGATGAAACATTTTAAGATAAATTCTGTAAATTTGGTTAAGTCAGAGGTCTCAAACTGGTTGCCCGGGGATCAGTAGTTTGTGACCCATGTTGTGCCTCATCATATAATTTTCCATTTGGGATTGAAATTACAAACGGTGTGTGCATGTATTTGTCAGCTATGGGGAAATCTTTCAAAACATTATTAATGTAAGTCCATCTGTTCACTGTCACGTGTTCCTGGTTGTAGTGTGTAGTTTTCACTTGTACGTCATATTTGAGAATTTGGGTTGATTTTCCGCAGCCAGTCAGACAGTAGAAAGAATTGCTGACTAAAATGACTGAAGCGTTCTACTAAGGGAGCTTGAAAAGTAAGAAAATAACAAACAGAGGTAAAGCAAACTGCTAACTGGTACAGAAGACATATTCTCTCGCTGGCAATCAGCAATATGTGTTGAATTTTGAGGGAAAAATGAATTTCATACATTTTGGAATAAGGCTGTATTGTAAATGTGGAAAAAGCGCAACACTGAATATTTTCTGGATGCACTGGGCCTCATGTATCAATGTTGCGCACTTGTGGCGTAAATTTACGGCGTAAACCTGAAATACACCAAAGTCACCGTGACATGTATCAAGCAGTGCGCACCTGCCCATTTCTGGCGTACGCCTGACGTGATCTTGATAAATGCGGCGGGTGGAAACGATCATAATTATAATAAACACGCCCATAATTCTTCAGACTCCGCTTCAGACACACCCTCATTTTAGGACATGGAAGTCGGGAAGACGGCAATGAAAAAGAACTCCACCAATCACAACGCGTGCCAGTAGAGCGTCAAAAGCGGCCGTCGTATCAATTGTTTTGTAGTATACAACCCCTGGCAAAAATTATGGAATCACTGGCCTCGGATGATGTTCATTCAGTTGTTTAATTTTGTAGAAAAAAAGCAGATCACAGACATGACACAAAACTAAACTCATTTCAAATGGCAACTTTCTGGCTTTAAGAAACACTATAAGAAATCAAGAAAAAAAGATTGTGACAGTCAGTAACGGTTACTTTTTTAGACCAAGCACAGGAAAAAATATGGAATCACTCAATTCTGAGGAATAAATTATGGAATCACCCTGTAAATTTTCATCCCCCAAACTAACACCTGCATCTAATCAGATCTGCTCGTTGACATTGACCCTATGCCATGACATTGACCCTATGTGTCTTTTTGCAAGGAATGTTTTCACAGTTTTTGCTCTATGGCAAGATGCATTATCATCTTGAAAAATGATTTAATCATCCCCAAACATCCTTTCAATTGTCCAAAATATCAACGTAAACTTGTGCATTTATTGATGATGTAATGACAGCCATCTCCCCAGTGCCTTTACCTGACATGTAGCCTCATATCATCAATGACTGTGGAAATTTACATGTTCTCTTCAGGCAGTCATCTTTATAAATCTCATTGGAACGGCACCAAACAAAAGTTCCAGCATCATCACCTTGCCCAATGCAGATTCGAGATTCATCACTGAATATGACTTTCATCCAGTCATCCACAGTCCACGATTGCTTTTCCTTAGCCCATTGTAACCTTGTTTTTTTTCTGTTTAGGTGTTAATGATGGCTTTTGTTTAGCTTTTCTGTATGTAAATCCCATTTCCTTTAGGCGGTTTCTTACAGTTCGGTCACAGACGTTGACTCCAGTTTCCTCCCATTCGTTCCTCATTTGTTTTGTTGTGCATTTTTCGATTTTTGAGACATATTGCTTTAAGTTTTCTTTCTTGACGCTTTGATGTCTTCCTTGGTCTACCAGTATGTTTGCCTTTAACAACCTTCCCATGTTGTTTGTATTTGGTCCAGAGTTTAGACACAGCTGACTGTGAACAACCAACATCTTTTGCAACATTGCGTGATGATTTACCCTCTTTTAAGAGTTTGATAATCCTCTCCTTTGTTTCAATTGACATCTCTCGTGTTGGAGCCATGATTCATGTCAGTCCACTTGGTGCAACAGCTCTCCAAGGTGTGATCACTCCTTTTTAGATGCAGACTAACGAGCAGATCTGATATGATGCAGGTGTTCGTTTGGGGGATGAAAATTTACAGGGTGATTCCATAATTTTTTCCTCAGAATTGAGTGATTCCATATTTTTTTCCTCTGCTTGGTCTAAAAAAGTAACCGTTACTGACTGCCACAATCTTTTTTTTTCTTGATTTCTTATAGTGTTTCTTAAAGCCAGAAAGTTGCCATCTGAAATGACTTTAGTTTTGTGTCATGTCTGTGATCTGCTTTTTTTCTACAAAATTAAACAACTGAATGAACATCCTCCGAGGCCAGTGATTCCATAATTTTTGCCAGGGGTTGTATAATCAATAAAGTGTTACAGTGGTCCCTCATTAATCGCTGGAGTTACGTTCTAAAAAATAGCCCGAAATACGCGAAACCGCGACGTAGTCAGCGTTATTTTTTACAATTATTATAAACGTTTCAAAGCTGTAAAACCCCTCACTACACAGTTTATACACTTTCTCAATCAGGCATGAACATTTTCTCACTTTTCTCTCGTGTGTAAACACTCTCAAAGTTCAAACCTTAGTAGAAAAATAATACCAAACTGTTTTCAGGCCCAAACATATTTTTGAGAAATAAAAATAGAACGTTTTCCTATAAATAATTATGATGGCATTTAGAACTAACGAATTAATTTTAACAATCAATGAACGAGGTCGGACACATAAGAAATTATTAATAGTGACTGACCAGTATTTCACAGATCGCTCCTCTGCGTCCTGACGCTGCGCCTTTTTCCACTCATCTCGCTGCAGCAGGTGTGTGTTTCCGTGTGACAAACACAGTTATGAGTAGTTGTTGGCGCTCTTTTCTCTTCTGGGCAACAAGATTCTTATAAACAGATACGCAGAACACAGAACACTGTAAAAAAAAAAAAAAGGCATGCAAAATTGGACTCCGAGGCCATGACAGGTGAACGGCGTTATAGCGAGGGACCACTGTATTCTCTTTTCACATGTCAATAATTCTTGACATGTGGATATTTGCTCGCTCAATTAATAAGACACGCCTAATCTGTCAGATTTCTTTATTTTTTAAATGTATTTCTGTATTTATTTTATGGTGACAACCGAATGGAGACGACAAAACCTGGTTGCAGCACGGACGAATTAAGGGAATGACGGAACTACAGTTGTTATTATCAATTTCATAGTCTAAAACGATCACACCACATGAAGTTAAGCTCAGCGCTGCTCTGGCTCCAGGCTCGAAGTCTGGAGAAAAAGGCGAGCAGTGCTTTCCTTCCTGTCAGCGCTGTGACCATGGATCGTGCTCCATAACAATCCCGCAAAGGCGGGATTTGTATTAATTATTATGTAGTATAATCAGGAAAGTGTTATTTATGTAACATATGCATTGATTTGTATAATGGCACGGTTTATCATGTTGATCATTTTTATGTGGATTCCAGTGCTGGTTCATTTTGGTGTATAATTTACGCCACCTCTCGACCTGGTGTATATTTTCAGCGCAGCGTACGCCAACGACCACATTGATAAATGCCAAGTAGCGCAGCCGTTGCGTACACCCCATATACGCTCAAATATCGCCGTACGCAACGTTGATACATGAAGCCCACTGTACGTACACACAAATTCAATACATTCACCACATACATATGTATGTATGTATGCCTAATGATCGAGTCTAGGAAGTCACTGAAAGCCTGGATCTTAGTCTTGATCCAGGACAATTGCAAATCCAGGCAGTCCGACTCCTCATGCAGCTGCTGCAATCTGGGTAGCCACTGATTTTACAAAGATCACAGCATCGTCTGAAAAGTCAACATCAGTAAACCTTTTCTTGCCAACAGAAACACTTATATTGATTTAATTCAAAACTTAATGGAAATACCAATCGAATCTAAAACGGTATGAATATAAAGCTATCACAATATGAAAGTATCTGAAAAGCTAATTAGATTTTTTAAAACAGCACTGTAATACTGTTTTGTTACTTGCTTCCAGTTTTAAAACTCCCTTGCATGAATGTATCAGTCACCAAGCCATTATTGTTAGTACTGTTCATCTGGACCAGCTCAAAGCATGACAGTTATGTTATTCTTCAATCCATAAGAATCTGCATGTCTTTAAATCCATAAATTTAAAGACATTCAGGTTAAGTGAATTGGAAACTTTATAACTGTCCAGGTCTCCCTTGCAAAAGAGATCTCAATGGGACTAACCTGGTTAAATAAAGGTTAAATTAAAATTAAAAATAAGTGGGCCCCAGGAGGAGGAGAAAACCTGGTTGGTGGCCCTCGGCTAATCTGAAACTGAGATTAGTGGAGTACGTAAATGGATTAGCAGTGCCACAACAACATGATTTGCATTTGCCACCATGTGTAGCTTGTGATGGTGTGGTCCTACCATGAACTCTCTGTGAGCAGCAATAGACCTTATGATTGCAGCCCTCTGCTCCTCTTCATGCCTCTGCTGCTGTGCCTCCTTTGCTTCCTGCTCAGCGACAGCCTTTGCGATTCTCTGCTCCTCACTGTCGGTTTGCTCGCGCTGCGTCACTGTTAGTTTGTCCATGATTCTGTCTCGAAGCGCCTCAGCCTCTCTGAAGATGGAAATGATCCAAAGGTTTTTTCTTTTTAAATTGTGTGTGTGTGTGTGTGTGTGTGTGTGTGTGTGTGTGTGTGTGTGTGTGTGTGTGTGTGTGTGTGTGTGTGTGTGTGTGTGTGTGTGTGTGTGTGTGTGTGTGTGTGTGTGTGTGTAGGGGGCTTTGAGTGTGTCTTACCGCAAAAGCTCCGTTTCTTTATCGTTCCTCAACTTCATCATTTTTTGTTTGGTAGAGAGAAAAAGTTTTCTTTGCTCCTCTTCTGCCTGCAGTTTTTGTGCTTCTGCAGCTCGTAGGATGTCTCGATTACTAATATGTTCCTGGAAATACAATGAGAAATGTTCCATCTCATTGATCAAATCAAATCAATTTTATTTATATAGCGCCAAATCACAACAAACAGTTGCCCCAAGGTGCTTTATATTGTAAGGCAAAAGCCATACAATAATTACAGAAAAACCCCAACGATCAAAACGACCCCCTGTGAGCAAGCACTTGGGGACAGTGAGAAGGAAAAACTCCCTTTTAACAGGAAGAAACCTCCAGCAGAACCAGGCTCAGGGAGGGGCAGTCTTCTGCTGGGACTGGTTGGGGCTGAGGGGAGAGAATCAGGAAAAAGACATGCTGTGGAAGAGAGCAGAGATCAATCACTAATGATTAAAGGCAGAGTGGTGCATACAGAGCAAAAAGAGAAAGAAACACTCAGTGCATCATGGGAACCCCCCAGCAGTCTAAGTCTATAGCAGCATAACTAAGGGATGGTTCAGGGTCACCTGATCCAGCCCTAACTATAAGCTTTAGCTTAAAGGAAAGTTTTAAGCCTAATCTTAAAAGTAGAGAGGGTGTCTGTCTCCCTGATCCGAATTGGGAGCTGGTTCCACAGGAGAGGAGCCTGAAAGCTGAAGGCTCTGCCTCCCATTCTACTCTTACAAACCCTAGGAACTACAAGTAAGCCTGCAGTCTGAGAGCGAAGCGCTTTATTGGGGTGATATGGTACTATGAGGTCCCTAAGATAAGATGGGACCTGATTATTCAAAACTTTATAAGTAAGAAGAAGAATTTTAAATTCTATTCTAGAATTAACAGGAAGCCAATGAAGAGAGGCCAATATGGGTGAAATATGCTCTCTCCTTCTAGTCCCCGTCAGTACTCTAGCTGCAGCATTTTGAATTAACTGAAGGCTTTTCAGGGAACTTTTAGGACAACCTGATAATAATGAATTACAATAGTCCAGCCTAGAGGAAATAAATGCATGAATTAGTTTTTCAGCATCACTCTGAGACAAGACCTTTCTAATTTTAGAGATATTGCGCAAATGCAAAAAAGCAGTCCTACATATTTGCTTAATATGCGCATTGAAGGACATATCCTGATCAAAAATGACTCCAAGATTTCTCACAGTATTACTAGAGGTCAGGGTAATGCCATCCAGAGTAAGGATCTGGTTAGACACGTTTCTAAGATTTGTGGGGCCAAGTACAATAACTTCAGTTTTATCTGAATTTAAAAGCAGGAAATTAGAGGTCATCCATGTCTTTATGTCTGTAAGACATTCCTGCAGTTTAACTAATTGGTGTGTGTCCTCTGGCTTCATGGGTAGATAAAGCTGGGTACCATCTGCGTAACAATGAAAATTTAAGCAATGCTTTCTAATAATACTGCCTAAGGGAAGCATGTATAAAGTGAATAAAATTGGTCCTAGCACAGAACCTTGTGTAACTCCATAATTAACCTTAGTCTGTGAAAAAGACTCCCCATTTACATGAATAAATTGTAATCTATTAGATAAATATGATTCAAACCACCGCAGCGCAGTGCCTTTAATACCTATGGCATGCTCTAATCTCTGTAATAAAATTTTATGGTCAACAGTATCAAAAGCAGCACTGAGGTCTAACAGGACAAGCACAGAGATGAGTCCACTGTCTGAGGCCTTAAGAAGATCATTTGTAACCTTCACTAATGCTGTTTCTGTACTATGATGAATTCTAAAACCTGACTGAAACTCTTCAAATAGACCATTACTCTGCAGATGATCAGTTAGCTGTTTTACAACTACCATTTCAAGAATTTCTGAGAGAAAAGGAAGGTTGGAGTTGGCCTATAATTAGCTAAGATAGCTGGGTCAAGTGATGGCTTTTTAAGTAATGGTTTAATTACTGCCACCATTGATGAATCTGAAAAACACATTATTAATCTGCACAAAAATTCTATAGCCTCTTTATCAACCCATTCCACCCCTCTAACAACTTTCATAATAAACATTAGTGTTGGAGGTTTTTCAATACTATTGGTGACTATAAACAGGCGTGCACATAACTGGTACTCATCGTGCTCATCAACATTGATGCACAGAAGAAGGAAACACTTTTCCTACAATATGTCATTGTTTTCCTCTCATGAAGCACTTTGTCTTTTCTCCTTCGCATGATTTATTTTTAGCACGCACAAGCACAATGAGCACCAGTTATGTGCATGCCTGACTATAAACCAACCAACACATGGGATGAAAACAGTCCTTTTAGTGATGTGTACCAGGTGAGCTTGCATGAGGCTTTTCTTCTCCTTTGCTCGTCTTTCATTCTCCATGAGTTGTTCCCATTGGTAAAGTTCATTAATGTGCTGGATTTCTTTTCCTTCTTTCTTGTCCTCCAGCTTCTGTCGCTCTCTTTCTTGCACCTTTTCTTCTATCCTGGAGGGGGAATTTTAAAGCCTTATTGTCAGGTAAAAATTAGAAAGCAAAATGACTGATGTTCATTAAAATTATCGTACAGCACAATCATGCTATTTCCCAAGTAGCATAACACGCAAAGGCTCAAATGAGATGTAAGAGTACATCGAAGTATCATCTGCATAGCAGTGGCAAGAAAGATGTGTCCACAGGGAATTATACATAATGCAACAGAAACTATCAAATTCTTAAAAAAAGTTGGAGAAAATTCCAAAATATGGTCAGGTCTGAAAAGGCAAAATACTTTTCCAATCTAATTTCTGATAACTGGGACAAACCTCGTGTGCTTTTTAAAACTATTGGATCTTTGTTAAACCCTGGCCAATCCACCACTTTGGAAGCAACTCAAGTTGTTTGTAATCGCTTTTTAAATTTCTTTTGTGATAAGGTTGCCAGTATTAGGGCTGGGATGACTGTCACTTCAGCCAGTTCAATCATGGCTGACACCTGTTCTGCTGTGTTAGACCAGTTTGAACCTGTGTTATTTTCAGATTTATCAAATATTGTTAAAAATCTCAAACCTTCATTTTGTCCCTCAGACTGTATCCCCCCACGACTCTTTAAAGAGGTCTGGGGAACTATCGGCCCTGATGTTGTTGTTTTGGTCAACAGCAGCCTTATGTCAGGAAAAGTTCCTGCATTTTGTAAGCAGGCTGTAGTTGAGCCTCTTTTAAAGAAAGCGAGTCTTGATAACTCTGTTATCTCTAATTATAGGCCCATATCTAAGCTTCCTTTTATTTCAAAGATTTTGGAAAAAGCTGTTCTTGTAGAACTACAAGAGTTTTTAGAAATGAACAACATTTTAGACAGTTTTAAGTCAGGTTATAAATTATTTCACGGCACGGAGTCTGCACTTTTAAAGGTTTTTAATGACCTGTTTTTAATCACTGATTCTGGTGATTCCGCCATTCTGGTGCTTTTAGACTTGACTGCTGCCTTCGACACAGTTGACCATGCAACTCTTTTATCTCTTCTTGAGAACTGTGTGGGTGTCAGGGGGACAGCCTTGGACTGGTTCCATTCTTACCTTACAGGCCATTCATTTACTGTCAGGCTGGGGGAGTCCACCCTCGTCTTCTGTTCCTCTGAACTGTGGAGTCCCCCAGGGTTCTATTCTTGGGCCTATTCTCTTCACCCTAAACCTTCTCCCGTTAGGTCAGGTGTTTAGAAAACATGGCATATCTTATCATCTTTATGCAGATGATACTCAAATTTATTTGCCTGTTAAGAAGAACTCTAGCAGCCCCCTGACACCCTTGCTTGTGTGCCTGGAAGACGTCAGGGCTTGGTTGGCTCAAAATTTTCTTAGCTTAAATGAGAACAAAACCGAGGTGATGGTATTTGGGCCCAGTGTTGGTTCCACAGTTCGATTAGACCTGGGCCCTCTCAGTCAACACATGAAGCCCACAGCCACCAACCTTGGCGTCATTATGGACTCTGATCTCTAACTGGACAGGCAGGTCAAGGCGGTTGTTAAATCCAGCTTTTATCAGCTTCGTCTTTTAACCAAAATTAAATCAATTTTATCCTTCTCTGACTTGGAGCGCGTCATGCATGCTTTTACTTCTTCACGCCTGGACTACTGCAATTCACTTTTTTATGGAATTAATCAAAATACACTTCACAGATTGCAGTTAGTCCAGTGCACGCCTCTTAACTGGGAGCAAAAAACATGAACATATTACACCTATTCTTGCGTCTTTGCACTGGCTCCCTGTTAATTTTAGAATTGATTTTAAAATTTTCTTATTTGTTTTTAAAGTTTTAAATGGACTGGCCCCACAATATATTGTAGACCTCCTCCAAATTTACTCCCCAGCGCGTGCTCTGAGGTCTGAGGGCCAGCTCCAGCTTGTGGTGCCTAGGACGAGACTTAAGACCAGGGGGGACAGGGCCTTCTCTGTGGCTGGGCCCAGACTCTGGAACGCTCTGCCTCTCCACGTTCGAACAGCCCCCACAATGGAGTGTTTTAAGTCTCGTCTGAAGACCCACTTTTATTCTCTGGCTTTTAGCTCTGCATGAGTTGTATGGTCCTCTGTTGTCTTTGGCCTAGTGTTTTATTTATTGTTTTATTGTTTTTATGTTTATTTATTTATTAGTATCTGAGTGGGTTTATTGTTTTGTATAGTTGTATAATCATTTTTATGTGCAGCACTTTGGAAACTGTTCTGTTGTTTAAATGTGCTATATAAATAAAGTGGATTGGATTGGACTGGAAACTGGTCTTAAGATAGAACCTTGGGGCACACCAAAGGACAGAATACCAGAGGAACACATATAATTTGCAGGAATGAGTAAAAAAATAAAAAATAAAACTGCTGTGAGAGAGGTAGGACAAGAAACACTCCAGGGCGCACTGACATATTTATGAATTTGAGGGAAAATCTGATAAATGAACCACAGCTGGTTAGTATGATATAAGGCTCACCTCATTCTGAGTTTCTCTGCCAAAGCTTCATGTGCACGCCTTTTCTGAAGTGTTTTCTCCTGCTCCAATCTCAAGGCTTCATCATCTCTGGACTTCACCATAGCCATAAATTCTTTGTCTACATTTTTAGTTGCATTCTTTAGCCTTTTTTTCTGTTCAATCTGGACCTCTCTTTCTTTCAGAACTTCTGACAGCAAGAGTGCACACTTCAGGAGACACAGTCATTCATTATCCTCAAACATTCGAGAAAACGAAGTGGCCTAATACAACTTAAGTACTGGTGTCAAATCCCAGGTGATACTTACGTGTAATTCTTTGACACGGTCAGTTTGAGAATATATCTGAGTCTTGGCTTTTGCAACAGCTTCTTTTCTCTTCTGTTCCTGATATTTGGCCTCTTCTATATCTATCAGTTTCTTTCGCTCCTCCTCATTTTGTGCCTGAATCTTCTTTGCTTCAAGCCTCTTTTGCCTTTGCCCCTTTATTAGTAAGAATGAACAAAACATGATCATCATGTTTGCTTTACTGCAGCCTATACTCTTTGAAACCTTACCAGTAAATCTGAAATTAGCTGAAAAACATTTTTAAAACCCCGAGTAGTCAACTTACAGCTTCTGTGTTGGTCCACAGTTTGACCAGCTCTTTGGATTGTAGGTGCTGCACCTCTCTCCGTTTTACTGCCTCTCTCACAGTGTCCTTGTCTTTATTAGCCCTGTTTGCTTCATCTTGAATCCTTAGCCATTCAGCTTTCGGTAAGATGGTGACGTGACTGAGATCCGGTGGTTGGATCATCTTGTGAGCTTGCTCAGCTGAAGACACGGCTGTAGAAAATTTCACATCATTAGATCATTTCAAATTAGCAAACTTTATTGAAGGGATTTTATTTTTTTTTTGTTTTTGTTTTGAGGATTATGCACATCAGTGGACATATAATTCAAAATGTGTCTCAATGGTAAAGAAACCCTTAAAATAAATACAAGACTCTGGACCCAGGTCCAGCTGGCTTTTGAGGGGGATCAAGTCATGGGGCACTGTATCCCATGTGGGATTTTCAGGTTTATCTGGGAATAGTATAAGGGACAGAAGGTCATTGTTGGTCAACATTATGGGTACTTATGAACTTTAAAGACAGAATTTAAAATATGTTAAGAAATAAATGTAATAAATAACCCAATTCTGTATCATAATTAATTAATTACTCATTCCTTAATTATTAATTCCGACTATGATTGGATATATGCAGACACGTACAGACATGCAAACACGAGGAACAATTCTCAAGGTCAGGAATTTCCCGAGCGCTCTCTAGTGGGCCATTTTTTGTCTACGAAAACATTGCCAAACTCGACACAAATGCATGTGATTTAGTCACTTTTCAAAATAGGGTCAGACTTGTCAATAAAGTCAATTTAATGTACACTGGTTCATTTAAGGTCAGCTTGGTGTATAAATCTCACTGTTCCAGGCAATAAGAGCTATCAGCTGGCTGTTAGAAGCAAGTTACAGACAAAACCAAACCAGCTGTTTTCAATAGAACAGCATACAGCCCGAGCATGTTTTCACCGAGCGGCCAGTCATAGAAGTACAAATTCTCGCCTTTGGATTTGTCACTTCGCCGGAAGTGACGTGGCGCAGACCTCGAGAATATCTTCTTTGCTACCCTTATGGGACTGTGGTTTATTTAGCTGGAAACATAAAATGTCTGTGGGTTTGAACAACAGTGATTTAAAAAAAATAATCAATATTAGCAGTGAATTATATCACTGAAGAGCACAACAATTCCATTCATGTAGCTGTGAATTTATTATGCAGGAGTGACACTAGTTGAATATTGAGCTAGAAAGTCATTGCAATGGCTCTCTATTCTTTTCAATTTAGCTAGATTAGCATGTAGCTTGTTCAGAAATTAGCCTGCTAAGACTGTTTGCAAGCAAATATTCTATTCTGCTGTTATGTGTTGCTTGTGATTGTGTTCTTTGTGTGATGTCAGCCAGCTACCCTGTAGGAGATTTCATTAATTGAATAATGAAATTTCACTGGTTTCAATTTCATGCTAAATACGTGTTTTATAAGTAGCTCCCCACAGTTGCTGCAGTGTCAAGCAAATAAAACAATTAAGTTTGCCACTCATTACAGTGCTAAAACTTTTTCTTTCTTTCTTTTAAACAAATAATACTGGTTAAATTTTACTTTTGGGTTACTGTAAATGTACATGATTTTACGTATAAAACTGAATTAGATTTGATGTTGTTTCATGTTTTCCATCACCATTGTGTTCACCTGCCTTTACTGAAATGAAAAATAATAATAATAACAATAGGGAAAACCGGGGCACATAAATGTTGTTCTGTGGCAGCAAAAACACATTATGCATAGGTTTAGGTCATTCTGTTCTGGATTTAATACAGCAAGTTATTGTTTATAAGGCTGCATTATTTATTTATCCCCAAGTGTAATTTACAGGTGTTTAAAATCGATTTAAAAATTTTGGATTCACTGTGCCCCAAACACTAATTTGTGGGGCACAGTGAATCAACTTAGAATATAATGAAAAAACACGATTATAAATTTTTTCAAAATTATTAAATATACAGTTGTATGCAAAGTTTGGGCACCCCTAATGATTTTCCTTTAGAAATCATTGGTTGTCTGGATCAGAAATTTCAGTTAAATATATCGTATAGCAGACAAACACACTGATATTTGATAAGAGAAATTAAGTTTCTAGTATTTACAGAAAGTGTGCAATAATTCTATAAACAAAATTGGGCAGGTGCATAAACTTGGGCACCCTTGTCATTTTATTTATTTGAATACATTAGCACTAATTATTGGAACACAAAATTGGCTTGGTAAGCTTATTGACCCTTGACCTCCTTACACAGGTGAATACAATCATGAGAAAGGGTATTTAAGGTGGCCATTTGCAAATGCTTCTCCTCTTTGCATCTCTTCTAATGAGTGGCAACAGGGGAGCCTCTAAACAACTCTCAAATGACTTGAAAACAAAGACTGTTCAACATCATGGTTTAGGGGAAGGATACAAAAAGCTATCTCAGACCTTTCAGCTGTCAGTTCCCACTGTGAGGAACATAGCGTGGAAATGGAAGACCGCAGGCACAGTACTAGTTAAGGCCTGAAGTGGCAGGCCAAGAAAAATCTCAGATAAGCTGAAGTGAAGGATGGCAAGAACAGTCATGGTTAACCCACAGACCTGCTCCAAAGACCTCCAACATGATCTTGCTGCAAATAGTGTCTCTGTGCATCATTCAACTATACAGTGCACGTTGCACAAAGAGATGCTGTATGATGCTGTAATGCAGAGGAAGCCTTTTCTGCGTACACACCACAAACAGAGTCACTTGAGGTATGCTAAAGCACATTTGGACAAGCCAGCTTCATTTTGGGATAAGGTGCTGTGGACTGATGAAACTAAAATTGAATTATTTGGACATAACAAAGGTCGGTATGCACGGCTGAAAAAGAACACAGCATTCCAAGAAAAACACTTGCTACCTACAGTAAAATTTGGAGGTGGTTCCATCATGCTGTGGGGCTGTGTGGCCAGTGCAGGTACTGGGAATCTTGTTAAAGTTGAGGGTCACATGGATTCCAGTCAATATCAGCAGATTCTTGAGAACAATGTTCATGAAGCAGTGACAAAGTTGAAGTTGCGCCAGGGCTGGCTCTTTCAACAAGACAATGACCCTAAACACTGCTCAAAATCTATTAAGGCATTCATGTAGAAGAACAAGTACAATGTTCTGGAATGGCCATCTCGGTCCCCAGACCTGAATATTATTGAAAATCTGTGGTGTGATTTTAAGCGGGCTGTCCATGCTTGGAAACCAACAAACCTGACTGGAGATGTTTTGTAAAGAAGAATGGCCCAAAATACCTTCAACCAGAATCCAGACTCTCACTGGAAGCTATACGAAGGTTTTAGAGGCTGTTATTTCTACAAAAGGAGGTTCTATTAAATATTGATGTATTTTTTTTCTGTTGGGGTGCCCAAATTTATGCACCTTCCTAATTTTGTTTAAAGAATTATTGCACACTTCCTGTAAATCCCATAAACTTCATTTCACTTCTCAAATATCAGTGTGTTTGTCTGATATATGATATATTTAACTGAAATTTCTGATCCAGACAACCAGTGATTTATAAAGAAAAATCATGGAAATCATCAGGGGTGCCCAAACTTTTGCATACAACTGTACGCTGATGCATATACAAACTATAATCCAACAAACCAGCTATGTAATGTGTGAGTGTCTTATATAGTATATAAGTCCTTTAGAAACTATTATAATACAACTGTCATAATTTCTGTTCAAACATGAAAATAGTTGTTTATAAACACAAATTATAGAAATAATTCATGGAAAAAATAAATGTATAAGCTTCAACAATTAATATTTGTCATCCACTTGATCCTGGGGCTTAGTAAATCACTTTCGAGACTGATTCACTGTGCCCCGGGTGCATGTGACACACGAGTCATGTTATCAAATAGCTGATAGTCTGGAGAAGACATAACACATGCTCATCAGTTGGACGGGGTAGTCTTCTAATAACAATTTTTTGGGCCACCTTTCCTCTGTTGTGACACATAAATACAAAGACACTGACATCCACAAAATTTACTTTTGATAGGAAAAAAGTGACTTCACTTGCCACTTAGTATTACCTTTAATTTATCCAAAAACAAAACACTAATTTATAAGGGGGATGTCTTTATGCAGAAAAATATGGCATAACTATTGCAAATATATAAGTAGTTTTGCAGATATAGCTACTGATTCACCGAGCCCCGGTTTCCCCTAAATACATTTCCGATATTCATTTAGTTGCAAAGCAAGTGTAATATTTTTCCTACTTCATTTTATGAAGCATTAATAAGCCTGATGTCATTAAATTAAAGCAGACTTTGAATTTGAAAAGCATTTTTAACCTATTTAGCTCTCACCTGTCTTACTGGATAATCTCCTTCGACCGTCCTGCGCTGCCATTCACCGCTAATGAAACAAAAGTGAGCAGTGCGACATTATAACTTTGGATAAACACTAACTTTATCCTGTATTTTAGCGTTACACAAACCAAACCAACAAGATTGAGGGTCAGCATTTGTTATGTGGTAGCCCAGCAACGCCTGAACCTATCAGAATACAGCTGTCTTCTGTACTGCAGGTGGCGCTGTTTCTTGTCAACCTGGTCATATGAAAAGCTGAAACTGCAATAGTACAAGACAGACAAGTAAAGATCAGTCAATGTGTTATCGTAAAGGGAATAGAATGCATAGAATGTCAATTAAGTGTTCGATTGAGTCTTCTTGGAGTTTGACATGTGGAAATTGTGGATGAAATGGAGACCATGTGTGCATTGAACTTCTGGATATCTCCTAACTGAATGACTGAGATCTTGCATTATTAATATACACAGGTTATAGTTAATTTGTTTATCTGCCTGTTTAAAAACAACTGTGCAAGTCACTTGGACAGACAGTGAAATTTCTTGAAGAACTGTAAGAAGTTCAGTTGGTGTTGAGTAAACATCTGGATATAATGAATAAGATCATACATCAACGTACACATATATATACTGTATGCATTCTTTTATCTACACATCATTCTTGTTTTCAAACGTTAGTGCGCTGTTGTGCACAATGAGTTATATTGGGTTGTTCAGTTTGCATCTCTCCTGTTGTAAGTTACTGCATGTTCTGTCAATATTGTTTTGCGTCTTCTGCTCTGTCTTGAAGGAATGGTCAAAGCAGATGGCCACCCCACTGACTATGACCTGCTTGAGGTTTCATCTTGTTAAGTTTTAAAACAGAATATTAGGGATTTTTATTAGCCATTGTCACCACTGTGCTTGCTTATGGTAAAGTCTGGTGCCACGCATCGTCGCATCACTACAGAACCATTTTGGGTCTTGGATGGCAACCATCCAGGCAGACAGATGATTGGTTCATCCCTACCTCCTGAACGTAACTTGTGCCAGGTGAAACATGGGTATCCCCTTGGCCTTCTTCAGGTGCTGGGGTCCTCAACACTTCGGCACCTGTGTGCTGGTTCATGCCCAGAGACATGCGCAACATGGCCAAAACATTGCAGTCGACATTCCCTCGCAATGCAAGTGATACTAGTCATCTGAGTCTCACTAAGTCACCATTCATTCAAAACAAAGTAATTCCAGCAGTAAGCAAGAATCCTCTGAAGAGGCCTAGTGCCAGCCAGCAGTCTTCACTTTTAGTCACTGATTAATGTTCAAGTCTCACAAAAATTGTAAAAAAAACAAACACCAGGACCATAAAGACAGAAAAACATCCCCACAGCATAATGCTGCCACCACCATGCTTCACTGTAAGGATGGTTCCTGGTTTCCTCCAAACATGACACCTGGCATTCACACCAAAGAGTTCAATTTTTGTCTCAGCAGACCAGAAAAGCAGCAGAAATGTTTCTTCCCCAGATTTATGCCTCCAGACAATCCTGTCTTGGAGGTCTACAGTCCATTCATTGGACTTCATGTTTGGTTTGTCCTCTGACATGCACTGTCAACTATGGGACCTTATATGTAGACAGGTGTGTGTCTTTCCAAATCATGTACAATCAACTGGTGGACTCCAATTAAGGTGTCAAAACAGGATGCACCTGAGCATTTTTAAGATTCATGGCAAAGGCTGTGAATACTTATGTACATGTGATTTTTTTTTAAGTTTTTTTTTTTTTAAGAAATTTGCAAAAATCTTTAAAAATACATTGTTATCATTGGTAAAATTGTGAGGAAAAAAATAATTTCATCCATTTTGGAATAAGTCTATAACATAACATAACATAATGTGGGAAAAAATGAAGCGCTGTGAAGCTAAACGCTCAAATAAACAATGAAATTAAAACAGGTTTTGCGTCGTCTGTGCGTGACGTCAGTGCAGAAGACGTTTAGGAGGCGGGTTTACTTTGAAAAGTAGGCGGTCTTTAGTCCCGATAACCATTCAAAATCAACAAAGGAACAGTGACGCTCCCTTCCCCGCGTGTCCATCCATTTATCACAGCATCACAGCGCGAGCCTCCCGTGTGCCCCCACCACCTGGACCCACGCTCCAAGATGGCACCGATCCGGATCAGAAACGTTTTAATCAGTGAAAGCGTGGATCCTCTGTGCCGGCAGATTCTGGAGGAGAACGGCGTCCAAGTGACAGAAAAACACAACATGAAAAAGGATGAATTAATCGCGGAGATTAAGGTAGGAAAGCTTCGACGTTCGTTCACGACGCTGCGTCACCTTCAGGGGCGACACGTTTTTTTTTTAACCTGTTTTCATATTATCGATTATCTACATCACCAATTTGTCAGATTCATCAGTTAATGAACCGAACAGTCTTGGATATATGTATGTGTCGGTGGGAGTGAAGCACCCCTTCTCATTCAATAAACATTTTAAACATGTTTAAAGTTATATGTTCTTAGTTGTGCTTTTTCCACTGAGATCTGTCAATCAATTGATTGCAGTCTTAGCCCCGCCCCCTCTGATGAGATGATGCAACTCGAGGCTGATTTTTCTTTCCCATCACTTTTGTGCCACATGAGACTCTGGCACCACCTAAGTCTGTAATCATGTGCATGTGCACACGACTCTCCGTTTGCATGAGATGAACTTTGTACATATGCTAAAGAGATTCTTTAAAAATGTGTTTAGTTTTTTGTTTTTAAGCAGCACATAATCCTTAAAGTTTTTGCACTTTTCAGTTTAAAATTTAAAAACTAGCATATGCAAAATGTATCTTGCCTTAATTGTGTTCAGGTTATTGCTTTATTATATTCAGACTTAAAATATGAACTAGCTGGGGACTCAGTGCAGTGCATACCTCTGCCTCTGTGCAACAGCTGTATTAACCCTCAGATCCCGTTGCAGTTTGTAGGAGTTTCTTGCTCCTCTCACTTTTGGGTTTGTTTTTTACCTACCTGCACCTCTTTGGAACCAGTACAGTCATGGCGAGAGAAATGTAAAACTCAAAATGATCTTTTGTGCAGTACAGCTGTGATGACTAGGGTAAAGTAAACCCCTTTGCCTGCTCCATTGTTTTCACTCGGGGTTGCCACAGCAGATTCAAGGTTAATCTGCATATTGATTTGGCACAAGTTTTACGCTGGATGCCCTTCCCTGACGCAACTCCACATTACATGGAGAAATGCGTCCCTGGAAACCTTCTGCACTGAAACCAAACCCACTAACTACTTGGCCACCAGGGTCACTAGGGTTATGACCACAATAGTCAGATTGTTGTTGCTTATTTAACCTCTACTTAACCATGTTAGTCCCACTGAGATCGAGCTCTCTTTTACAAGGGAGACCTAGACAATTATAAGGTTTCCAATCCACATAACCTACATGTCTTTAGAGGTGGGAGAATGCCAGGGCACCTGGAGGGGCCCCACACAGACACAGGAACAGAACATGCAAACTCCACACAGGAAAACCACAGGTGAGAATCAATCTCATGATCTTCTTGTTGTGAGGCAACAGTGCTAACCACTAAGCCACCATGCCGCCATGTTTGCCTTGCGGCTGCTCCTGTTTTATTTGGGGTTGCCACAGTGGATCCAGCACAGATCCGCATTTGGATTTGGCACAAGTTTTACACCTGATTTCCTGATAACTGGGAATAATCAGGTAATGGTAATAATCTGATAAAGCCTACTGCATTATGCTATTTATATGGTCACTTTAATAATCTGATAACAAAAATTAGATCGGTTTATTACTGTGCATGTAAATGTGGTCATTGTCTTAACTCATTATAGAAGAAAAATGGAATTTGAATTTCCGTTTATTATAATAACTTTATTCATATAGCACGTTCAATAAATCAAAGCACCGAACAAGATAAACCACAAAAATAAATGTAATACAACAATGTACTTTTAAAGCTGACAAATCTGGACAGATAAAGGTGTGTGGAAAATAGAAAGTCTTTATGTTAGGGGTAGCCTGATATTGCTCAAAAACATTTCATCAAATATTTAGAGCTGGAACATTTTATATCATCAAAACATAAAAATGTAATGGCTGAACCTCCACTGTTGCATACTGAAAATCTTAGTGTTTCAAATTTAAAAGGACAGGCAGGTTTCTTTGTTTTATGATGCCTTAATGTGTCATGATAAGGAATCCACTACTGATGGGCTAGGAGCACCATTAATACCAGAATGAAGTTATTACAACATAAGTGGCTAATGAGAATTTATAATGGTAATGTGGAACCATTGGTCCCCTGGTGTTCCACATAACTGTATTAAGTGCTCAGAAGAAAAATATACTCTGCTTCACTGTGTTTGGGAATGTCCAAAACTACAAAGGTATTGGAAAGCAGTTGTTTGTGTACAGACAACTGCTTTCCAATACCTTAGTAGTTTTGGACATTCCCGGTTAATGCACTTGGTTTCGGTTTAGAAGGCTCCGGGTTCAAATCCCACCCCTGCCACATTTCTCCATGTCATGTGGAGTTGCGTCAGGAAGGGCATCCGGCGTGAAACCTGTGCCAGTTCAACATGCAGATCCACCTTGGATTCGCTGTGGCGACCCCGAGTGCAAACAAGGGAGCAGCCGAAGGGACTTAGTTGTTTGTACGAGGTCTGTCAATAAAGTAACAGTCCTTCTTATTTTTTTAAAAAACTATATGGATTTGATTCATATGTTTTTACGTCAGACAAGCTTGAAACCTTGTGTACATGCGTGAGTTTTTCCACGCCTGTCGGTGACATCATTCGCCTGTGAGCACGCCTTATGGAAGGAGTGGTCCCGCCCCCTTGTCGGATTTTTATTGTCTGGAAATGGTGGAATGATTTGGACTTTTTTTCCATCAGAATTTTTTCAGAAGCTGTTAGAGACTGGCACCTGGAAACCATTTGAAAAATTTATCTGGCTTTCGGTGAAAATATTACGGGCTTCACAGAGAATAAGGACTGTTACTACAGCTTTAAGGACGCTCGGCGCGCCGCGCTCCGAGCTGCGACAACGAGGCAGAAAACGCCGGATCATTTCTAAGCTGATGGCTCTGTGGATACGAGGCGTGGAAAAACTCACGCATGCGCACGAGGGTTCAAGCTTGTCTGAAAACATATGAATGAAATCCATATAGTTTTTGAAAAAAATAAAAAGGACCGTTACTTCATTAACAGACCTCGTACAGTTACTGAAATTGTTAAATTGAAAGTGCCTCTCCAAGCCAAACTGTGTACTTAAGGTACATATCCAGAGAACTTTAAGGTTAATTTGAAACAATTGACTTGAATTGATTTTGGACTCCTGCAGGCCAGGAGGGTGATGGCTTTATCTTGGAGAAAAATGGATATACTTCCAATAAGTGTGTGGGTGAAGGAGATGGCATCCTGTATTGTGTGGAAACTCACTCACATAATCGAAGGAAGAGCAGAAGAATTTGAATGTGTATTGTAACAGCTGTTAGACTTTCTTGAACAACCAGGGCCCATATCCACGAAGCAGCCTAAATCTAAAAATAGCTCCTAGTGACGTTATCCTAAGAAAAATCTTAGAATTCCTCGAATTCTGAGATTCGTTCGCACGCGCACATGTGGGGGAAAAAAAAACAAACTGGCTGCTGCTTCTGCAGTGCTTCTGCTCGCTGTCCCCTCAAACTCTGTCATAATTGTGAAATAAAGGACAAAAGGGACATAAGTCCTGCTCACAGGCTGGCTGCCAGAGACAGGACATGTCCACATCAAGTATAAACTCCAGACATCTCCGCGTCACTACATATCCAGTCCATGATTGGTCATCGCGGCGTGACAAGACGAAAAAGTTCAGATTTTTCAACTTGGGGAAGAGGGCGATGCGGTGCAACGAGATATCGCGCCACAAACGCACCATTCGCTTTATTCGCGTTGCTTGATTCGCGTCCATCGCATTGCATGGTTTGAACTTTTGTGGCGCCACAACGCGTCCTTCCATAGGGATTACATGGCAACCTGTCGCCACAGTCGCTCGCGTGGCGTCCGGTGTCAACGCGGCATAAGAGAGCTCCTAAGGTGCCAAACTGGTAAGAGTAGTGAGGAGGACTTTTAAGAAACTTAAGAGTGTCTTAAGCAGACAAGCTGGTGGAAAAGACAGAGGAAGGAGAAACTTTCTCCATATGTAGAATAACAGTGAGTCAATAACACAGTACCTGCTTGATCTATGTAATTATTTTAAGTTACTGTCTTAATGCATTTATAAATTGTTTAGGTTGTTGTTTATCATATTCACATTCACATGTTAATATTGTCATTTTTGGTGTTATTATTATTATTATCAGTATTGTTTATTATTTTACCATTACTTCTGTTTTGTCATTTGATTTTTTTAAATGGACAACAATGGAAATAAGTGTTTTCACTTTTTTGTGTCATGCATGTAATTTTAACGTATTTACAATTATATACTTGCATTGAACTTATTAATAAACTCATGCACCCACACACACTTTTAATGTGTAGATAATCGGCAAGTGAATGAGATGAACATTTATTTTGTGGTGAACTGCGTGGAATAATGAAAGACAGACAAGTGAGAGCTTTTGTCTGTTTGGCACTCTACCGCTAGGAGGCGCTCTTATTTTCAGATAAAACACAAACCGTGAAGGGGTGGCATCAAACACGATACACATCACTTATGGTGACAACATTGTGACACTTTAACTCACTAAACCAGTTGAACTACAAAAACACAATAAATCAGTAACACTAACAGCACTGTTAAACTAACATGAACCACAATAACGTTTCAAAACCCAGAACTCCCATAATGCATTGTACCAATTTGCAGGTTTAGTGATTTTTGCTGAGTATCATCATCATTACATTAAATTATTTTCACGATTACGCATTTCTTAATGCAGTTCAGGTTATATGATCGATTTATTTTACTGTTCATTCATATGTAGGAGTGCAGAACACATTTATTTTTTTATTTCCCCTTCCTTTTCTTTGACAACCAATCACAGCTTTCACAGGACCACGTCATACTCAGCAACAGGGTCAACCCGGCCTCCTCACTAAGATATGAGTTTCTGTCAACTCCTCGCCCAGAGTTGCTTTCAGACACCTCTTGGGTTTCTCTGAGGTTGGGAGTCCTTGCCAGGATATTTTAGGCCAAGTTAGGAGCTCTTTGAGAGGACTTTGAGATGCACAGAGGATACGGGCCCGCGTGTTTTAAGATGAGTATGATGAGTGTTTTGTGTTAGTTGTTTGTGTTTTTTTTCATACTATATACAAATAAGTAAACAAACAATAATGTTAAAAAGTTCAATAAAATATTGTAAAAAAAAAACAAAAAAAAAACAACCCAGACAAATCTCACTAACCCCTTCTAAGCCTGTATATTGCATTGATGGGAGATTTCACTTTTTATTTGTGAGATACTGATAAGCCAAAATGAGGCAGGTGTTAGGGGTTTAAAAAGCAACACAGCCAGATAAAAATCTCAGATTAAATGGCTAATGAAAACCAAACCCTTGTACAAGTATATATTCTCATTAACTGTAAGCAGTAGAAAATAAGTCTTGACTCTAGACTTGAAAGTTCCTCACTTGTTATGCAGGTGCTGTATGTCGTTTTTCAGGTTTGAAATGACATTGCATGTACCTGTTTCGAAGAAGAAAAAACTGCCCTCTCGCATCACTTTTTCTGATGTCGAGGATGATAAACCTTTTTTCTTAATGGGGCCTAATACTTTTTAGTGAGAGGCCAGAAAACAAAAATTATTCATCAATTCTACAACCCCTGGCAATAATTATGGAATCACCGGCCTTGGAGGATGTTCATTCAGTTGTTTAATTTTGTAGAAAAAAAGCAGATCACAGACATGACACAAAACTAAAGTCATTTCAATTGGCAACTTTCTGGCTTTAAGAAACACTATAAGAAATCAGGAAAAATAATTGTGGCAGTCAGTAATGGTTACTTTTTTAGACCAAGCAGAGGGAAAAAAATATGGACTCACTCAATTCTGAGGAATAAATTATGGAATCACCCTGTAAATTTTCATCCCCAAAACTAACACCTGCATCAAATCAGACTGACATGAATCATGGCTCCAACATGAGAGATGTCAGTTGAAACAAAGGAGAGGATTATCAAACTCTTAAAGGAGGGTAAATCATCACGCAATGTTGCAAAAGATGTTGGTTGTTCACAGTCAGCTGTGTCTAAAGTCTGGACCAATTACAAACATGGGAAGGTTGTTAAAGGCAAACATACTGGTAGACCAAGGAAGACATCAAAGCGTCAAGACAGAAAACTTAAAGCAATATATCTCAAAAATCGAAAATGCCCAACAAAACAAATGAGGAATGAATGGGAGGAAACTGGAGTCAACGTCTGTGACCGAACTGTAAGAAACCGCCTAAAGGAAATGGGATTTACATACAGAAAAGGTAAACGAAAGCCATCATTAACACCTAAACAGAAAAAAACAAGGTTACAATGGGCTAAGGAAAAGCAATCGTGGACTGTGGATGACTGGATGAAAGTCATATTCAGTGATGAATCTCGAATCTGCGTTGGGCAAGGTGATGATGCTGGAACTTTTGTTTGGTGCCGTTCCAATGAGATTTATAAAGATGACTGCCTGAAGAGAACATGTAAATTTCCCACAGTCATTGATGATATGGGGCTGCATGTTAGGTAAAGGCACTGGGGAGATGGCTGTCATTACATCATCAATAAATGCACAAGTTTACGTTGATATTTTGGACACTTATCCCATCAATTAAAAGGATGTTTGGGGATGATATCATTTTTCAAGATGATAATGCATCTTGCCATAGAGCAAAAACTGTGAAAACATTCCTTGCAAAAAGACACATAGGGTCAATGTCATGGCCTGCAAATAGTCCGGATCTTAATCCAATTGAAAATCTTTGGTGGAAGTTGAAGAAAATGGTCCATGACAAGGCTCCAACCTGCAAAGCTGATCTGGCAACAGCAATCAGAGAAAGTTGGAGCCAGATTGATGAAGAGTACTGTTTGTCACTCATTAAGTCCATGCCTCAGAGACTGCAAGCTGTTATAAAAGACAGAGGTGGTGCAACAAAATACTAGTGATGTGTTGGAGCGTTCGTTTGTTTTTCATGATTCCATAATTGTTTTCCTCAGAATTGAGTGATTCCATATTTTTTTCCCTCTGCTTGGTCTAAAAAAGTAACCGTTACTGACTGCCACAATTTTTTTTTTCCTGATTTCTTATAGTGCTTCTTAAAGCCAGAAAGTTGCCATTTGAAATGACTTTAGTTTTGTGTCATGTCTGTGATCTGCTTTTTTTCTACAAAATTAAACAACTGAATGAACATCCTCCGAGGCCGGTGATTCCATAATTTTTGCCAGGGGTTGTAGATCATTTGAATGCATTAATCAAAACTTTTGCATCAGCCTGCTGGTCAGATCTTTGCAATGTTTCACAAATGGGGGAAAAAAGCAATCCTTTGATATGTACATCAAAAGAAAGAAACCGGTCAAAGGTTGCATTGAGATTTTTAAGTCACACTGTGTTGAGTGACACAGTCACCCAAAGTTACAGTGACACCGAATAGGACATGTAAACATTCCAGTCTTATTACTTATGTCTATTTTACAAAAACTGTAATCCACTGATTCCCCCCCCCCCCAAGTGCCCACAACTGTTAACAAAATTGGAAAGAAATGTTTTAACGTGCTGTACACAAATACTAGAACTTTTCTACTTTCTCAACATAAAGCACTCTCTATTCTTTCAGCGTTCTCCTCTCTGCCTCAACCTGCACCTCAGATGAAGAGTGTGTGTAATTTTGTCATGTGATTGCTGGTCTTCATTGAGTCGTGCAAGGCTTCACAGAATGTCCGTTTATTTTTATTTGTTTAATCTTTCAGTCCCAATTTATTTATAAAGCACCTTTAAAATCAATGCCAATGACCAAAGTGCTGCACACAAATAAGAACAAGCAAGTTAAAATGCATACAAACAAACAAATAAATAAATAAACCACAGTTAAAACAATAAATAATAAGAACCAACATCTCAAGCTGAGTTAAAAGCCAAAGAGAAGAAATGTGTTTTAAGAGAGGATTTAAAAGCAGAGTGAGAATCTTGAAGTATCACTATATTCAGCTGGGATTTGGTTGTTTTTCCTGACAGAAGCATTCAGTACACATGGTTAGTTCAAGAACCAGTGGTCATTTGAAAGCCTAATTTCTGATTTTTGTCATTTCTGGCTATGAAAAATGTAATTTTGGAGAACATTAATTATTTCTTTTTGTTTAAGAAGACACTCTGGAAACTCACCATTGGTTTGTGGGGTTCAGTGAGTTAAACACTAACTATAACCTAACTATACCCTTCAACCACATTTCTGAATTTTTATTTATTGAGGTTAATGCATTATTTCAACAGAAATTGACTTTTTTATAGTGAGATTTGAGGCTTTCAAAACATTTTGTTTCTTGGCTCATACACTTTGGTGGAAGTAAGTATTCTGCGCATGACGAGAGGCCACGCTGGGAGTGCATACTCTACCTCTGCCAAGCCCCAAGAGTCATCTGTTTGTCTGTGCTTAATCGAGTTTAAATGCAGACGGGGATGTTGTTTTGCCAAAATACAAATAACGTGCAAATCAATGGGACCAGTTCTTTCATCCATTCATTACCGTACTTCTGTCCATCAATCACCATTTTAGGATTTCGATGGCCTCATCGTCAGATCTGCAACCAAGGTAACGGCAGACATTATTGATGCTGCTGCTAATCTGAAAATCATTGGACGAGCTGGGACTGGTGTGGACAATGTGGATGTTGATGCTGCAACCAAAAAGGGGATTATTGTCATGAAGTAAGTCAAGAAATTCCACAATTTATTTTCTGTTTGTAATTTTTCTTACAAAAAAGTTCAAGAATTCACTATTTTCAAATTAGTCAGGATCTCCACTTTGGTGTTGCTGGTTCTTATTTATATGTATTTTGTGTTTTTTATGATGTCCCATGCATTAATTGATGACTGTTCCTTTTATCCAGCACGCCAAATGGTAACACGGTCAGTGCTGCTGAACTGACTTGTGCTATGGTCATGAGCCTCGCAAGGTAAGATGATTTCATGTTTTGACAAGTGATCTCCATGTTACTGGGTAACAACTAATTTGAGATGAGTCTTTCCAGGGTTTGCTACAACATTTAAAAAACAAACAAAAAAACTCAGTAATTTGAGCCAGTGATTTATTGCACAAGTGGGTTAATGTGGCTGACTGAGAATTAGAACACAGCAGCATTGCAGTGGCAATGTCATGATCAGACCCAAGGGTTCGATCACAGTCGTAGCAATGAAGTGAAACTTGTTATAGTGCAGCAGATAAAAGAATGTTAACAGAGGAACCCAGCAAATGGTAACAGAAGCACCAAATCTGGCGCAAATTCTACTCCTTAGATATTACTCTTTCCAAAAAAAAAAAAAACAATTGGCCACTTGAATTTTCAATAGGCAGCCAGGTAAGGGTCAGTTGAAGAATTACACAGGGGACAAAATGAAAAGATGTTCCAATCATATTGAAAACTATACCACATTATTTGTTTGATTGAAAAGATTCCAAAAAGGTATAGTTTGGACTATCTATGACTGAGTGTTAGAACCCCATCACACATAACACGATTGAAGCTGACTAGTGCACGAAAGAGGAATTGCATGCCATTTGTGAAAAATCGGAGCTGCCTCGTACGCCTGGCCCTACAATTATTTGCGCACACCAGCAGCTGAAAGAGGGTACCCTGTGAGAGCCCATTTGATCTCTCACTGCACGTGTCAGCTAAATTCCAGCTGACGCACATGAATATCCAACACCGCTCCCTGGAACTTAGAAAATATGTGGCTGTTTGCGCTGTCAGCATGAAAACTAAGCAGACAATCACTTTCGAGCTGGATGTGAAATGTAAGTGCCCCCACAAGTGTGGCGTTGCAAAAAGCAACACACGTGGCGTGCATGTGATTGCACGTTTGCGTCGTCGTTGCATAAAATGCTGATGCGTATGTACAGACATGATTACATGGGGGCCGGACAGCCACATCTGAGCGCACACAGCATGGCGATCCGTCTGTCAGCTGATCACAGCACACTGACAGCTGGAAATGACGGCCTAGTGCACATGAGGTGTCACATTAAAAACACAGACAGGATAGGTATATAAATAATTACAACAATACCTACATATGCAACTACATAACAAATAACTAAAATGAATGACCACATATCACAGAAACAGAGTGACACGTTTGGCTGGGCGCTGAATGGACAAGAGGGTGTGTCTGCCAACAGCAGCTGCTGTTGAGATCTCTGCTCCTGGATGTCTCAGCTGGGGAACATGTACCATGTTTTGAAGGACATGAACCTTACAACTTTCCTCCGTGAGGCGCGTGTCTCTGCCTACTGTCCTTACATGGAAATACATAAAACATCTTTCGCCTTTGCACCAGGCTGTAGCGGCTGCACACAGCACACCTCGGCAGGTTGCGGGCCGGCCCAACACGCGTGTCCATACATAGTCTAATTTAGAGCTGCCACAAACAACTATTTTGATAGTCGACTAGTCAGTGGTTATTTTTGCGACTAGTCGACTTTCAGATCATATGTAAATTGCAACTTATCGCATTGATATTGATACCATTATCAATCCAATTCCTTATCGATTCCCTTATCGATACCTCCTGTGAATTTTCTGTGTGCTACAAGTAGGCTTTACAGGTTTTCTATGTCAACAACAGAGTCTTAAAGTAAATAAATATGAAATCGGTCTCTGGATCCTTGATCTCTGGACATAAATAAACTCTACATGGTGGATCCTTGATCTCTGGACATAGATGGAAAAAAAATCTGTAGATTTTGTCAAAAGCATTTCCTTTCAGACATTAACAGCATGGATGTCTCTCCGTATATCTGAGTTGAGCTTGGCTGGCTGCTGGAGTCCGCAGGTCTGCAGCTATACAGTCTTGGGCTGCTGCACATCAGCCAGAACATCTCATTTTGGGAGCAAAAAACAAACAAACATTTTGATAGATTGCAGTTTGTTTGTATTACAATGTTTGGAAAGAGGTGTCATTTGATTTAACGGCGATTTGCTTTGAAGTTATAAATTCCGAGTGGACTTGACTCAGCAGAGAGCGGCGCAGTGTTTGGAGCAAAGGAACGGAGGAAGATTCTCGTTTCTTGGTAATTTCTCTTTTTTGAAAACATACGTTTAGCTCCTTGTTGATTTTAAGCATTTCACGCTCCTGTTATAAGACAGTGATTGTATCGCAGTGGTAACATTTCTGTCTGTTAATCACAGATATTGTAAATTGCAGGTTTGAATCCCACGAGTGGCATTTAATTTTTTTATTTAACCAAGGTTATTTAACTGCAGGTTTCTGTATTGGGTCCCTTTTTATTTGTTTTTTATATCAGCGGAGTGATTTTCACTAATTATACACATATCTATCAGTGTCCAGTGATTGTATTACTTACTTATATAGCCGGCTGGACATAATGAGAGCACACTGCTTCATTCATGTCATTTCATGACTGTACGTCTGTGACCATGGGTCATCTACAGACGAACAGATGGTTCAGACTTGTATTGTCCACTTGATAAGAGGGATTCAATAAAATGCAGTGTTTTGTATGGTGTGTGTTTTTTCCTCCGCAGTAGAGATGCAATGTGGTGCTACACGCACTGTGTTTGTGCACACACATGCACAAAACCATCGCCGATGTGTCGTGCACGCCTGTGCGACCGTGCGTCCCTCACTACAGCAGGTGGAATGTTTTGTGGTTCCCCATTTCGTGTTTGGTGCACAGATTTTCTTCTGGTTTCTGCATCTTTCATGTTATGTGTGAAGGAGCCCTTATGGAGTACAAATGGCAAGAATAGTGACAAAGGTCAATTTCAGTTTGTACAGGGGTGAAAAGTTAAAGTTGCTCTGATTTTTGTTAAAAAGTGATGGAAATTATTGGTTGAGTTAATAGGGTTTTAAAAAGAAATAGTTTGCACCATGTGTCGTGTTTAGTTATCACTTTACGGGGTAACATATGCCACATGACAAAGAATCCAATGGACGTCGACATTGTTTAACCTTTACTTTGCAGACCAAGCATTCAACACAGTCAAAACTATTCCATTTATTAACTGAAGGCCCTTGGCTTGATGGCGTTGTAGCAAAGCCCTCTTTCTTACTGAGAAAGTGCTGTGAAGTGAAATCCTCCCTTTCGTTTTCAGGTATGTGCCTCAAGCTACAATGTCAATGAAAGCAGGAAACTGGGATCGTAAAAAGGTAAGCAGAGATTTTGGTGCAGCATGAATAGTTTGTGCAGTTGACGCACAAAACCAGTACTGTTGCATGGTCTGTTCCATTGTTCATCCAGTCATCACTGACACGATGCGACACGGAATCTGCAGTGTAGAATTCCGTAGGCAGGAGTCGGGGTTATTGTTGTGCTTTTTTTTTTTTTTTTTTTTTTAAGTACATGGGTGCAGAGCTGTACGGCAAAACACTTGGAATAATTGGACTTGGCAGAATAGGGAAAGAAGTGGCTTCAAGAATGCAGTCATTTGGCATGAAGGTAAACATGTCTGCACATTTCTCACTGTTGTATTTGAACAAAGCAAACGTGGTAGGCTGATCTATTGGTTTCTTGTTAGACAATCGGCTATGATCCGATCACTCCTTCTGAGGTGTCAGCCAGCTGGGGGGTGGAGCACATGCCTCTGGACCAGCTGTGGCCCCAGTGTGACTACATTACTGTCCACACTCCTCTGATGCCTTCCACGCTTGGTGAGTCTCACTGGACAGCAGTACATGTCCGCTGATATCACAGCGATCATATATATATTGTGCTTCGGGTCTTCTGCATCAGGTCTACTTAACGACGAAACCTTTGCTAAGTGCAAGAAAGGCGTGAAGGTGGTGAACTGTGCACGTGGTGGCATCATTGATGAGGCTGCTCTCCTCAGAGCTTTGGAGTCTGGACAGTGTGGCGGAGCAGGACTTGATGTCTTTGTTGAGGTGAGCACACAAAAACTGCCGGTTAACCTTCCCCACCCTTAACAGAGCATTTGATCTGAGATGACCTAATTGCAGTACTATGGCGTGTGCAGCCTTTGAAGGATGCAGCCCCTGAAGGAAGACACAGCTGATGTCTACCTGCTCTAATGACACCGGATTGATTGATTAATTAACTCTGTTTCCCACTTCTTGATTGGCTAAGTATCTTACTGAGTTAATTATCTTGGGATGAAGCTATGGAGACTTGTAAAACATGCAGGGCACATGCTCTCCATAAGCAGAGCTGGAGAGTTCCTATAACCATTCTTTTCTGAGCACATATGGGTTAGATCTTAACAGATGGGAGAAGGCCCAGAGAATCTCTCCTTTATCCCCAAGAATTCTCTTCTTTTCCTCAAGTAAAAGTGACAGATGTCAAGAAAAGTGCTGACCTTTAAATTTTTTCTAGATATTAAAATACAACATGCCTTTCAGCCATAAAATGGATGATTCGCCACATTTGTGGAGGATGTTTTTTTTTTGTTGTTGTTGTTGTTTGGTTTGTTTTGTTTTTTGGCTATAAGCATTCATCTTTTTCTTTTTAAATACCTACCTGTTGAACTCTTGGCTTGCTGCAAAGGTGTACTATATGATAATCTCACCCCTTTAATCAAAGTTGTAGCTGTCACTGTACAATCAACTTGGTGAAACTTACGCAACAGTGACTCCTAGTGGCAGGTAATGGTAGTAGCAGTTGTGTCAGCAAACATCCACGTTGCTCAATGGTAAAGAATCCATTAATGTCCACATGATTTGATGCGAAAATGGTCAAAGCACAAATATTTCTCTGGGGAAACTGAAAGGTTTTGCTGTGTAGTACTGATTACATTTACAATTTGTGCACTGCTCATGCTGTGCACTAAAATCTGTTTGGCTACAGGAGCCACCTAAGGACCGCTCACTGGTTGACCATCCCAATGTGGTCAGCTGTCCTCACCTGGGAGCCAGTACTAAAGAGGCACAGGTGAGGTGTGGGCAGGATATCGCCCTTCAGATTGTGGACGTTGTAAAGGGCAAGGGCCTGGCTGGAGCAGTAAGTGCCACAATGTTTGTATACTGGTGGGGAACTAGTTATAATTCCAAATGGTTGGAAAGCGTGATGTCCGTTCTGTCTACAGGTAAATGCTCAGGCTTTGGACAACACGTTTTCCCAGAAATCTCATCAATGGATCAAACTTGGCGAAGCCATCGGAGCTTTGCTGCAGTCGTGCACCACTTCTGCAGAGCAACCATTCAGTCAGGTTCAAATCACTACTCAAGGTAAATGTAACAGGCTAAGCCATGACCTTGAAAAAGCACTTCGGTGGCTGTTCGTTGTCGGCCATCCAGGTCACTGTCATGTGACTGAGTCTGGCAACTGGAGTTACTGTGTTTGTTTAATGGTGTATCATGGTCAGGACTTCTCAGATTAAACTTAACTTAAAAAGCCAGACATTCTTGAGATTCACAAATTCACTTAATTTTGGAAGGATCAGCCTCATCACATCCCAGATGTCGTTGTTTACTGTGTAATATGCCTACAGTGGAAAATCATACTCTTAAGATGAACAAACTACACCCAACATATTACTGTATATTAGACAGGACACTTGTTGACAGAAGAATTGCCTTGAACACAATCTTGCCATGGACGTGCAGGGTCGACTGAGGCCAGTATTTTGCCTCCCTCTGCTGGCATGTTTGTGAAACATGCAAATAACTTTGTCAATTTTGGTTGTCTTGTAGCTAAAAAGTATAACTGCTGGCCCATTTGTGCACTTGCTGCTTTAATGGAAACAAGCTGTTGCTTGCCATGCCCTTCATCCAAAAGGCAACAGGTGCAGGACTAATGTGATCTGGGCATGTTGTTCAGAGTGCAGAGCAGATCAGCGGGTGTGTTTCGCTGAAGAAGCTGGTGTGGATGTCTGTGGGATCTGTCAGTCTAAAGTGGGCTGTTTCAGCTCTGCTTGAGGCAGCTTTTCTCCATGCACAGATGGAATTATGGGACTTTGATGTTCAGCATAAAACCCAAATTTAGTACTTTAAGTCTGACTGACTGTTCTGTCGTTTTTGCCTGAAATGTAAGATGAACTTGCTGTGCAGTTTTACACTGCGTGCCATTTTCTCTTGACCAGGGGACTGCATGAAGTCTACGACTGGTTACATGACTTCAGCTGTAATGGTTGGTCTTCTCACTCAACATCCTGACAGTTGCCCAAACCTCATAAATGTGCTGAGCCTAGCAACAGACTCTGGAGTAACGGTAAAGAAAAACAACAATCCAACATTGCATGAATGACAGTCTGTCTGCAGCAAAGACTGTTTTTATACGTGTAAACTGACTGTTCAGGTAAACCAAAGCCACTCGTCATCGGAGGGTGCAGCCCCCGGTGTGTGCAAGGTGGAGGTCCTGGCCAACGGCTGCAGCTACAGAGCTATTGGATCAGTTCAAGGTGGGGTGCCTGTCCTGCTGGAACTGAGCGGCAGCGTGTTCAGGCAACCAGTCTCACTTGCTGGGAATCTGATATTCTTCAAGTCTTCTGCCAACCCACAGCTCCTGTTGTCAGTTGTTGGTAAGTTGGTGTAGTTACTTTGATGTAAATGTCAAGCCCTCAGTGATCTGTACCTGCATGAGCTTGTTGAGGATCACAAAGGTTCATTCTGTCCCAGCAAGTATTGGACAGGATGTTAATTTGTGCCTCATATTTTTGTTTCACCCAGAGTGTTCTTGTTATTATATACAACACACTATAATTATTTTATTTTTACTTCTTTTTTGTCATTTGATTTTTAAATGGGCCACAATGGAAATAAGTGTTTTCACTTATTAACTCAGTCATGGTAACAGCAACATAACACTTAACTAAACTGACTAAACCAATTTAACTGCAATAACATTTAAAACCTCAAAACTCCAAACTTCTATGGTGCATTGCAGCACAATGCCCATTGTTTACTGGTTAGCTAAAATTGCTAATTTCTCCAAAAATAATTGTCCTTTCAACTTTCCGTTTTCACTGCGTTCATCCTTGACCCACAATACATAAGCATACCAAACGGCAAATGTCAGCTCTCCTCGGTTTTTGCATGAGACATATACACACTCGGTTTTTGCATACACGCACACAGAGGCCACTTGGCTATTATAATATAGATGAACATATGGTTAGTATGTTTGTACATTTGTAATCAGTCATTCCTTCATTCATAAACCAGTACTTACATGATAGGGTATATAACATGAGTTGAATATATCTGTGCCAAAATGACCATTGGTGACTATAGTAAAATAAAAAAGAAGAAAATTTGAACAACAGATGAGAAAATTTTCACAGAATACCTCATAATTGCCATATCTACTAGTTGTGTGAATGGGGTGAAGTCTATCTCTGATCATCTTGCTGTTTAGGTGCTTCATCAGGAAAATCCGGAATGTAGTGAGACAGAATTTTATTCCACTTGCCTCTGCTTTAGTTGTTTTGAACCCCTCTGTTAAACATAATCCAGTGCTGGTTCCGCTGATAGGCCATTATATACAGCCAGAGGGTCCACAATTGATCCATAATTATGCCAGTTAGTCATTCAGAAGGTTTTTCAAGTTAATCCTGTAACTTTCTGGTATCTTCTATGCTGTTTCAAGGTATTTTTCTTTGTGTATGTAAAGTGATGGCCCACTGAAAATCTGCCATGGTGAATTAAAAACTGAAAACTGCCTTGAAACCATTTTAAAATGACTTGTATAGGAATAGACTTGACACATTACTTGATGAAATGGAAAATGCAGCTGGGGAAAATTGTACGTAATGTCTATACTATAGTAATAGAATCTATCAGTGTGTTGAGAGGTCACACAGTTTAAGTCCAGTTGTGTGCAAATGGGAGAGCAGAGCACATTTTGTCACTTTGTTATCCATCCCTGGTTACTTGAAGTTATTTGGAGAAAATCCAAACGGAAATGGTCCAGGGATTAAGTGATGGAAGGGATTGTTTTTGCCAGGATGCAATGTCCGCTTCTCTTGTATTTTCATTGCTTTTCTGCAGACAAGTGGCATAGAGCTCTGACTTTTGTTGAGTTCAAACTTATTTTTACGTGAGGTCATCAAAATATGGCCATCGGGTATTGCGAAGGCTTTGTGTCCATCAGTCTGTCTGTGATCAGCTTAAGTCCAGTCCTATTACTGTTAGTCTTTAAATTCACCGGGAACATTCTTGGGACACAGATCTTGGACAAGTTCAAAGATGGCCAACCTTGACCTATTTTAAGAGGTTAAAAAGTCACACTGTTTCCTGTTTTTAACCTATGAATCATGCAAATCCAATTTTTGTTTTTTTTTGGGGGTGTGACAGACAAGCAGAGTAGAGCGGCACTGTGAAGTCACTGGCTGGTCTCTGGCGCTCCAAAAAAGAAAATAACTTTCTGGCCACATATATCACATTTCTCATATATAAAATTTATGTAAAAGCTTGCAAAAAATAAACACTTTTCAAACTGAAAACGCTGTTTTTGTAACCTGATAACACCTCTGGAAGGACTTACAAGACATCTTGCAGACATCAGTGTGCATGCGCATCGAACGTGGTCGAAGCTAACTTTCGCCCTTTTCAAAAGCTCATGTATGCACACATGCAAAAACGTAAATAAAATATTGTTTATGATTTGAGTTTATTCTGTAACATTAATATAAACATACAGAGGTGAATGTATCAATGATACACTGATAGCTCAAAGCATAAACATTTAATACATCCTTGGCGGACATTGCGTTATATTTCACTTTTTAATTGTTCTGTGTGCAGGTCTGCTGGCTGCAGAGGGAGTGCAGATCGAGTCGTTCAGCGCTCCCACAGACCATGCTGGGGATCTGTGGTATTGTGTCGGGGTGTCGTCTCCTCTGGGAGACATGAGTGCCTTGAAAGCTTTTGTCCAGGAGGTGGCTCAGCTCTGTATTTAAGAACATTTACACCCCGGTCACACGGCACTAATGAGGGACACTGAAGCCAAAACGAAACAAGGAATCTGGGTTTACGTTGACTTTCGGAGACATCGTTTAACCATCGTCCAGCTTCGTTGCTGTAGCTGGCGCTTCGTCAGAATTTTCAAACTGTTGAAAAATGTGAACGAATCCCGACGACAACTTCAGTTTGTCCATAATCCATTTTGCTTTCTGTCTGCGTTCCTCATCGATTGCGTCGTTCCCGTACCGTCAGAGTTCCATTTGACTATCGTCCAACCTCGCAAGTCCAACGTCTTACATGAACATTGACGATATCTGAATGGATCAATAACTAAAGGTCCAATGAGCTGAAGGTGACTCGTCCATGTGTGGGACGAAAAGCAATGTTGTCATACAGAAACAATAGCGGCAAGAACGTTTGATCAACTACTTAAACAATTTACACACATTCACATGCTGTCTGTGGCTGGAGAGCCTGTGTGCACACAAATGGCTGTGCAGCATACAAACATGCGTGTGCGCAAACATTTTTGTGAAGACAGACCTGTTGTCAAGACAACTCTCGCACCTGTAGGTGCTGTGGAGAGCACACGTTGGCTGCAGAAATGATCACAGGCTGGCACTTGGTCTGATACCCGCTGTCAAATAACGTCATCATGAATGTTTTGATTTTGTGTAAACTGTCAAGGTCGCCATTTACTTCTGTTCATTTTTCTTGTTAGTTTCGATTTTGTTTAGTTCTTTTATGCACTCTGGACTCACAGGCTTTTTGGTGATGGGAGAAGTGCCGGCTCATTCATCCACCACTTTTTCTCGATTTGTGACTTTGGGACTTTTTTTCCCCCTTCATTCACCGATCGCCGTGTGACCGGGTCTTTAGGCCATGCTGACTCAACATTCAATATCTGAAACTCTGAACATTTTCCAATTAATATAAATGAGCCTTCTAGCTATTGGTGTTTGGTGTTTACAGCTACTGACTGATTTCAGAGTTGTACTTGTATTTTGATAACATTCAAGTGCAGAGAGTCTTACATGATTGTCAAAGTAAAATAAAAAAATGCAATTTGTCGTGCATTTCTGTCTTTCTCTTAATATTACTTTTTATGTGCTGTTAGTGCTGTTTTTCCTTCTTCACATCTTCAGTGTACAGTACAATATTCCTGCAGAATTTATTCCATTGTCTTTAAGTCACTGATTAATCAAAGAAGCACTTGACAAACCGGTGCAGCACAAATTTACATTTTGTGAACTGCATATATACTGAAACTTTTGGATGCTAAACTGCACAACTACGGACTCCAAAAGGATGCCTTAAAAATACACACACAAATGGCACTGTGTGGTATTTGTAAGATCCATGTCACGCTGTAAGGTGACATGGCTCAGAGAGGTTGGGAATACAAAGGCAGACTCACACACAGGAGCGTAGGATTGATAAAAAAAAAAAAAAAGGCTTTATCTCATAAGCAAGCAGTTCAGTACAGAGAGTAGCAGTCAGCGTGGCAGGGTTAAGACTGAGGCGTGGTGAAAAACTGGCTGAGGTCAAAAACACAATAACAGAGTTCATAGGCTGAGACAAAACTGTAATGCAAAATAAAAAAAAAAAAAACAGCAAGGGAATCAGGACTATGACAAAAGGTTTAGACAAGGTTTACAGAAACAACGAACATAGTAAGACACTTTGGCTACTCCCTTGTTTGGACTTGGGGTCGCCACAGCAAATCTGAGGTGGATCTGCATGTTGAATTGCCACAGGTTTTACACCGGATGCCCTTCCTGACGCAACTCCACATTACATGGAGAAATGTGGCAGGAGTGGGATTTGAAGATTTGAACAGGGAACCTGCCGCACTGAAACCAAGTGCACTAACCACTTGGCCACCAACCACTAACTTGACCACCACCCCTGCCATTCAGAAACAACGAACATACAAGGCTTAAATAACAGAGGTGGCAAACAAGGAACAGGTGTGGGGAACAAAGACGAAGATGAGAGAAAGAGGGTGCAGTCAGACAAAAAGCAAAGCAGAAATGGCGTGGAGGGAGGAAACAAAGATGAGGTGAGCAGGTGCAAGAGAGTGCAGTAGAGTGAGCACTAAGCAGACAAACTGAAAGGTGAATCCTAAATACGAGGTCTGTTAGAAAAGTATCAGGCCTTTTTATATTTTTCAAAACCACATGGATTTGAATCACGTGTGATTGCATCAGCCAAGCTTGAATCTTCGTGCGCATGCGTGAGTTTTTTTTCACGCCTGTTGGTTGCGTCATTCACCTGTGAGCAGGCTCTGTGTGAGCAGTGGTCCACCCCTGTCGTCTGATTTTTATTGCGAATAAATGTCTGAACGATTTGGAGCTTTGCTGCATCAATTTTTTTCCAGAAACTGAGGGAGACCTCCAGGTGGACACCATTCAGAAAATTCAAATGGCTTTGAGGGACGAAGGAGTGCTCCAGCCGGTTTAAAGACTGCCCACAGCTGCTGAGAGCGCTCCGAGCGCCGATCGACAGGCTCAGACCCCACTGAAACAACCAGATCATTTCCAACGTGAAGGCTTTGTTGATCTGGGATGTCGTCTGACTTACACAAAAATGGCAAGAGACGTGGACATCAGTACTTTTTCGGCACATTCCACTGTTACAGGAGTTTTTTCCATGGAAAGAAAAGCGGAGGATTGCGCCACCATGCCGCTCATGGCGCGGCACAAAACCACCTCCGTGTTGGTCTCACAGGACGGCTTTGAGATGGCTGTCGGGGGGTTTTCAGTCGTGTGACTAACCGAGAAATTGTGGATGAGGCTTCATCACGGCGTTGCTTTGCGCCATGCGGCACCGCCGCGATGCGCGGAATTCCTCCGCTCCTCTTTCCATGACAAAAACTCCTGTAACAGTGGAATGTGCCGTTCATTTCCAAACTGGCCGCTGTGTTTTATCCGGGACATCCTCTGACTAGCACAGGAATTGCGGAAGACGTGGACATCAGCACTTTTTCGGCACATTGAGACAGACGTGCGGAGGAATTCCGCGCATCGCGGTGGAGCTGCATGGCACAAAGCAACGCTGTGATGAAGCCTCACAGGACATGTTCTGGCATGTCCAGGCTCATCCACAATTTCTCGGTTAGTCACACGACTGAAAACCCACCGACAGCCGTCTGAAAGCCATCTCAAAGCCGTCCTGTGAGACCAACACGGAGGTGGTTTTGTGCCGCGCCATGAGCGGCACGTTGGCGCAATCCTCCGCTTTTCTTTCCATGAAAAAAGCTCCTGTAACAGTGGAATGTGCCGAAAAAGTACTGATGTCCACGTCTCCTGCCATTTTTGTGTAAGTCAGATGACGTCCCGGATCAACAAAGCCTTCACGTTGGAAATAATCTGGTTGTTTCAGCGGGGTTTGAGCCTGTCGATCGGCACTTGGAGCGCGCTCTCAGCAGCTGTGGGCGGTCTTTAAACCAGATGGAGCACTCCTTAATCTGTGTAATCCCCATAAAATCGTCCCTCAAAGCCATTTGAATTTTCCAAATGGTTACCACCTGGAGGTCTCTCACAGTTTCTGGAAAAAAATTGATGCAGCAAAGCTCCAAATCGTTAATTTATTCGCAATAAAAATCCGACGAGAGAGGTGGACCACTACTCACACAAAGCCTGCTCACAGGCGAATGACGCAACCGACAGGCGTGAAAAAAACTCACGCATGCGCACGAAGGTTCAAGCTTGGCTGATGCAATCACATGTGATTCAAATCCATATGGTTTTTGAAAAAAATAAAAAGGTCCGATACTTTTCTGACAGACTTCGTATAATGCAAAAGAATCTACACATGGAAGGAGCAAAGAAACAAAATAAAGAAAAACAGGTGAGAACTGGAAAGTGATCAACAAGACAAAGACGGGCTGAAACTAATGTGACAAAAGCAAAAACTAAGAAATTACAACCAATGACTCCTGGTAAAATGCAAAATAAAACTAGTGACTAAAGTAATCCTAAACTGAAAAACAAAAACAGGATCAAAGTGTAAAGTGGATGCAGACAGAAAGTGACAAAGCCCAAAGCAAGGGAGGACATGGGGCCAGACAGGGAGACATGACATGTATGCACAAATGACTGCCATGTGTTTTTTTTGTTTGTTTTTTTTTCCAGGGGGGACTAATTACTTGTTTTCAGCTGCAAATGCTATAAAATAGAAGCATTGTTGAGCCACACAAATCAATGCTGTAAAAAAGTCAGACTAAAATTATAGGTCTCTGACAGTTATTTCACCACAGGTTAGCTTTACTAATTTATCAGCTAGGATATGATGACTTCACTTGTGCATATGCACCATACAACACTAGGTATTTAAGTTTTAATTAAAAACATGCCATGTGCAGCACAAGCTAAGAAGGCACACACAGACACAAGATTTGGATTGTTTTAGGACTTTGGAGGCTCTACTTCTGCAATCTTATCTAAAGTAGTTACCTATTTAAAAAATACTGCAATAGGCTGAAACAACACTCCTGATTGTGTTGGTCAACATTTTGTGTAAAATCTTTGAGTGAATCTTGGACAAACCACCACAACAAAAAAGCTAAGCCATTCAGTTGGCTTTTGACAAATATAAGAAACCATTTTCTCAAATTTAGCCCATTTAGAACTCTGCCTGTCAAAAATAAGATACTTGTGTTTAAAACAGTTTCTCTGGTGTAAACCTATTTTAAACTGGTTTATCAATAAGTGAAACCTGTCACACCTGAGAAGTGTGTGTGTGGGGGGGGGGGTGTTTAAGAAACAAATGATCAACAATTGTTTCAAGCAAAATTTTGTCCTGAAAAACCTTGTTTTATACTTCTGTGACATACGCCACAGAAGTCCATTTATGGACTTTTGCATGACCCGTCCACACAGTCTGTGGGAGATGGGTTGTGCCCCTTTAAACTCCTCAGGCTTTAGCCCTTCTGTCACAACTGAGGTCAGAACATATTGTTCTGAAATGAGACTGTCCAGCCTACAGAGCTTTTCGCTGTGCCGCCATTATGTTTTCCATCCTCCTGTTGCCTGGCAACCTTACCACCATGTGCCATGCTAGTGTAGTGGATGTAACCAAGGTTGGGTAGGATTACTTTGAAATGTAATCAGATTACAAGTAATCCAAATGTATTCTTTCAAAGTAATCCTACCCAGCCTTGGATATAACCCATAGATTGTGCAACCTGCAGTTTAGTAATTATTTTAGCACTATTTATGTTAACTTGCAAATGGTACTTTGTACAATTGTACAGGATTCTGCCTCCCAACAGGTTTTGCCTTGGGGGGGTGGGGGGGGCGATTGCAATGACTCATGGGATTGTTTGGGCTGTGAAGGATCCACCTGTTGTATCCTTTGCATTTGGGGGAAAGACAGCTGCAAACGTTGGCTGTTTCATAAGCAGCCTTTGAAATGGGACAGCCTAGTTGCACAACTTGTAACATAAATGACCGACGATTACATTCTTTGAAGCGTGCAGGCACTGAACTGGACCACAGCTATAGATTGACAGCCATCACATGACTCTTATGTTTGGATAGTGGGTGTGGCAATCAGCTTCTTTCCATTTAAAACATCAGCAACAGGACTTGCCCTAGGCTGTGTTATTTTGACCTAAAAACTGGAATAAATTTTTGGATGACGTCTGTGGGTTGCTGCAGACTTTACCCCAGTGCCCTGTAGTGGCCATTTTTGGCCGACAAAAACATCGCCTTACTCCGCACAAATACATGTAGTTTGGTCACTTTTCAAAGGGGTCAGACTTGTCAATAATGTCAATTTAAAGTACAAAGGTTCATTTCAGGTCAGCTTGGTGTATAAATATCGTTCCATGCAATAACAGCTAACAGCTGGCTGACAGAAGCAAGTTAGAGACAAAACCAAACCAGCTGTTTTCAATAGACAAGTGATTGGGTGGCCAGTCACGGAAGTACGAATTCTCACTTTCAGATTTACCACTTTGCCGGAAGTGACGTGTACTTGTGCCATTCCATAGTATTAGCTTGTGCACAGGGTGTACAATATGACCCCTTTAATATTAATAGTGAAAACTGTACCATCTCAGTGTCTACAGGTTGTTTCTCACAATCAGCTTTGTTTATAAGAAGACTGTTAAGGCCACATCATATCTAAAAATATGTTTTATAATGATTTTTGAAGGGTGCCGTATATAAGCCTAAAAAAGGGAAATACTGTGTTGTGTGCTCTTAATCCTTGCTAGGATTCAGCAAAGCCTTGTCACACTCAAATTGTCATGGTAACGGTAAAAGTGGGGGGAAACATGAATGGAGAACAGTGGCTTGCTGTGCTGTGGTGAGGCTTTGTGTTCGCTTTGTGTTCTCCTTAAGGAGAACCGGTGTGCGAATAGCTTTGGGTTTTGTGAGGACTGTGGTTTGGGTTTGATTATCAGGGAGCTGTTGCGGCAGAGGAGGGGGATGGACAGATCTGTGACTGCACACAAACACCAAAATAGGACAGGAGCCTCCTGCAGGAGCTATATCGAGGCTGGAGTGTTTTTGCAGAGAAGAGCTTTGTGAGGGTCTACGGAACAACACTGGACATTTATGACAATTCATGAAAGGTAAGCACAAAAATCTGTGGTTCAATCTGCTTCTGAATCAACAGACTGTAACCTTCATCAAAGGGCACAGGAATACCATGATCACGTGCTGTAATGTGTATGTGATGTAATAGAACACAGAAAACAAAGTGCTATATCCTATTTGGGAGATCTTGCATGAACGGCTGAACACCTATATGTTTTTTTTTTTGTTTGTGTGTTTGTTTTTTTTGTCAGTATGGCCACTACATTGCAGTCTGTTTTCAAAGTTGTAGCCACCCTTAAATTCAGAGGCGGCTCTCAACTGGGACTTGATGGGGCTGTAGCCCCCTCACCTCTAGTACAAATGCAAAAAGCTTGGTGCACCCGTGTTTGGGCAGTTCGCCCATTCCTCTTCTCAGCACCTCTCAAGCTCCATCAGGTTGGATGGGGAGCGTCGGTGCACAGCCATTTTCAGATCTCTCCAGAGATGTTCAATCAGATTCAGGTCTGGACTCTGGCTGGGCCACTCAAGGACATTCACAGAGTTGTCCTGAAGCCACTCTTTTGATGTCTTGGCTGTGTGTTTAGGGTCATTGTCCTGCTGAAAGATGAACCGTTACCTCAGTCTGAAGTTACGAGCGCTCTGGAACAGGTTTTCATCAGGATGTCTCTTTACATTGCTGCATTCATCTTTCCCTAAATCCTGACTAGTCTCCCAGTTCCTGCTGCTGAAAAACATCCCCACAGCATGATGGTGACATCACCATGCTTCACTGTAGGGATGGTGCCTGGTTTCTTCCAAACATGACATCTGGAATTCACACGAAAGAGTTCCATCTTTGTCTCATCAAACCAGAGAGTTTTGCTTCTCATGGTCTGAGAGTCATTCAGGTGCCTTTTGGCAAACTCCAGGTGGGCTGCCATGTGCCTTTTACGAAGGAGTGGCTTCCATCTGGCCACTCTACCATACAGGCCTGACTGATGGATTGTTGCAGAGATGACTGTCCTTCTGGAAGGTTCTCCTCTCTCCACAGAAGAATGCTGGAACTCTGACAAAGCGACCATTGGGTTCTTAGTGACCTTCCTGACAGAGGCCCTTCACCCCCGATTGCACAGTTTAGACAGGCAGCCACCTCTAGGAAGAGTTCTGGTGGATCTGAGCTTCTTCCATTTACTTACTTCAGGAAATTCCTTTGACTTCATGCTGTGCTCTGACATGTACTGTCAACTGTGGGACCTTATATGTAGACAGGTGTGTGCGATGTCCAATCAGCTGAATTTACCCCAGGTGGATTCCAATTAAGCTGGAGAAGCATCTCAAGGATGAGCAGTAGAAAATGATGCACCTGAACTCAATTTTAAGCTTCGTGACAACTGCTGGGAATACTTATGCACATGTGAATTCTTAGTTTTTTTTTTTAATGTTTTACAAATTTGCAAAAATCTTTTTTTCACATTGTCATTATGGGGTGTTGTGTGTAGAATTTTGAGAAAAAAATCATTAATTTTGGAATAAGGCTGTAACAACAAAATGTGGAAAAAGTTAAGCTGTGAATACTTTCTGGATGTACTGCATATTATATATATATATATATATATATATATATATATATATATATATATATATATATATATATATATATATATATATATATATATATATATATATATATATATATATATATATACACTCAACAAAAATATTAATGCAACACTTTTGGTTTTGCTCCCATTTTGTATGAGATGAACTCAAAGATCTAAAACTTTTTCCACATATACAATATCACCATTTCCCTCAAATATTGTTCACAAACCAGTCTAAATCTGTGATAGTGAGCACTTCTCCTTTGCTGAGATAATCCATCCCACCTCACAGGTGTGCCATATCAAGATGCTGATTAGACACCATGATTAGTGCACAGGTGTGCCTTAGACTGCCCAAAATAAAAGGCCACTCTGAAAGGTGCAGTTTTGTTTTATTGGGGGGGATACCAGTCAGTATCTGGTGTGACCACCATTTGCCTCATGCAGTGCAACACATCTCCTTCGCATAGAGTTGATCAGGTTGTCAATTGTGGCCTGTGGAATGTTGGTCCACTCCTCTTCAATGGCTGTGCGAAGTTGCTGGATATTGGCAGGAACTGGTACACGCTGTCATATACGCTGGTCCAGAGCATCCCAAACATGCTCAATGGGTGACATGTCCGGTGAGTATGCCGGCCATGCAAGAACTGGGACATTTTCAGCTTCCAAGAATTGTGTACAGATCCTTGCAACATGGGGCCATGCATTATCCTGCTGCAACATGAGGTGATGTTCTTGGATGTATGGCACAACAATGGGCCACAGGATCTCGTCACGGTATTTCTGTGCATTCAAAATGCCATCAATAAAATGCACCTGTGTTCTTCATCCATAACAGACGCCTGCCCATACCATAACACCACCGCCACCATGGGCCACTCGATCCACAACATTGACATCAGAAAACCGCTCACCCACACAACGCCACACACGCTGTCTGCCATCTGCCCTGGACAGTGTGAACCGGGATTCATCCGTGAAGAGAACACCTCTCCAATGTGCCAAACGCCAGCGAATGTGAGCATTTGCCCACTCAAGTCGGTTACGACGACGAACTGGAGTCAGGTAGAGACCCCGAAGAGGACGACGAGCATGCAGATGAGCTTCCCTGAGACGGTTTCTGACAGTTTGTGCAGAAATTCTTTGGTTATGCAAACCGATTGTTTCAGCAACTGTCCGAGTGGCTGGTCTCAGACGATCTTGGAGGTGAACATGCTGGATGTGGAGGTCCTGGGCTGGTGTGGTTACACGTGGTCTGCGGTTGTGAGGCTGGTTGGATGTACTGCCAAATTCTCTGAAACGCCTTTTAAGACGGCTTATGGTAGAAAAATGAACATTCAATACACGAGCAACAGCTCTGGTTGACATTCCTGATGTCAGCATGCCAATTGCACGCTCCCTCAAATCTTGTGACATCTGTGGCATTGTGCTGTGTGATAAAACTGCACCTTTCAGAGTGGCCTTTTATTGTGGGCAGTCTAAGGCACACCTGTGCACTAATCATGGTGTCTAATCAGTATCTTGATATGGCACACCTGTGAGGTGGGATGGATTATCTCAGCAAAGGAGAAGTGCTCACTATCACAGATTTAGACTGGTTTGTGAACAATATGTGAGGGAAATGGTGATTTGTGTATGTGGAAAAAGTTTTAGATCTTTGAGTTCATCTCATACAAAATGGGAGCAAAACCAAAAGTGTTGCGTTTATATTTTTGTTGAGTGTGTGTGTATATATATATATATATATATATATATATATGTATACACACACACACACAGTGAGGAAAATAAGTATTTGAACACCCTGCGATTTTGCAAGTTCTCCCACTTAGAAAACATGGAGGGGTCTGAAATTTTCATCTTAGGTGCATGTCCACTGTGAGAGACATAATCTAAAAAAAAAAAAAAATTGGAAATCACAATGTATGATTTTTTTTATTTATTTATTTATTTGTATGTTACTGCTGCAAATAAGTATTTGAACACCTGTGAAAATCAATGTTAATATTTGGTACAGTAGCCTTTGTTTGCAATTACAGAGGTCAAATGTTTCCTGTAGTTTTTCACCAGGTTTGCACACACTGCAGCAGGGATTTGGTTTGGAGGTTTGGAGTTTCAGCTCCCTCCAAAGATTTTCTATTGAGTTCTGGTCTGGAGACTGGCCAGGCCACTCCAGGATCTTGAAATGCTTCTTACGGAGCCCCTCCTTAGTTGCCCTGGCTGTGTGTCTGGGGTCACTGTCATGCTGGAAGACCCAGCCATGACCCATCTTCAATGTTCTTACTGAGGGAAGGAGGTTGTTTGCCAAAATCTCGCAATACATGACCCCATCCATCCTCCCTTCAGTACGGTGCAGTCGTCCTGTCCCCTTTGCAGAAGAGCACCCCCAGAGTATGATGTTTCCACCCCCATGCTTCACGGTTGGGATGGTTTTCTTGGGGTTGTTCTCATCCTCTAAACATGGTAAGTGGAGTTGATTCCAAAAAGCTCTATTCTGGTCTCATCTGACCACATGACCTTCTCCCATGCCTCCTCTGGATCATCCAGATGGTCACTGGTGAACTTCAAACAGGCCTGGACATGTGCTGGCTTGAGCAGGGGGACCTTGCTGCCCTGTGGGATTTTAAACCATGACAGCATCATGTGTTACTAATGTAATCTTTGACTGTGGTCCCAGCTCTCTTCAGGTCATTGGCCAGGTCCTCCTGTGTAGTTCTGAGCTTTCTCAGAATCATCCTTACCCCACAAAGTGAGATCTTGCATGGACTCCTAGACCGAGGGAGATTGACAGTCATCTTGTGTTTCTTCCACTTTCTAATAAATAATCATAACAGTTGTTGTCTTCTACCAAGCTGCTTGCCTGTTGTCCTGTAGTTCATCCCAGCTTGCCTGTTGTCCTGTAGTCCATCCCAGCCTTGTGCAGGTCTACAGTTTTGTCCCTGGTGTCCTTAGACAGCTCTTTGGTCTTGGCTATGGTGGACAGGTTGGAGTGTGACTGGGTGTGTGAACAGGTGTCTTTTATACAGGTAACAAGTTCAAACAGGTGCAATTAATACAGGTAAAGAGTGCAGAATAAGAGGGCTTCTTAAATAAAAATTAACAGGTCTGTGTGTAATTATAGTGGGCGATTTTAACATCCACACAGATGCTGAGAATGACAGCCTCAACACTGCATTTAATCTATTATTAGACTCAATTGGCTTTGCTCAAAATGTAAATGAGTCCACCCACCACTTTAATCATATCTTAGATCTTGTTCTGACTTATGGTATGGAAATTGAAGACTTAACAGTATTCCCTGAAAACTCCCTTCTGTCTGATCATTTCTTAATAACATTTACATTTACTCTGATGGACTACCCAGCAGTGGGGAATAAGTTTCATTACACTAGAAGTCTTTCAGAAAGCGCTGTAACTAGGTTTAAGGATATGTTTCCTTCTTTATGTTCCCTAATGCCATATACCAACACAGTGCAGAGTAGCTACCTAAACTCTGTAAGTGAGATAGAGTATCTCGTCAATAGTTTTACATCCTCATTGAAGACAACTTTGGATGCTGTAGCTCCTCTGAAAAAGAGAGCTTTAAATCAGAAGTGCCTGACTCCGTGGTATAACTCAAACTCGCAGCTTAAAGCAGATAACCCGTAAGTTGGAGAGGAAATGGCGTCTCACTAATTTAGAAGATCTTCACTTAGCCTGGAAAAAGAGTCTGTTGCTCTATAAAAAAGCCCTCCGTAAAGCTAGGACATCTTACTACTCATCACTAATTGAAGAAAATAAGAACAACCCCAGGTTTCTTTTCAGCACTGTAGCCAGGCTGACAGAGTCAGAGCTCTATTGAGCCGAGTATTCCTTTAACTTTAACTAGTAATGACTTCATGACTTTCTTTGCTAATAAAATTTTAACTATTAGAGAAAAAATTACTCATAACCATCCCAAAGACGTATCATTATCTTTGGCTGCTTTCAGTGATGCCGGTATTTGGTTAGACTCTTTCTCTCAGATTGTTCTGTCTGAGTTATTTTCATTAGTTACTTCATCCAAACCATCAACATGTCTATTAGACCCCATTCCTACCAGGCTGCTCAAGGAAGCCCTACCATTATTTAATGCTTCGATCTTAAATATGATCAATCTATCTTTATTAGTTGGCTATGTACCACAGGCTTTTAAGGTGGCAGTAATTAAACCATTACTTAAAAAGCCATCACTTGACCCAGCTATCTTAGCTAATTATAGGCCAATCTCCAACCTTCCTTTTCTCTCAAAAATTCTTGAAAGGGTAGTTGTTAAACAGCTAACTGATCATCTGCAGAGGAATGGTCTATTTGAAGAGTTTCAGTCAGGTTTTAGAATTCATCATAATACAGAAACAGCATTAGTGAAGGTTACAAATGATCTTCTTATGGCCTCAGACAGTGGACTCATCTCTGTGCTTGTTCTGTTAGACCTCAGAGCTGCTTTTGATACTGTTGACCATAAAATTTTATTACAGAGATTAGAGCATACCGTAGGTATTAAAGGCACTGCGCTGCGGTGGTTTGAATCATATTTATCTAATAGATTACAATTTGTTCATGTAAATGGGGAATCTTCTTCACAGACTAAGGTTAATTATGGAGTTCCACAAGGTTCTGTGCTAGGACCAATTTTATTCACTTTATACATGCTTCCCTTAGGCAGTATTATTAGACAGCATTGCTTAAATTTTCATTGTTACGCAGATGATACCCAGCTTTATCTATCCATGAAGCCAGAGGGGACACACCAATTAGCTAAACTGCAGGATTGTCTTACAGACATAAGGACATGGATGACCTCTAATTTCCTGCTTTTAAACTCAGATAAAACTGAAGTTATTGTACTTGGCCCCACAAATCTTAGAAACATGGTGTCTAACCAGATCCTTACTCTGGATGGCATTACCCTGACCTCTAGTAATACTGTGAGAAATCTTGGAGTCATTTTTGATCAGGATATGTCATTCAAAGCGCATATTAAACAAATATGTAAGACTGCTTTTTTGCATTTACGCAATATCTCTAAAATTAGAAAGGTCTTGTCTCAGAGTGATGCTGAAAAACTAATTCATGCATTTATTTCCTCTAGGCTGGACTATTGTAATTCATTATTATCAGGTTGTCCTAAAAGTTCCCTGAAAAGCCTTCAGTTAATTCAAAACGCTGCAGCTAGAGTACTGACGGGGACTAGAAGGAGAGAACATATCTCACCCATATTGGCCTCTCTTCATTGGCTTCCTGTTAATTCTAGAATAGAATTTAAAATTCTTCTTCTTTCTTATAAGGTTTTGAATAGTCAGGTCCCTTCTTATCTTAGGGACCTCATAGTACCATATCACCCCAATAGAGCGCTTCACTCTCAGACTGCAGGCTTACTTGTAGTTCCTAGGGTTTGTAAGAGTAGAATGGGAGGCAGAGCCTTCAGCTTTCAGGCTCCTCTCCTGTGGAACCAGCTCCCAATTCGGATCAGGGAGACAGACACCCTCTCTACTTTTAAGATTAGGCTTAAAACTTTCCTTTTTGCTAAAGCTTATAGTTAGGGCTGGATCGGGTGACCCTGAACCATCCCTTAGTTATGCTGCTATAGACTTAGACTGCTGGGGCGTTCCCATAATGCATTGAGTGTTTCTTTCTCTTTTTGCTCTGTATGCACCACTCTGCATTTAATCATTAGTGATTGATCTCTGCTCCCCTCCACAGCATGTCTTTTTCCCGGTTCTCTCCCTCAGCCCCAACCAATCCCAGCAGAAGACTGCCCCTCCCTGAGCCTGGTTCTGCTGGAGGTTTCTTCCTGTTAAAAGGGAGTTTTTCCTTCCCACTGTTGCCAAGTGCTTGCTCACAGGGGGTCGTTTTGACCGTTGGGGTTTTTCCGTAATTATTGTATGGCTTTGCCTTACAATATAAAGCACCTTGGGGCAACTGTTTGTTGTGATTTGGCGCTATATAAATAAAATTGATTTCATTTGTGAGCCAGAATTCTTGCTGATTGGCAGGTGTTCAAATACTTATTTGCAGCAGTAACATACAAATAAATTATTTAAAAAAAAATCATACATTATGATATCCGGATTTTTTTTTTTAAGATTATGTCTCTCACAGTGGACGTGCACCTAAGATGAAAATTTCAGACCCCTCCATGATTTGTAAGTGGGAGAATCACAGGGTGTTCAAATACTTATTTTCCTCACTGTATATAGTGACCTAGTGCTTGCAATTAAAGTTCTCAAAAACATACTTATACTACTGCTTATACAAAATACTTATTTTCCTCAGTGTATATACAGTAGTTTTCAGAATAGCAGTAGTGCTATGTGACTAAAAAGATTAATCCAGGTTTTGAGTATATTTCTTATTGTTACATGGGAAACAAGGTACCAGTAGATTCTCACAAATCCAACAAGACCAAGCATTAATGATATGCACACTCTTAAGGCTATGAAATTGGGCTATTTAAAAAAAAAAAGTAGAAAAGGGAGTGTTCACAATAATAGTAGCATCTGTTGTTGACGCTACAAACTCAAAACTATTATGTTCAAACTGCTTTTTTAGCAATCCTGTGAATCACTAAACTAGTATTTAGTTGTATAACCACAGTTTTTCATGATTTCTTCACATCTGCGAGGCATTAATTTTGTTGGTTTCGAACCAAGATTTTTCTCATTTACTAGTGTACTTGGGGTCATTGTCTTGTTGAAACACCCATTTCAAGGGCATGTCCGTCAACAGTAGATTGTACTATTATTGTGAACACCCCCCTTTTCTTTTTTTTTTTTTTTACTAATAGCCCAATTTCATAGCCTTAAGAGTGTGTATATCATGAATTGCTTGGTCTTGTTGGATTTGTGAGAATCTACTGAATCTACTGGTACCTTGTTTCCCATGTAACAATAAGAAATATACTCAAAACCTGGATTAATCTTTTTAGTCACATAGCACTACTATTATTCTGAACACTACTGTATATAAGAATGAATTGGAATGTTTTGAACACATACAGACTCAAAAGAGCAGGGCAAATCCATATCTTTATAGTGACACTGTTAAATTTAACAAAACTCGCAGGGCTGAAAAGTAGGTTTTGGGTGTACCAGTCATTATGAGGTAGTGGCCCTTTAAAGGTGTAAGTATTTTGCCACTGTTAAACCTAAACATCAACAATTAAAGGCTTTATCATAATGAAAAATCATGTTTGAATGTTTGTCAACTAATTATATCTAAAAGTTTTTACAGCCAAATTTATATGAAAAGGCCTTGTTCCAAAAATATGAAAAACTTCTTTTTAATGATTGTCTTGTGTTAGCCCATTTATGTACTGTCCTTACAATCACTTTCAGCATGTTAAGTTGTTCCAAACCTCTGCAGGGTCTAATGAATCCAGACAATGGAGTGAATGTGAATTGTCAGATAAGGTGACAAGAACGGGATGCAAATGTAGTTTTGCTAAATCTTTTTTTTTTGTTTTCCTTTCAGATATCATGTCAAATAAGCAAACTGACATCTACACATATAACTACTGTGATACTGACTATCCAACTAAGCTCCTGGATGCCCTCAAGCAGTTATACATTAGCGGCATGTTTACTGATGTCACTCTGCAATGTGCCGATTCTCAGCAGGTGTTTCACTGTCATAAATTGCTGCTCTCCGCTCGCAGCTCCTATTTTGAAGTCATGTTCACAGCCGATATGAGGGAGAGGTCAGACAGCACCATCACCCTGACCGGGATTGACGCTGCCATTCTGGGTGCTTTGGTGAACTATGTCTACACTGCACAGGTGTGCATCACGGAGAGCAACGTGCAGAGCCTGTTGGAGGCTGCAGACCTCCTCCAGTTCAACTCTGTCAAACAAGCATGTGAGGAGTTTCTCATCCGCCTCTTGGATGCGGATAATTGCCTGGGTATGCACGCTTTTGCTCAGCTGCACGCCTGCCCCAGCCTGGAGAGGGAGGCCCGGAGGGTCACCTTGAGCAGGTTTACAGAGCTCATTGAGCAAGAGGAGTTCCTAGAGTTGGACCATGATAGGATGAAATCCCTGATGGCTGCACAGAGCCTCAGCATGCACAGGGATGAAGTGCTGATAGATGCTGTGGACAAATGGGTAACTTATGACTTGGATAACCGTCTTCAGCACGCTGCAGACCTGCTGCATTCCACTTATTTTAATCTGGATGATGCTTACTTCAAAGCTGCTCTGGAGGTACACAGGAAATGCTTGCATAGCAGGACAGGGAAAGTTAAGTCACTGATCATTCAGTCAATAAAGACCAGCTGCAAGGACAAACCAGCAAATCGAAATACATCAAGCATGTATATAATTGGCGGCTACTACTGGCACCCCCTTTGTGAAGTGCACATATGGGATCCTGTCACCAACTCATGGCTGCAAGGAAAAGACATGCCTGACCACGCAAGAGAAAGCTACAGCGTCACTTTACTCGGGGCAAATATCTACGTCACTGGAGGTTATAGGACCAACACTGTTGAGGCTGTGGACACGGTTTCCATTTATAACTGTGACTTTGATGAATGGACAGAAGGCTGCCCCATGATAACAGCTCGGTATTACCACTGCTCTGTGGCGCTGCATGGATGCATTTATGCCATCGGAGGATACAGAGGAGGAGCTCCGGAGCAAGAGACAGAATTTTATGATCCGTTGAAAAAGAAATGGTATCCTGTGGCCAAATTGATCCAAGGTATGAAAGACAGTGTCATATTAAAATAACGGAATCATTGTAATGGGGTCATATTGTGCAGAATCTTTTCCACACTTACGAGGTCTATTAGATAAGAAACCAACACTTTTATTTATTTATTTTTTTTAGCTATATGGATTTGAATGACGTGCGATTACACCAATCATGCTTGAACCCTCGTGTGCATGCGTGAGTTTTTTCACGCGTGTCGGTGACGTCATTTCCCTGTGGGCAGGCCTTGAGTGAGATGTGGTCCCGCCCTCTCGGCTGAATTCTTTTGTTTCACATGCTGCTCGAGACCGCGTGTTGCTTTATCAAAATTCTTTCTGGACCTGTGAGGAATATCCGAGTGGACACTATTCGAGAAATTTAGTTGGTTTCCAGTGAAAAGTTTAATGGCTGATGAGAGATTATGGGGTGTTTCTGTCGCTGTAAGGACTTCCCACGGATCGGGACGTCGCGCAGCGCTTCCAGGCGCCGTCATCGGCCTGTTTCGACCTGAAAACATCCTAATTTAAGGCTTAATTCACCCAGGACGTCGTGAGAGAACAGAGAAGATTCAGAAGAGGCCGGCATGAGGACTTTATGCGGACATTCCACTGTTTAAGGACATTTTTTAATGAAAGACGTACGCGCAAATTCACAGAGTCGTTTCTGTGACGACTCGGCGAATCTGTGTGCGCCGCGACAGGAAAAACACCTCCGTGTTGAAAACCATTTGTAAAATTCAGGTGGCTTTTGATGGCTTTCAACAAGTGAGTAACTGAGAAATTGTTTAACAGCTTGGGCATGTTCCAACTTGTCCGTTAAGGTTTCCAACGGAGGTGTTTTTCCTGTCATGACCCCCCGCGGTCGGGTCCGGCCCGACATGCGACTCTGCCCACACGTTCTTTGATTACAAAATGTCCGTTAACAATGGAATGTCCGAATAAACTCCTCATGCCGACTTCTTCTGAAAGTTCTCTGTTCTCTGATGACTTCCTGGGTCAACAGAGCCTGAAATGTGGAAGTTTTCAACTTGAAACTGCGAGACGCTGCCGCCTGGAAGCGCAGATTGCCGTCAGGCACTGTGGGCTGTCCTTAAAGCGACACTGCCGGACCAAAATCTCTCATCAGCCGTTAAAATTTTTACAGAAAACCAGCTGAATTTATCGAATGGTGTCCACTCAGTTGTGCCTTACAGTTTTGAAAAAATTTTGATCAAACAAAGCAGCAGTCTCTGAGCCATTCCTAAACAATGAAAAAATAGACGAGAGGGTGGGCCACTCCTCACTCAAAGACTCCCCACAGGCGAATGACGTAACCGACAGGCGTGAAAAAACTCTTGCATGCCCACGAGGGTTCAAGCATGTCTGATGTAATCACACGTGATTCAAATCCATATGGTTTTTGAAAAAAATAATAAGGTCGGATACTTTTCTAATAGACCTCGTATATATGGTCAGGCTTTTGAGACAGTCAAGGGGTTAGTGCGTTTGTCTGTCAGATAGATGACCTCTGATCCAAGGCCACCTGTGTGCCATTCTCCTTGTATATCAAGTTGTCAGGAAGATCATCCAGTGAACATGTTTTGCATACCAGACCCAGTGTGGTGACCCTGAGTATATATGGTGGGGGTTTCACTTAAACTACCTTTAAGTCCCAGAATTCTATGATTGTATATAGTCATTGGAAGCGCGGGGGGTGTAACATCACTTCCTGTTGGCAACAAGTTGTGGCAAAATAGGCTTGGTGAAGCTTGCTTTGCAACAATGGCATCTGACAATAAGGGCCAGTGTTCACTTTTTCATCTTGATTGACAGGTAAAGCCGATCGCATATTTGCAGGCTTCCCTTGTGCAACGTTGCCACCAGGGGGCAGTGCTGTATATAGAACCAGAATGGGCAGTGTAGAAGAAGCCTGGAATGTAAGCAGCTCTCAGTCTCTTAGTAGAGGAGATAGTATAAAAAGAAAACATTTACATGGGTTATCTGTGTGCAGAAATAGTACATATGTTTTTGATGCAAACATCGACTTCATCTGTAAATTCAACCAATCAGCATCTTTCCCGATGCAACACACACACTGTGATAGTTGAGAAGGCTGCACATTATCTCATCAACACCATCTGCACCATTTTTTTTACTATTATTCCTAAATCTTTTTGCTGTATTGGCCAAAAGTGATGTTGATGTACAGGCAGCGCTAGTGAAACCCTTTGGTTGTTTTTTAGAACTGGACAAAATTTCTGGATGACGCATAGTTAATTTAGTGGCCGGGACAACAGTGCTATGCACTGTTATTTAGCTACATTACAGACTAAATGCAAGGATAAGGATGTATCACGTCAGTGTCTGTGGAGTATTTTTGGATACAGATAATAGCTGGAAAAGTGGATAATATCACGATATCCAGATCAATAGTGGATCAACAAAGTGAAAGTCAACATTTATCAGCACATGTCCAATTACCATTTCTAAACTTTTACTTTCTCAATGCAAATTAGCAGTAATGCCACAAAAATTGTACAACTTAAATAATAAATGCCTAAATTGGAGTGAATATTAAATCTTTTCCCCCCCCACAGGTGTAGGAAATGCCACTGCTTGTGTGGCAGGAGATAAAATCTACGTGACTGGAGGCCACTATGGGTACAGAGGAAGCTGCACTTATGAAAAAGTCCAGGTTTACAAGGCAGATGTCAATGAGTGGACAATCATTACAATAAGTCCTCATCCAGGTATGACAACAGGAAAAAGGGCTATGCATCTTTATTATCTATTCATCTGTCAACATTTTCTTACTTTTATCAGAAAACAATCAAAAATGGCCATCAATGAGGTGATCTCTTCAAGCCCAAAGATATTGTTTAGAATGTTCTTTAAAAAAAATCTTTAAAAAAATCTTAATAGTGAAATTAATTATTTATGATGATTAAAACTGTCTTATGTAGCCAGTCTGTTCTGTGTAAGCCTGATCCTGTCAGATCACAGAAGCTAAGCAGAGAGGGTCCTGGTTAGTACAGTGGGGTAAAAAAAAGTATTTAGTCAGTCCCTGATTGTGCAAGTTCTCCTACTTAGAAAGATGAGAGAGATCTGTAATTTTCATCATAGGTACACTTAAACTATAGGGAAAAAAAATCCAGGAAATCACATTGTATGATTTTTTTTTTTTTTTTTAAGAATTTATTTGTAAATTATGGTGGAAAACAAGTATTTGGTCAATAACAAAAGTTCAACTCAATACTTTGTAACATATCCTTTGTTGGCAATGACAGAGGTCAAATGTTTCCTGTAAGTCTTCACCAGGTTTACACACACTGTAGCTGGTATTTTGGCCCATTCCTCCATGCAGATCTCCTCTGGAGCAATGATGTTTTGGGGCTGTCGCTGGGCAACACGGACGTCCAACTCCCTCCACAAATTTTCTATGGGGTTGAGGTCTGGAGACTGGCTCAGCCACTCCAGGACCATGAAATGCTTTTTATGGAGCCACTCCTTCATTGCCTGAGCGGTGTGTTTGGGATCATTGTCATGCTGGAAGACCCAGCCATGTTGCATCTTCAATGCTCTCACTGATGGAAGGAGGTTTTGGCTTAAAATCTCATGATACATGGCCCCGTTCATTCTCTTCTTAACACGGATCAATTGTCCTGTCCCCTTTGCAGAAAAACAGCCCCAAACCATGATGTTTCCACCCCCATGCTTCACAGTAGGTATGGTGTTCTTGGAATGCAACTCAGCATTCTTCTTCCTCCAAACACAATGAGTTGAGTTTTTACCAAAAAGTTCTATTTTGGTTTCAGCTGACCACATGATATTCTTCCAATCCTCTTCTGGATCATCATATGCTCTCTGACAAACTTCAGACGGGCCTGGACATGTACTGGCTTAAGCAGGGGGACACGTCATTCATCCGGTCCCTCCATGTAGTTCTGGGATTTTTGTTCACTGTTCTCATGATCATTTTGACCCCACGGGATGAGATCTTGCTTGAAGCCCCAGATCGAGCGAGATTATCAATGGTTTTGTATGTCTTCCATTTTCTTAGTTACTCCCACAGTTGATTTATTCACACCAACCTGCTTGACTATTGTAGATTCACTCTTCCCAGCCTGGTGCAGGTCTACAATGTTCTTCCTGGTATCCTTCAACAGCTCTTTGGTCTTGGCCATGGTTGAGTTGGGAGTCTGTTTGAGGCTGTGGATAGGTGTCTTTTATACAGATAACGAGTTTTAACAGGTGCCATTAATACAGGTAACAGGTGGAGGACAGAAGAGCTTCTTAAAGAAGAAGTTACAGGTCTGTGAAAGACAGAAATCTTGCTTGTTTGTGGGTGACAAAATACTTATTTTCCACCATAATTTACAAATAAATTCTTTAAAAAAAATCCTACAATGTGATTTTCTGTTTTTTTTTTTTTTTTTTTTTTTCCCTCATTTTGTCTCATAGTTGAAGTGTACCTATGATGAAAATTACAGACCTCTATCATCTTTGTAAGTAGGAGAACTTGCACAATCAGGGACTGACTACTGTTGGATGGGAGACCTCTATGGATGATCTGCAGTTGTGTCAGGAAGAGTACCTGGTGTAAAACTTGACAAAACCCAATATAGACCTGTTGTGGCAGCCCTGACCAAAAACAGGGCAACCGAAATGCAAACAATTAAATTTGATGACCAGAATTATTGTTTGAATTCTAATGTGATGCCCCCTTTTTTAGAGTATGGTCTGTGTTCTGTGTCTCTGGAGAACAAACTGTATTTGGTGGGTGGACAGACGACTATCGCGGACTGCTACGAGACCGACAAAGATGAATGGAGGCAAATATCGGTGATGAAGGAGAGGAGGATGGAGTGTGGGGCGGCGGTGATCAATGGCTGTATTTATGTAACAGGAGGCTATTCGTACTCCAGAGGGACTTATCTCCAAAGTATTGAGAAATATGACCCTGAAGTGGACTCTTGGGAGATTGTGGGGACTCTTCCCAGCCCGTCCAGATCTCATGGATGTGTTTGTGTTTACAGTGTTTAGTATCTAGCTGTTCCCTCAAATGATTCTCATTCTGTGCAATGTAGACCAAATGCTTCAATACTTAAAAAAAAAAAAAAACTACAATAATACTGATGTTGATCCTTGCAAAACCAACTCATGGTTTGCACTGCAAGAGCATTTTCCAAGAAAATGTTACACTCAGGGCTCTATTGATTGTCAGTTTTATTTATTATTTTTTGGTTTGATTAAATTGCAAAAACAGAATTTGGTCAAAAAGACTAAAATTAAATCAGATCAGCCATTCCCAAATTTAAAAACTACATTATATTAGATTAGATCAACCAACTTTAAGAACTCCACAGCCCACTTTGAAACCTGATCATCTGTTAAAATTTGTTAAAACCTACATTAGCTAAATTAAGAACATGTAATTTTCATTCCTGGGCTTTATTACTTCTGATTATATTTTTAAATGACTGAAAATCTTTTTGTAATAACTTTTATTACAAAACTGAACATGAAAGACTTTTTCTTTCTTTCTTTTTTACTTTTGTATTTTTAATTCTCTCTGCTCAGCTGCACTGAATTCAAGGTCCACCAGGGGGCCACAGACCACACTTTGGGATTCACTGCATCTTACATTTTCCACCTTAACCTTAAAAATCAAACTAGATCTGACAGAGCTTCACCAATCTGTATGATTAATAAACTGCTACACCTGCATGAATTTAACAGTCACATGTATTAAATGTATTACAGTAATTCCTTATTTTATTCATCATGTTTATTTTTTTTCACTGTGTTGGAACGTTTCAAGATTTTTTTTTTTTTTTTTAAGTAATTAAACCCCAGACTGCTTAATCATGAATACCATCACATTTACTGACATAAAATGTTGCAGTCTAATTGGTGTCATAGTTAGATACACTGATGGAAATACAGTGTTATGCTGGTAAATCAGCACCATCTCACCTTTTTTATTTTATTTTAATTGGTGTCACAAAATGTCCAGTGAAGAGATGTCTAGATTCTTTATTTTGAAGGGCCAAAAATGAATCTGGATAGAGGGCCATTAACCAAAAAGGAATAATTATGTTGTGAGAATTACATACAATTACAATGAAATGCATTATATTTTTACTGAAAATTAGCATTCTAAATCTAAAATGAAGTTTCAACCTAATATCATCTCTTGTGTTTAATTTGTTTAACGGTAATGTGCTGAAGTGGGCCAAAACAAAGTAAAGTCTGGCCAAATGTGGCTCAGGGGCTCTTTGTTGGGCAGCTCTGGTCTAGAGGTTAGGGAGTTGGCCTTCTAACCACAAGGTCTTTGGTTTGTTTTCCTGGAGATTTCTTGTTCCTTAATCCACAAATTGCTCCCAGTGTGCAGCTGAGTGTCTTTCATATTGATTTATGTGTGTAAATGTACGAGTATGACGCACCATTGTAAAGTGCTTTGATCAAGTCCTACAGAGTCCATTAAGATAATGTTTTGGGTACACTTTAATCATTGCAAGGGTTGTCCATAGATTTTAACATGCAACACACATGTACTGAAGCATTCACAAAAAAGACAAGAGTTCTCTTTTTTTCGAAAGTAAACCAAAAACAGCATGGACTTTCAACATCAGATAATTTTGTCACACAATGTACTTTAAGTGATTTACCTTTCTGCAGATCAACATCAAAAGCAAACTTCAAAGAGCGCCGCCTTCGGCAGTTAGATTGTATTTTTTTTTTTTTTTTTTTTGCTAGACGTGAAGATGGCGGCTATTTGTCACGTGATCACTCTTTAACCAATCCTAGCATACATCCACGAAACCGGAAATCGCTATTCAGTTAAATACCGCCATTAGCGACACCATGTGGCTGCCCTGCATATGACACCAAATCAACAGACTACTAGGAAAAGCAACAGATTAACAGATCAGACAAAATGCTACAATGATAATCACTCAGTACTATAACCTGCATTATAGCTGCGACTATTGATTTTTTCTTTATCAGTTAATTTTTGTCTATGTTGCCATTTTATTAACCACATGCCCAAGACATGTCACCACATTACCAAAATCCAATTCTGTTTTATTGTTATTATTATTATTATCATGTTGCAACCAATGTTAAACCCATTTTAATCAGTGTGAATTTATTTCAGACCAATGTGACATTAAGTTGAGTTGGTGTCACAATGTCGGGTCAAGTCGACTTGCACCACATAGAAACTGTCTTGGGTCTTGGTTGGCACCCAGACAGACAACTGGTCCAAACCCTACCTTTCAAAAGTATCTAGCTGCTGCAGTGTGGGGAATGAAATGTAGGTGTCCCCTTGGCCTTTTCCAGTTGTTGGAGTCCTCAACACTGATGCACCTGCGTGCTGGATCATGTCCACAGAAACGCATTACAATATTTGATACATCATTCCAGCAGTACTCAAGAATCCTCTGAAGAAACTGAGGTTAGAACCTAAAACATTTAGTCGGTCACTTTTTAGCATCTGAATTGCACAAGCAGTAGGACAGGTCCTACCGAGATCCAGAAGACCTGGAACTTCATTCTCCTGCTAAGGTAGAGATATCTAACACCTCTGTCCAGCTACCTCAAAACCCTATGCTCTGGGTACAGGTGGCCTTGAACCAGGTACCTCCAGTTTTGGTGGTAAGTGCATGAACCACTTGCACAAAAACTAAGTAGCTGTGTACATTGTTTTTTCACGTTGATGGATAAACAAGAACAAAGCATTTTTTATCCAACTGGCTGCCCCCTTTATTTGTTTAAAAAAAATCGAATTAAATAAGATATATATATTTTTTGGGAACTACATTCTGAGCTTCCTTATAGTTATTGTTTTGTAAAAATATTAATTAACGCATTAATTCTATTGGAAACTGAGGTTGACTGACAGTGGTGGTGTTGTAGCGTCGTCGGTCTATTTTGGTCCTTACGGGAGTCCGTAGCACGCAGTCCCCAACGTGTGACGAGCGTAGCGACGATTTGGGTTCGAAAAGAGCTAAGAATTGCTGCTCGCAGAGGCGTAATAACTCGTAAGTGTGACTTTATAAAAATGTTATTAGCAGTGGCCCACCATTTCGTAACTAACGTTTTAAAGCGGTGGAATTTGTAGTTGTTTTGTGCGATAGAGATTGAGTTGGCGAACGAACTCCAGTGACATTAAACAGCCGAATTGTGTTAAGTTTCATTTAAAGGTTTAATATAACGTTACATGCCACCGAACATGGCAAAATTGGAAGGATTATGCTCTTAAGATCTCAATGTTCAAACTGCAGCAGCTGTGCTAATTAGCTCAGATAGCACCACGTGCTAACTGCAGTAGCGTGACACGAAAATGTAAAAACCTGCCGATTTGCTAAGCGGTTAAGTGCGTTTGTTTCCAGGGCGAACATTCCCGGTTTAAGGCCACCTTTGCAGCATTTTCTGTGTAATGTGCAGTTGTGTCAGGAAGGATATCCGGCGTTAAACTTGTGCCAAATCAACATGGAGCTCCACATTGATTCTTTCGTGACCACCCCGAGTGAAAGAAGGGAGAAGCCGAACTGCTAGTCAACCTGTGGGCTGTCTGTTTGGAGTTCATGTTTAATTGAACCCACTCTATTCCATTAATAAAATTTATATTTATGAATATAGATATTGCAGTCACTGTAAATGTGCATTTAGTGAACAGTACAGTCACTTGCCCAGTTCCGGTGTCACGGTCTGAGATGACCACCAGTCTGAATTTACAAGGTAAAATGAGACTGTAGCGGCCACAGTCTGAACTAACCACCAGTCTGATTTTACCATCTTGGTATATTGAGACTTGTGTGTTATTGACCCTGGTCCAAATTTGCCAAGCAAATATATTAAATAATTGTTTTAATTGGAACCACAAGTAAATCCTGTCACTTTATATTGATGCTTATTGATTTAACCATTATAATTCTGGTTACTAGTTACCTAGCTATTCTGAAATTTCCAGCCTGTAAGTCTGAATTTACCAGCTTAGACTATAAATACCAGTCTGAACTTACCAGGGCAACATAGTATGGGATTTCTGTATTTGAAATGAACCCATTAACACTGTAAAAATGATTTGTATAATGAGTAACCAGTCTGATTTTACCAGGTTGGTCTGATTTTACCAGGCAAGTCTGAATTTACCAGAACAACAAATTAATTTTTGTGTTTGATCCCCAAATGGATCCTTCAACTTCATAAATAAATTTTGAATTGATTATCTCACTGATTAGTTAACCAGACTGATTTTACTAGCTTGGTCTGATTTTACCAGCTTGGTCTGATTTTACCAGGCTGGTATAAATTTACCAGGCAATTTCTGAATTTACCAGAACAACAAATTTATTTTTGTGTTTGATCCCCAAATGGATCCTTCAACTTCATAAATAAACTAATTTTGAATTGATTATCTCACTGATTAGTTAACCAGACTGATTTTACCAGCTTGGTCTGATTTTACCAGGCAAGTCTGGATTTACCATAGCATTATAATAGATTTATTGTTGTGTTTGATACGCAAATGGAGCCTTCAATTTCATATATAAATGAATATTGAGTTGATTATCTCACTGATTAGTTTGGCAGCATGCAGGTCTGAATTTATCACACAATGTGATATTTTGCTTAGGATTTGATCTGCAAAAATCTATTCTAATTAACCAGCCAGGCATGAAATCATTCTGGATCCCTTAATAATGAGAAACTTGATTTAAAGTTTATTATCCTTGATAGAAGAACAAAATCAGAGTGGGATAAATTTTTTATTATCTTTAATCACACATTTACTAATAGCAACAAGAAACAATAAAACTTACATGAACACCAAGCTATATACAAATTTCAAAACATTTGAGGCGGCATATATAAATGACTTCAACTACACATATAATAATAAAATCCAATTCACCCTATTCACCCTACCAAGGAATCATTACACATTATATAAATACCAAGTTTACAAAAAAAAAGCAAAAAAAAAAAAATTTTTACCAAAAAAACATATTACAAAACAGGGAACATAAATATCTAAAGTCTATTGACAAAATCATCCGCGAGAAGTTTGTGTCCCTGAGGGCGACATCCCTTGCAGAAGAATGGGGTGTTTTTCTGCACTATTCTGGGCACTGTTTCACATTGTCGGTGAAACCAGTCATCGCACAGGTCACATTGCACCATGAAGCGTTTTGGGTCATATGGCATGCGGCAGTGACAGAAGATGTCAAAATATTCATGGTGTGTGAAGGACTGGTGGGTACGGGGCTTCGGGGCATCAGGGAAGGGGAGCAGGACATCTTGTCTAAAACAGTCAGCGAGATGTTGGTGCATCATATGCTAGTCCCAGTCACAGTCTTGTGGCGCAAGGCCGTGGCAAAGAGAAGTGGCACATGCAATCGCGAAGAGACAGCAGTCATCCGAGCCAGTCTGTCTCTTTATGTCTGCCCACCGAATACACACGTGTGGCTCTCTTGCGTGAATCATGCATGCAATTTGCCTCAAAACCTTATCCCTGGAATCAAGGGGGAGAGAACTGTTCAAAGAGTCATAAATCACGATCACGTTGTGATCAGCTTGGCCAAGATTGCTCAGGGTGACCCAGTGATTTCCAGATATGTTGAGAACCTGGACGAAGTCTGTGTTCGGCTTGCCGACATTCTGGCTTGCAGCTGGCTCAAAAACACAGACTGCTTGAAATCCACTGATTGCAGGGAAACTTTCGGCTAACATTGCCTGGGCGTGGTCTGTCTGCTCATCATCAAGCCAGCTGTCTGTTTGAAGTCTGGAGCAAAGGGCTTCCACATTCTTGATCTTGCTTGCACATTTCGTGATGGGAACGGGGCCTACTTTGCGGGATTTGGGGGCGGTCACACTTGATATGAAGATGTCAGCTTTTCTTTTGGCTGCTTGCTTTGGGAGATACGGCGGCGAAGATGGGGGCACTGACTACAATGATGACTTGGCAGGCGGGGGCACTGGAGACTCAGGGGCTGCAGGTGGGGTCACGACAGGCACTGGAGACTCGGGGGCTGGTGGTGGAGTCACGACAGATGCTGGAGACTCGGGGGCTGGTGAGACTGGGGGGAATTTTCTGGAGAGTTGTCTGGATGAAGGTCGCTGACTTTATGGGGTCTTAGCTGGTCATAGGGCACCTTCACTTTAAGGACCTCTCCTCTCTGGCAGCACTTGAGCTGGACACTCTGGTTTGAATCGATCTCCAGGATGCTGTAAAAAATTAATGTGAACTTAAACATAACATTTTCCAATCTGAACTAAATAATCGATTTTGTTCAGAAATACAAAATAGAAGAAATCCAATAATAAAAATAGTGAAAATGTTACTGTTCAATTAGGCACGAGTGATGAAATTTGCCAAATAGACTAAAAAAACAGTAAATGAACTGGTATTAAAATAATCCAAACATAATAATTGCATTTTGCAATGTGACCTAAACATTTATTTTCAGGAATACAAAATAGAAGAAATCCAACAATAAAAATCGTGAACAAGTTACTGTTAAATAGACTAAAAACAGAAGTAACTAGTAAACATTTCACTGTATCCTCTTTTTCCAAATACGTTTCAACAACATACCTGTAGGGACCAGTCCACAAAGGTTCAGTCTTTCCCCCCTTGCGGCTCAGGTTCTTCATTACACGACGAAGGACTGTGTCTCCAACGCTGAACGTGAAAGATTTTACACCTTTGGATTTTCGTTGGGCAAAGTGCTCTTTCTGCTTCTCCTGGGCTCTGTCAACATTCTTAAGCACCTGTATCAGATACACACACACACACCTTCTTGTTCTATATGTCATCTTGTTCATGGTGCTTAATATATATATATATATATATATATATATATATATATATATATATATACGCACACACACACATACAAACATTCAACAGTCACATCTTAGAACATTGATTCTTTCCATTCTCTGGAAGCAGAGGTAGAAATATCTTCCTCAGATTGCAGCTGAACCTTTATGGTAAGTAAAAACAAGTAAACCAAATGTAAAGATTGATAAAACTTTGTCCATGGTGAAATCAATTTCTTTCTTAGCTTTCTTATCTGCTCTTTCGTGGAAGACATGATGCTGCTCTTCCCATTTTCTCTATCTCCATGTCATCGACCACTGGCAGCTCAGCAGATGGATCATCAGTGCCGAGCTGACAAAAAAAAAGCAGTTTATTGAGAATGAGAAACATATAAACAAGCATTATTGAATAACTGTAAGCATAGTTATTGAGAATGAGAAACACAAAAAAGCATTATTGAATAACTGTAGGGCATAATCTTTCCAAAAAACATTATTTAGTCTTGGTCATTTAACATGTCTGAAAAATGCTTTGACTAGCTGCCTTGTGATAATTTATTCATTGCTGATTTCTCAATGCATCATAGGATATTTTATTACCTCCATAGGGGGGCGAGGGTGGCGACCAAACATCAAAAAGAACGGGGTGTACTTGGTAGAGCCTTGTTTCTGGGTGTGAATCGAGTACGCAACTTCTTCCAGGTACGCGTCCCAATCAGACTGGTGGTCATTCACCAGCTTGGCAAGTCGGGCCTTCAGTGTTTGAGTCGTCTGCTCGTCCAAGCCATTCGTCTGTGGGTGGTACGCACTGGTTACAGATCGCTTGATGTTGAAGACTTTGCAGACCTTGTTGTTTATCTGGGATACGAACTCACGACCCTGGTCAGACAGTAATCTCTGTGGAGCACCCCATCTAAAATGACACAAATAAGCAAAAATCGCATTAATACAAAGAAAAATTAAATACACATCTATTCATTTTATAATAATCCTGGACAAGCAAACTTGTATGCATAATATTGATTACCTGTGAACAAATGTCTTGAGATAATTATGCATAAACACAATTCTAGATTTTATAGTAATTCTGGACTAAGCAAATTTTATACATAAAATATTGATTACCTGTAAATAAATGTCTCAAGATAATATTCCATGAACACAAGACTGCTAGAGTGACCAATTTCTAGTAGAGCTAAATATTTGGTGCTTTGACCATTACATTCTCAAACGAGTTTCCATGCACCAGTGGTGGGCACACATAACCAAAAAATTATCTTCGATAACAGATAATCAGATAACTGAAAAGTTATCTTTGATAAAGATAAACCGATAAACCACCCAAAAATTTATCGGAAGTTACAGATAACCGATAAATTCCAGTATTGTTTCTAGTATATTTGCAACTACTAATAAACTGAATTTGAGTTTTAACACCGCAATCGCTTCTGGAAAGATCAAAGTGACAGCAGACCCAAACAATGAGCACGCACTTCTATGTTTGAACATCCTGCCTCCTGCTGGAAGCTCTTATTTACAGCTTACAGTGCAGAGGCAAGCTGAGAACAGTCACCAAGACCAGCTCTCTACCAATCACAACGCTCCGGTCAGGCGGAGGTCTTGGAAAATAGTCATACTGACTTATGGTTTGGTGTAGAAATAAAATGAATACTTATAGAATAACTCCATTAATGTCAATTCTGTCATTTGTACAAAGTTAAAATATAACATATACACTCAACAAAAATATAAACGCAACACTTTTGGTTTTGCTCCCATTTTGTATGAGATGAACTCAAAGATCTAAAACTTTTTCCACATACACAATATCACCATTTCCCTCAAATATTGTTCACAAACCAGTCTAAATCTGTGATAGTGAGCACTTCTCCTTTGCTGAGATAATCCATCCCACCTCACAGGTGTGCCATACCAAGATGCTGATTAGACTCCATGATTAGTGCACAGGTGTGCCTTAGACTGTCCACAATAAAAGGCCACTCTGAAAGGTGCAGTTTTGTTTTATTGGGGGGGGGATACCAGTCAGTATCTGGTGTGACCACCATTTGCCTCATGCAGTGCAACACATCTCCTTCGCATAGAGTTGATCAGGTTGTCAATTGTGGCCTGTGGAATGTTGGTCCACTCCTCTTCAATGGCTGTGTGAAGTTGCTGGATATTGGCAGGAACTGGTACATGCTGTTGTATACGCCGGTCCAGAGCATCCCAAACATGCTCAATGGGTGACATGTCCGGTGAGTATGCCGGCCATGCAAGAACTGGGACATTTTCAGCTTCCAAGAATTGTGTACAGATCCTTGCAACATGGGGCCATGCATTATCCTGCTGCAACATGAGGTGATGTTCTTGGATGTATGGCACAACAATGGGCCTCAGGATCTCATCACGGTATCTCTGTGCATTCAAAATGCCATCAATAAAATGCACCTGTGTTCTTCGTCCATAGCAGATGCCTGCCCATACCATAACCCCACCACCAGCATGGGCCACTCGATCCACAACATTGACATCAGAAAACCGCTCACCCACACGACGCCACACATGCTGTCTGCCATCTGCCCTGGACAGTGTGAACCGGGATTCATCCGTGAAGAGAACACCTCTCCAACGTGCCAAACGCCAGCGAATGTGAGCATTTGCCCACTCAAGTCAGTTACGACGACGAACTGGAGTCAGGTCGAGACCCTGATGAGGACGACGAGCATGCAGATGAGCTTCCCTAAGACGGTTTCTGACAGTTTGTGCAGAAATTCTTTGGTTATGCAAACCGATTGTTTCAGCAGCTGTCCGCGTGGCTGGTCTCAGACGATCTTGGAGGTGAACATGCTGGATGTGGAGGTCCTGGGCTGGTGTGGTTACACATGGTCTGCAGTTGTGAGGCTGGTTGGATGTACTGCCAAATTCTCTGAAACGCCTTTGGAGACGGCTTATGGTAGAGAAATGAACATTCAATACACGAGCAACAGCTCTGGTTGACATTCCTGCTGTCAGCATGCCAATTGCACGCTCCCTCAAATCTTGCGGCATCTGTGGCATTGTGCTGTGTGATAAAACTGCACCTTTCAGAGTGGCCTTTTATTGTGGGCAGTCTAAGGCACGCCTGTGCACTAATCATGGTGTCTAATCAGCATCTTGATATGGCACACCTGTGAGGTGGGATGGATTATCTCAGCAAAGGAGAAGTGCTCACTATCACAGATTTAGACTGGTTTGTGAACAGTATTTGATGGAAATGGTGATATTGTGTATGTGGAAGGTTCTGAGGTTTTGTAACAAACAGACAAATCGCAAAGGATTCTGGGTAAATGTGCCTCTGCGAAACACTGATTGGTTCAGTCATTCACTATGTAAACCAACATGTTAATGTGACGTGTGTCGTGTGTTAGTGTTTACAGATGTGCTTTTGTAAAATATTCCATTTTTTATTTGTAAAAACAGGCATTTTTACGGAGCCCTGGAAGTGTAATCACAACATGTTTTGCATGTGGAGAGAATGTGAGAATGTTCAGATGATTTTTTTTTTTTTTAATTCATGTGAGAATTTTTTGGACTGAGTTTCAGGTTAATCGCGCGTCCTGCGTCGTGTACATGGACTAACAAGCTGCGTTTAACATCTCACGACCACCTCCTGATTGCTGATCGTATGGTCAAATGAAAATCAAACCTGTTTGATATTATTCTGGTCGGCCATCGTGAGGGTTGAATGCTGCTGAGGGGCAACAAGCATCCAACTGCTCGCACTGTGCATGTGCAAACACTGCAGAGCTGTCTTGTAAATTTTTTTTTTATTTATTTTTTTATTTGATGTCTCCCATTGAGAGTTTTTGTAAATTAAGTTTGAAAAAACTTAACTTGTGATTAAAAATATACAGTGTCTGCTCATCTTCAGGACGAATACTGCCATGAACACTACTGGCCAGTAGATAGCAGTAGAGGCCTTGAAATCTTTCCAAAACAAAATTCCAGATAATCCATGTCTGCTGCGACATTTAAGATGCGTGGAATTTAACAAACGCAAATACAATACCGTCTATAAACCCAGAGAATATATTCACGAGAGTTTTAGGCACTAGAGTTTAATGCTGTTGTCCGTGGAGCCTGAACAGAGTGTCTGAAATGCATTTGTCCTGTTGTGAACGTACTAATCCTACCCATAATGCACTGCTCGGCACAGCATGTCCACACTAAAACCTTAAAAATTAGCACATTTAAAACTAAAACATATATCTGTTATTTTCACTTTATAAAACTTCAGACATGACTAATTTTAAATAACTTGTCCAAAATTAGTTTGGTTAAAATTGGAACCATAAGTTAAAAATGTATGCCTCTGGATGACTTGGGTGATATTGCCAGTGTATCAGTATGGTGTTAAAGAAAATGATTTTTTTTTCTTAAAAATCAGTTTTTTCTTTGCCTGTAGAGGATAGTGTAGTTCTTCATAGAAGCAGCTGTCTTCTGTTTGCAGAGGGTGGAACCATATATCTGTTAGGAAACTTTTATCAGGTAGGTGCTCAACTGATTTTCAATTTTAAAAATGTTTGCTGCTGTTCAGCTTTGTTTACTACATTATCAGTCTAAAAGTTATCAGACAAAAATTCATCGGAAGATAATTAATCCGATAATGGTTTTTTAAGTTATCTATAAAGATAATCCGAGGATGAAAACATTATCTTCGATAATTATCTGTTATCAGATTATCGGAACTGTGCCCACCACTGCCATGCACACACTGTATAATAATTACCTGCAAACAAATGTCTTCAGACACGCAGCTACACCCTCGGCTGACTTGTTCTTCAGGGGGGAAAAGTCCACAAACTTGGTGTAATAATCTGTGAAGGTGAGCACATACTTGTACAATGTGTCTGTAGTAGGCAGGGGACCTGAAATACAGAATAGAATTTTATGTCTCATATATAAACAATTTGTCAAATTCAAACTATGCAAAAACTATTATTTATAATATGAGAGGGTGTCACATTATATCTTAGTTCAACTTTACAGTGATGCGAGTTACAACCATTTTTTTTTCCATAAATTCACAGATTTTGACAGTTTCTATGCTGATCATAATTCTTCGTTGATTATATCAAAAATATTTACCTATGAGATCCATTCCAACGAGTTCGAGTGCCTCACTGACTTTGATGGTTTGTAGCTCGGGGGCTTGGGTCTTGAGCTTCTCGAATCGCTGACACCGATCACATGAAGAAACCTTAAAAATATAAGTAAAACATGCATAAGTACAATAACCTCTCATACTCTGACAAAGTCACATTAACAATTTCCCCAAGTAAAATCAACCCAAATCAGAAGAATACTAATAAACATTGATATTTGCAATGACGTATCTAGTTGGTAGCTCCTTTTTTCCATGCACATCACTCTGACACCAATCATATGAGGAGGTACAAATTAAACATATGAGTATGAGCATAATAAATTCTCAAACTTGCACAAAATTAGCAATTCTTAAATAAAATCTTTGAAATGTCTAGAACATAAAATATTCATTAGAATTTGAAATATATTACCCAGAAACGAGCATTGATAATATATAATTTAAACTTAGTTTGTGGAATAAAAAACTAAATCATAAAAACTAAATGCTTACATATTCCTGGACATCTTCTTTCATCCCGTTCCACCAATAATACTAGGATATCTTGGCTAAAGTGTTGTTGACACCACTGTGGCCGCCCATTGGTGATGAATGATACTGCTGGAAGACTTCGATAACTTCGGCAACCTCAGTCAGCACTTTCTTCCTGCAGTCTCCTTTCGGGCCAATGTAGTACAGCTCTTTTTCTGCAAAGACATAATCATAAAATAGAGTGAGACATAATCATAAATTAAAAGCAAAACTAGTAATTCTCAATACAAAATCTCTGAAATATCTATGACATTAAACACTTATTATAAATTAAAATATATTACCCAGATTACATGAAATTCAATCTCATTCTACAATCTAAAGGAAAATAGGCTCATGGCGAAATTATGTCCTTGCGGAGTTAGGCAGTCCAGCTCGTATGTGGACAAAGTTGATCAGTGGCAAAGTTGGTGTAGGGGTGCCCATAAACAACATGAAAATAGAGACTGGAATGGACGTCACGTGACTAGCGGCATGCCACACAGCAGCCATTACTAAGGGTGGAGAGAGCACCTTGAGCCAGTTAAACAGAATCGAAATGAGGGGAAAAAGCAGCCAGAGCTTCACCATCAATTGCACCAACTACAAAAACAAATTCTCGAATACTAAAATGAACTGTACAAGAGCCTTAATGTAATTATGTAAAACAAATGTCTATTTTAAAGTCGTTATGTCGCAATTTAATATCAGTATACTGAGACTATAACTCAGCGCCATAAGTTCTTTTCACTAAGCTGCGTTCACATGCATACAAATATGGAAACAAAAATGTTTAAATATATTCATGTCTATATACTTGCAATTGTTGTTTAATATGACGTGTTCATGGTGGTCACAGGCGGCATTTAAATTTTAACTGTGGTTGGAGGGGATGGAGGAAGTACTTTTTACCCTGACTGAGGGTCAAAAGTCCTAAATTCTGAATGGCTTTATATCTACTTGTAATAAAATGTTAGTAAAAATCATATATATGTTGTTGTCATTAAAAGACTAGCAATAATATTACAGTGGAAAAAGCAGCAAGGTAAATGAGTACAATGGCAAGGCATACTTCAGATTTATATTTTAATACATAAGGATTTTTTGTCCAGGCATGTATGGGTTCATTAGAGCTTTTAATCAGCTTGAATATAACTTACAAGGCTTCATTTATAAAACTCCATAGAGAATTATGATGAAAGGAAAAAAACATTACAGTAAATGAACAGAATGGCATATTTTTCCCCAATTTTCCACACTTTACATAAAACATTTTTTTCTACCCAGACAAGTATGGGTTCATTAGAAAGCAATTAAATGTCTTTAAAACAAGCCTACTTTTATTAAAATCTGTTAACAAATAGCGACAATAGGGTGAGAAAAGCAGCACAGTTTGTCATAATTTCCCCAAATTTCTGCATTTTACATGTTTTTTTTTTTTCACCCACACATGCATAGGTTCAATGGAAAGAGCTTTCAAATGGCTTTAAAAAAAGCCTACATTTATTAAAATCCATTAAGAAATAGCGACGCTAGTGCAAAAAAAGCGGTCAGTTTATTACTGATGATCAGCACATCTCCACCCTTAGTAATGGCGCCTTCCTGTCCCGAGCGACGCTAATAGATTGAGGCGCGCACGTCCATTCCAGGTTTATATTTCCATGATAAACAATATGTACTTGCTTAAGAGAATCTACAGGCATTATTCTTGAAAATATTGGCAAATTAATAACAGCTTGGTTGTCGGTGGTAAATACTATCATACGGGTGGATTACAGTTTGTGTATTGTACCATTCCACAAGAAGTAAACAAAAAGAAAGATATGTACTTACTGTCTTCATCGCAGATGTGCTTCTTGGACTGGTTCCTGATGTTGCGATGGTCCTTTTTGTCTGTATCACTGGAGTACTTCCCAGTCTGTAGGAAGACTATCAGTTGGGACATTTTTTTCCTGAGTGTTGAAAATCGCTGGTTTCGCTCTTCTTTGGGGTATGTGTCTTCCTGACATTCATTTTGAGGCTCAGAAACAAGTGATTCCTCCTCCATATTGAAGATCGCCGCAAGAAATGGTAATAAAAATAAAAAAAATCGATCACAAATATAGCCCCACTTTAAATTTTCTGAATCAAAAGTGTGCGTTTCAAAATACGTCTGCTCGGTTGAAGATCGCTGCAAGAAATGGTAATTCTAGACCTCCCGGAAGTTGACCGCGAAAAAAAATCGATTTGCGCATGCGCGTGGTAAAATGAGACCGGCGCAAACTCAGACCACGACACCGGATCATTGCCAGTTCCGGATCACTGCTGTAGTTTTTGCGCCGCCGTTTCTCGTAATCAGCACGAATAAGCTAATACTTGGTACCAATGGAAAGATTGATGTTTTGTCTACAAACGACCACGAGCTCGACCGGATCCAGCCACCCTTGTGATCGGCAGAGGAATCAGAACATCCCGGTGTCTGCGGTGTCCGCGCGTTTTCTCAATCTCTCATTCCTGCAAGTTTTAAAGTAACGATCTCTAAAACGTAGCAAAGGTGAGTTAGCCATTCGGTGTTTTTGGTTCTAGAGTGGGAAAATACTTACTTACTTGAGTAGAAAATGTTAGTGTGTTATGTCTTGCTGTTTAATTGCTGCGCGCATTTATCTCCGACGTGAAAATTTGCCGGTTCCGGATCACTGAAGCAGCAGCCTCGTGTCTTTAGTTGTGAGTTGTGGACTTTGGGGGGTCATCTCAACATCACGAATGGACATGAATGTGGGGGCTTTTACTTTTTAATTCGGGAGAAATCTCACCTCCACTCATCATTTTTTGCTCGTAAAAACGTATAACGGTGGCTTTCGAAACTAAGTCAATTCCCATTTAATAAGTATAATTTATATCATTTTATGTTCAAAACACATTCTCAGGCACAGTGTGTATCATTCTGCATTAGAAGGGCTCCAGCCAGATGCCAGGAATGACCCCAAAGTGACACAGAGTGTCATGATGCGGAACCGGCAAAAGTGATCCATTTCTGGCAGATGTTTGCACCACATATAATGTGGCTTCACACTTTAAGTAGAAGCGCTACTCCACCCAGACTTTTTCAGCTAGATAACATCCAAATACCCAATACAACAATACACAATAAAGGATATTCAGTTGCGTTACGGCTCCATATAAAAAATTGGCATATTTTACCATTCACTATTTTCAGCGGTGGACCGATCAAAGGTTTTACAGACATGACACTGACAGAGAAAAACAGGATAAACACACGTGCCGACGTGGACTTCTGTATTTTTGTTTTTATTTTCTCTTGAATTTGCAGGTTTTGTTTATCATCCCCGCCCTACACAGGAAAATTACCAAGACTACAAAAATTATTTCCACCGCGTGGCAAAAAGCACCGGTGGACAGGGTTCGATTTTAGCGGTTACCCAGGAACCCATGGCACCCTACTTTGGGCGCGGGCACCCAGCTCTCTAGACTTACATTCCCGACTGGAATCCACCTTTTTTATTCGATAACTGTACAGAAATCTATCAAATTTGGACAAAATTTGCGCAGAATTCGGCTTTCTGAGACCTACACATACACAGAATGTCATTAAAAAATGTTCTTCTCCTCTGCTTGTAATGCCGCGTTTTATTATACACAAAATGTATAATAAAACAAATTGTGACTGGTTTCTGAACAGAATTATGACAGAGTTTTTGGGGGAAACGCGAGCTGCAGCCCCACAGCAGGCAGCGGAGAGGGTTTTTTTTTTTTTTCTCGTGCGCGCGAGCGAATCGTCCGTGAAGATTATTTTATTTAGATGTATAATAAAACAAATGGTGACTGGTTTCTAAACACAATTATGACAGAGTTTTTGGGGGAAGAGCAAGGAACAGCCCCACAGCAAGCAGTGGAGTTTTTTTATTATTATTATTATTATTATTATTATATGTGCGCGCGTGAATGGGACAGGAGGTCCTCAGACTGGATCCTGCAGAAGCAGAAGGACCGCTGAAAGCGGCCGTCATCCAGAAGCAGCTCCTGCAGCAAATAATGATACTCCCCGAATTGGGAACGTCTCATGACGTTTGTCAGCTTTCCACAGCAACTCGCTCCATGTGATCAAGGTCCGTCATGTTAACTTCACTGACAACCGGAGCCGGCAAGCGGCAACCCCTTCCTGTAACCAGGGGAGAGGTCTAGGCAGCCAGCCTTCAAGGACACCCATGTGCAGGTTGCTGCCACTACCACCAGCTCTGGTTCTGTGACAGTGGCAGTGGATGCTGATGAAGAGGCTGCTGGTGATCCTGCTGCTGCCTATACAGCTGGAGCCTCTAATGTAGACTCTGACTCTGACTCTGGCTCAGATTCTGCCTTAGATTCTGAGTTTAATTCTGATTCTGAGGAAGAACACCTTGAAGTGCTGCAGAGAATGGCAGATGACCATGATGACTGCTAATAGATTTTCTGTAATCACAAGTGTAATCAACACTCATGGCAGCCATGATTGTTAATGGGCTGGATGTTTAATAAAACATCGGCAGCTTAGATGACCCCATGCCAATCTGCCTGTGCATATTGGCGTGGGGTCATCTCAGCTTCTGACAAGGTTAGAAAATTTCTAAATTTCAGAAAATATTACTCCAAAAACTCAAAAATTCCCTCCCATAATTTCACCCCAATTCTGCTCCAGATATCACCAGAATGCACCATTTGCACCCTTTTATATCAAAATTTTCTGGAGGGGCATGCCCCCAGACCCCCCTAGTTGCTTCACAGCTATGCTGCAAAGCGGTAGGTTTGGCACCTAACTTTTCTGGGGAGCACCAAACCTTTCAGATTTTGGTGCCCTTAAGGCACACAACTGTTTATTCTAAAAGGCAAACCCTGCCGGTGGACATAATTTTGGGTGTGGTACTTGTACATGTTGCATGTGCACCTTTATGTTTTAACATGTCAATAAAGGTTATAACTGTTATTTGTATAGTCTCATTTAGAAGAGTGAAATAAATAAAAATGAAAAACGTCTATATAAATCAATAAAAATCTGTTTAAATCTAAAAAAATAAAAAAAATCGTGACTTTTGTATAAAAAAGCGCTTAACTCTGAGATCACGGTAAAAAATAGATTTAGGCGTATTGGCTGAGAGTCAATAAGGCAGCTGTCCTGTTATTTTGGGCTTTGCTTTGCTATTTTGTCTGCTTTACTTTTTTTGGTGGGGTGGGTGGCTTTTGTCCTGTCCTGATTTATAATGTCAAGTACGATTGCTGACGAGTCATCTCCTGGAGTTATTAATTTGTGTCATTCTACATAAATGAGTAAATTGGGCAGCAATAGCTCAGTTGATAGAGCGAACCGACTTGTGGCTGAAGGGTCAGTGGTTTGAATCCGGCTCCCAACCAGTCAAAAACCTGCATGTTGGCGTTGTGACCTTGGGCAAGACACTTAACCCACCTTGCCTGTGTATGAATGAGGTGGTGGTCGGAGGGGCCATAAGCGCAGAATGGCAGCCAGGCTTCCGTCAGTTTGCACCAGGTCAGCTCTGGCTACACTAGTAGCTTACCACCACCAGTGTGTGTGAGTGAATGAATAATACAACTTGTAAAGCCCTTTGGGTGTCTTGAAAAGCATTTTATAAATCCAAGTCATTATTATTAAATGTTTTGTTACTATTTCTGTCACTCAAGCTGCTGTGTTAGCAAGACGGGGGAACGCAAGCGGCACTCTGAGGTCACAACTGCTGTGCACCTGAGTAAAAGGAGGATTGTAAAACTGCAGACTCAACACTGGAGGGATATAAAATCCACTCACTTTCCATGGCTGACTGGTTTTAAGTGTGAGAATTCCTCCACAGCTCTCCACAAACAGGTTCGGCTGTGCGCTCATGAACATGACGTAACTCACCTTTGTCCTTGGTCAAGCTAAATGGGTTTTAGTCCGGTAGCGAGAGCAACACCCGCCCAAGATGGATTAGAAATACATGTTTCCATTAAGTGTCTTTTCAATTTGCAACTTCTTGCAATTGTGTACCTTCTAGCGCACATAATGACAGGGTTCTCACCAGGATTTTTTCACAGCATAGGGGGGAACTTGGCGGGGCATAGCCGCGCAGCAAGCGTTGCAAGCATGAGTATTATGTGAGGGTCTGGGGGCATCTCCCTAGAGAAAATTTTGAAGTTCATAACCCTTTGAAACACTATTTCCTACATTCTGAGGGCCACTTTGTGTTGCTAACTGGGACATTAAATAATGTGTGACATGTCCTTTTAAAAAGAAAGAAGAAAAGCACCCCCATGCTGGTTAAATCACAGCATAGGGGGCCCCTATGCTCAACTGCACTCTGAACTCCGAATGACACAAATGTAATCATTTCTAAAAGTGGGAGAAGGCTGTCATTTTCAAATTGTTTTTTTTTTCCCTCCAAATAGTAACTCCCTTATCTTTATCATATATTTTCTTGAAATATTATGAAATAATTTTGAGGCTATATTGCCCATCTCTACTAAAGTCCCTTCGGCTGCTCCCTTGTTTGCACTCGGGGTCGCCACAGGAAATCCAAGGTGGATCTGCATGTTGAATTGGCATGGGTTTTTCGCCGGATGCCCTTCCTGACGCAACTCCACATTGCATAGAGAAATGTGGCAGGGGTGGGATTTGAACCTGGAACCTTCTGCACTGAAACCAAGCGCATTAACCACTTGGCCACCACCCTTGCCCACCTGTACTGCCAATTAAAAATTCTGTATGTGCTAAAAACTAACAACAAAATGTTAAGCTTCTTGTAAAATCAGCAGCATGTTAGTGGTCCTAAACCTCTGAAGCAATATGGTGTCTGTGTGTTAAAATGTAGTTCCAGTCACTTTATGGCAGTGTGACACAAGATAGAAGGTAACCATTGTAAAAAGTTGACGTGGGAATTTGAATGTCTATACAAGTAATTTACATGTGGCTGCCTTAACCATCTATGAAGAGTGACAGTACTCACAAATTGTGGTCAGCATGAAATACTGATGGTCGGTGGGTTTTTGTGTATGGGTAATTCTGTGCATGTCTCTTTGATGATTGTGCACTACCTATACATTAATTCTCTCTTTAAGTCTCTTAGCATGACTATTTCCTACACAGGTCAGCATGGCAGAAAATCAAGAAGAAATGTCTCCAGTTGAGATGAAAGTGGCCCAACAAATAGAGGTAGGCCTCAATGAGTTTCTCTTCAGATCCTTCAACACAACCGTATTTAACGTCTATTTTTCCCCCTTTAGTACTACTTTGGAGATCACAATCTTCTTAGAGACAAGTTTCTCAAAGAACAAATTCAACTTGATGATGGCTGGGTGACTCTGGAGACCATGCTTAAATTCAACAGGTTTGCCGGATTTTTTTTTTTTTTTTAATGTTTGTGAGTTGCAGGAACCAGAGGACAACAAATGATTGGGTGAATCAGGGATTGGAGGCTGTGTGTCACAAAGGACCAATTTTTGGCAACTGTATTTTCCAACTAATCACCTCAGTGGGTGATTATTTATTAAATACTCTGTTTTCCCAAGTGTTGTTCCCTTTGGAAGCTAAATGTAATCTGTTTCTTCATTAACATTGAGAGCAATAGAGCAAAATATGTTTTCTGTAGAGCAAAACAATGTTTGCAGTTATTGAAGTAACCATATTAAAGCACATGCCTGCTAATTTGTTTTTTAAAACAAATTACTGTTGAACGGACAAATTAAAAGTGTAATTTGAGTTTGTTTCTGTCTGTTGTATTTGCCATTTCTATCCCCCGCCCCATACCCACAGACTGAAGTCTTTAACTACAGATGGCGCCATCATCATTGCAGCCCTTCAGAAATCAAAGACTGGACTGTTGGAAATCAGTGAAGACAAGACTAAAATCAGGAGGTCTCCAAGCAAACCTTTGCCTGAACTGAATGATGAATACAAAGATGCTCTCAAGCACAAATCGGTGTACATTGTAAGTTTTGAAGTTTCATGCACAATAACTTTTTTATCATTTTCTGTACATCAAAGTATGTACAAGTTGTATCTTAACAAATGGTGTAATGATACATGTATTTGTATTGAACCGTTTCGGTACAGGACGTTCGGTTCAGTACAGGGCTGTGTACGGGTGAGTTCGCATGTGTGTTTCCCGTAATGTCTGGACTATGGAGCGCACCTGAATATTAGTCGCACCCACCAATTTTAAAAAGAAAAAAGAAATTGTACATAAATAAACCGCACTAGAGCACACTCCCTGACACGTCTCATTATAAAATGGAATGGAATAATGCAATTTAAATGTCCTCAGTTTTACTATAAGTCACTGTTGGCATCTCTGATACATATGACTTACTGGTTATCACGCTTTAATTTTACAGTGTCATTTGGATCTCAATTTATTTAGGTGTTATAATTTATTATTATTTTTTGTATATATAAATAATGTAACTCCCCCCACCCCCTTACTTTCTTTTATAAAACTAGAAAGGTTTTCCTCTGGAAACTACCCTTGATGAGATTCAGGAATGGTTGACTGGCAAAGGCAATATTGAAAATATTCAAATGAGGCGAAACCTACAGAGGCAATTCAAGGTAATTTTGATGTATTTTATGATTAAACATTGTGCATGTTTTTCTGTTGGGTTTTGAATCGTATTTGTTTTGCAGGGATCGGTGTTCCTCTGTTTTGACACAGAAGAGTCATCTAAGGAGTTCTTAAACCGTGCAGACATAAAAACATTCAAAGATAATGAGATGATTGTGCTATCAAGGTAGGTTAAGGTGAAATGTGAAAGCATCCAATATGAATCACTTTAAGTGGTATAGCAGTACAATTCAGATAAACTGCTTTTCATACTCTTGCAGAGCTTTTCTAATAATTTGAACATAAACAGGGTTATTGTTATGAACACTGTGAAGGTCACATTGGCAACAGTGGTCAGGAAAACCTTCCAAAGACTTTTGATTGTAGGAAGAAACCTCAAGCAGACCAGACAAATTGGGATGATTATCTGCTTTTGGACATAATTTAATAAATCAGAGCACAACAAGGAATTGTTAAACATGCAGAGACAGAAATGTTGCAGTTAGCAACCACATAGTGGGCCTAAGTCTGTATTGGGGCCTCTTCACACTCAGATGAAAACCATGCAGAGGAGTAGTCTTAAAAATTTGATAAATGCAGTAGAGATGTGGTCAGAATGGGGTGGGCTGGGGGGAGGCGGGGTTGCAAAGCCCATACTTTGTCCTGATTATGTCCATGCCATGTCCTCAGTGTCCAATATGTTCCCACTAATTTCTTAATGTGCACATGATCATGTGCAATCTGCAGATGACCACATTGCACGCTCGCGCCACATTGTCACTGAGTCGTCCCGTCTCTCTTGCACTTTTTGTTCTGCAATTCAGAATCATAATTACCTTTATTGTCATTGTAATTTGCATTACAGTGAGATTTGAGTGCAACTCCAAAAGGTGCTTTCTGTGGTGCGAGTAATTTTAGCCAATATAAAAGATAGTGAAAATTAACGGTAAATTATTCAGAGTATATGTACAACTAATATAAACATAAGATGAAATAAAATAAAATGTGGACCAAGTAAAATGTAAAACAAGAATATACAACTGTGGAATCATATTGCATGGGAACATTGCACATGGTTTACAGATATTGCACAAGAGACTTGAATGGTGCGGATTAGAGTGATTTGTTATTGTTCAGTGCAGTGATCGCTCTGGGGAGAAAGCTGTCCCTGAGTCTGTTTGTCCTAGTTTTGATTGACCTATACCGTTGGCCGGAGGGTAGTAGGCATGGATGCTTATTTGCCGTCTTTGGATGGATTTTCATCTTTTTGCTAAATCTCGCCGTCTAAAAGAACTAGCAAATCATTAATTTTTATTTCCTCAAATCCATACATGTCAACCTATACAGATTGTCCGTAAATTTTACAGATGTTTCAGAGTCATACGGACGTACGAATAAAGTCTTACGGGTATTCAGGGTTTGGTCTGCAGCGTGTCTGTAATCAACCGTTCTCCACTTTGATACGTGAGCCATTGAAGCAGTGCTTCAAAAAACTGGCTCGTGGTTCTTTGATTTGCTGCTCTTCAGAAGCAGTAAGTCTGCTTCTTAACTCCTCTCAAAGCCATTAAAATATTGAATCGCTTTTGTGTGGATTAAGGTCACTAACTGGGACTCTTGTCATGTTGTAGTCAAGAAACGAGAATCGTCCTCCGTTCCGTTGACACAAAATTGGCGCTTTAAATAAAATGAAACCTTTCCAAACGCTGTAATACAGAAAATAAACTGCAATCGACTAAAACTTTTTTTTTCTTCCCAAAATGAGACGTCCTGTGTTCTTTATGAATTAAACTGATGCTGACATACAGCACAGCCAGCTGTAAGAATCAGCTCAGATATATGGAAAGACATTCATGCCAAAATGTCTGAAAGGAAATGCTTTTGACAAAAACTATAGATTTTGTTTATTGCTATTTATGTCCAGAGATCAAGGATCCACCATGTAGTTTATTATGTCCAACGTTTAAGGATCCAGTGACAAATTTCATATTTATTTACTTTAAGACTCAATAAAATGTTCAATTCAATTTAATCGGCTTATAAAGCGCCAAATCACAACAAAAGCCATCTCAAGGCATCTCACATAGAACAGTTCAACATAAAAAAAATTAAATAAAAATTAAAAAAATTCAAATACATAATTAAAAACAGAAGAAAAAGAATAAAACGGATAAAAATAAAAACTATTCATAAGAAAGAGAATAAAAATAGGCTTTAAGACTTGACTTAAAAATGTCCACAGACTTCGCCGCGAATAGTTGCTGTCTTTTAATTTACCAAGATTTTGATTTGCGCTTTTTTTTTTTTTTTTCCCCTCATCCTAGGCATCCATGAGTAGGTCAAACAGGTGGTTGCTGGGGTGGGATGTATCTTTGCTGATGCTGGCAGCTCTGCTGAGGTAGCGGGAGCTGGCAATGTCTTCCAGGCTGGGCAGAGAGCAACCAGTGATCCCCTGGGTCTTCTTGATCACCCCCGTACCGCGCTGTGATGCAGTACGTCAGGATGCTCTCGATGGTGGCTCTGTAGAACAATGCCAGCAATTGTTTGCATGTGCAGAAACAATTCTCCTGGCAGCGTGCCATACACACTCAGATATTCTGCACACATTCTTTGAAGCAACCTAGATTTGTGGGAGAAAGTTGTTGGGGGTGCTGGTGGTGGTACTGTGCTGCAGACAGAGATCAATCAAATGTAGCCTGTCTGCATTTGAGCTGCTTCAGTGAACTTCTAATTAAGTTATAAGTCAATCAGTCGTCAATATGTCCTTATTTCTTACTGCATCTTGATTCCCCCGCATCCTGACTGTGCATACATGCATGTGTGCATACATGAACTTTTGAAAAGGGTGGAAGTTAGCTTTGACTGCATGTAATGCGTGTTCATGATGACATTAGCAAGATGTCTTATAAATCACTCCAGAGGTATTAGGTTACAAAAATGGTGTTTTCAGTTTTAGAAGTGTTTACTTCTTGAGATCCTTTACATAACATGAGAACTATAGTTAGCCAGAAACAAAGCGCTTTTGGAACACCAGAGACACCATTGAGTGACATCACGGTGCCGCTCTACTCCGATTAGTTGTGACCTCCCCCCAAAAAAGGCTTTGCATGATGCGTAGCGTAAAAATAGGAAGCAGAATGTGACTTTTTAACCTCTTAAAATAGGTCAAGGTTAACCATCTTTGAAGTTGTCCAAGGTCTGTGTCCCATGAATGGTCCCTGTGAATTTAAAGACCCTGGCAGTAGTCGGACTGGAATTTTGCTGAGCACAGACAGACCAGGTGTCACAAATAGTTTACTTTGTAACTACAAAAAATAGTGTAACCCAATCACTAACGTGATAGTGGACATGTCACTGAGCAAGCAGCTGCCCAGATATGGCCAAGTTTGAGGCGAGCTGTTTCAATCCTCAGTGTTTGACAGCAGGGGAGTTTCTACATATACTCGTACACTCAATGAATTATGAAAGTTTGGAGATGCGGTTGAGTATGACCCTTTAAACAACTGCTGTATGAAATTATGTCCCTGGTGGTGGTTCTTTCAGAGAAGACTATCATGCAAAGAAAGCAGAAGAGAGGAAACAGCTCAAAGCAGAGACAAAAGCAAAAGCCCGACAGTAAGTATACAAGCAGTTCTATTTTGTATTAAAACTATAGATTTGAAAAGCTAACGTCCTCCAAAAATATTTAGAGAGAAGGAACAACACCAGAAAGACACAGAAGAGAAAGAAATGGTAAGAAACCTTGAAGCTTATAAGTTGACTTATTACTGAGCTGGAGTAATGTTCATGCTAGTGATTATAATTTGCATTGCAGGGTCTGCTTTTAGATGAACAGACGGGCTGCTTGCTGAAGTTTTCAGGAGAGCTTGAGGATGTTTCAAGAGAGGACTTTCATGAATTGTTCTCTGGACATGGAAAAATCAAGTGGGTGGACTTTGCAAGAGGAGCTAAAGAGGTAAATAGTCTCATCCTAACTTGCATCTCTGAGGAAGAGATGTGATTTGGTGGTAAATAGTACTGTGGGAATGAAGGGATGTGGCACCTAGGTGGGATAAGTATAGAATTGAACATTCTTTGCAAAATTAATTACCTGGTGAACTTGTACCTTTGACCCCAATGACCTTGACATTCCCTTTCCAGGTTAATTCCAGAATCTTCCTTTAGATATATATAAAGCTGACACGTGTGTGTGCGCGCGCGTGCATGTTCACTATCCACAACCACATGGTCAGCCTTATATATTAGATCATGACCCACTCACTGGAGCTCTTATTTTCACAGTTCGTAGTACTCGGGTCAGGTAGCAAGCATCACACTTGACTTACTACGTAGTAGCAGCTGGCTAAGGTGCACTTTAATTACAATGACCTTTAATTACTATGACCTTGAACTTTGACAAAACCAACCCTTCAAGGAACACAAGGTCATCTTTCATCCATGTACCATGTGTGGTGGAACTTTGGTCAAAGGAGTTGGGAGAAAGTGATCAGATAGATGTTTCTCAAAGTATAGTGGGTGTTTTTTTTTTATTATTTTTTATTTTTTTTCCCCCTCCCAACAAGGGCACTCTCCTGTTTGACGGCAATGCAAAGGAGGCATTTGACAAGGCAACAGAGGCAAATGGAGGAGAATTAAAAATCAAGGAAAACAGTGTTACATGGCAGGTGCTTGAGGGAGATGAGGAGAAAGAAGTATTGAAGAAGATAATTGAAGCACAACAAGAAACATACAAGTCTAAGGGCAGAGGTAAGTAAATAAGGCTGTGATGAGCTAAACATGTTTACACAAGTCCTGAAGTGTCTTATGTGGTTCAAAAGGTAGGGGGCGATCAGGTGGTAGAGGACGAGGAGGTGGCGGCCGAAGGGGACGAGGTGGCAGAGATCAGGGAAAAACACAGTACCAAGGCAAAAAGACCAAATTTGACAGTGACGATGAGGATGGTATGTTCAAGTCCTTCATAGTTTAACTTGACTGCACTGCATTTATCGACTGAGGGGTTGTGTTCTTTTCTTCTCCTTGCAGCACCTGAAACCCCAAACAAGCGAGAACTGGAAGACGCTGATGGCCCAGTAGCTAAAGTCGTCAAAACCGAAAATGGATCTTAATCACAAGGTCACATTCAGACTTTTTTAAAAAAACAAAACAAAACACAATTTATAATGAACAGATAAAAAAGGCAGAGGTGACTTGAATCCATTCCAGGGAACACGTCAGGATTTGGAGAATCGTAGGAAGTCCACTTGGATGTCAACCTAGAGAATAAATTGCAAGTTTGACATCAGTTTTCAGTCTTTTTATTCCTTGTATATTGTGCCTCTTTGGATTCCTATGTTTTTCTTAAAACATTTTTGATTTGAATGTATTATTGCCTATCTGCTTTGACAGTAAATTTCACCAGAAAGTTTTATTTGGGTTTTGTAAAATCTGTGTTGTGTGCAAAATCAAATCTGTTTGCATATGTTGAACAACTAATAAAACATTCAATAAAGTTTAGAAATCCTTTTGAGTCCCTTAAATCACAATTTTAATAAAAAATAAAAAATCCTGTTTTTATTCCTTGCTGGCCAAAGGCCTGTAGGGGGATTATGTCATGGTAATTTCTGTCTACCAAAAATGGCACAAGCATTCTGAAATCAACTCATCTCACATTTTTAGGAGGAATTTGGTAAAACTTGGTACAAGTCCGTGTAGGTTGGTAATACACATCATTTGAGTTGGGCCCAATTTACCAGAGTTATGGCCCTTGATTAACAAACACTGCGTTAGGTTCATGAGTTGGTGTCAGCATTCTGAAATCAACCATCACCTACTTTGAAATGTTACCAGAATGTAGCAAGCACTTACACCAGAGTAGCATTTGCCAGCAGGGGATATTGTGCTCTGAGCACTCTTGTTGTCTAATTTCAAAATCTTGAAAAAAATGTGGCAAAAGAAAAAAGCTTACCGATTTCCTTTTGTGGAACTTGTACGATGCTGGAAGGTCGTATCTTAATTCTGTGAAGAATGAAAGTAGTTGGTGTTTGGAAAGCAGACAAATTAGGTTTTTGTTTCCTTACCTGCGATTACTTCCATTGTTACTCCCCAGTCAACAGCTTTCTTTTGAATATGCTGAAATCACATATAAGCATCACTGTTACTTCTGCAGTGCTACCAGAGTGCTGCTTGGCTTTACTTTATAATGTAATTCAGTTATTAGATGATTGGGAAAGGAGCCTCTACTTACTTCTCTTGTTGAAGTTTTATGAAGTGAATACACTGAATTCTTTGTCATTGATAAAGCAGCCCTGAGGAACTTCATGTCTATCCCTTAAGAAGAAAAGAAAATGTAAAATACACCGCTCATAAGCTCACACTTTAAAGCCTGGTTCACACGGCAAGATAATTAGGCCGATATGGGACCCAAGTTTACCCTTCTGGCAATCTTAAGGATGCCCCGGCAATTGTGATGACGCTAAAGATAATCTTATCAGATATTCCTGCTGTGTGTGGTGTGTTAAGAGCGCTCTGATCTGCTCAGAAGGACGTTGGGCGCACCGATCGCAAATCGGGGATATTCAACATGTTGGATTGTCTTGGCCAGATATCGCAGTGTGTGTTGTCCCCCGACCACAAATGAGCATGCAGCCTGCTGAATGTGACATGTATCCAATCAGAAAGCAAGGTGACGGACGCACAGAGCAGAAAATCAAAAACAGCTGTTCTGATTTACCAGAAAGTCCAGTGGTCACACTGTCGCCACTCCTTTAAAGAATGCCTTTTTGTTTTTGTATTTTTTTTTCCCCTCTGCTTTAAATAGTTCACAAACTATCTCCATCTGTTTACTCTGAAGTCACGTTTAATCTTGAGAGATTTTGCGAGATTTCCTGTCTGACCTGGGAATGTTTGTGTGTGAAATCTGTTTGTGTGTGGTGTTGTCCATACTGTGTGGCTGCACGCCACACACTGTACGACCAACACTGTTAGATCTATGATTTTATCTCCACGTGTGTGGTCTCTCAGGTTTTGGAAACCTACAGATAATTTTAAAATCCTGCCGTGTGAACCAGGTTTAAAATGAGCTATACGCACCTTGGTTATGTTTTGTACCAAATGGTGGATTCATTATTACAGTGTCAAACTTTGTGGCATTGCCATCTGCCCCCAGAGAGCACAAGTCACACTGAACTAGATCCACGTTGGAAATTTCAAACTCCTCTGCATTTCTTCTGAATATGTCCAAGGCATCGTTATCAATGTCGAAGCCGATGCACAACCTAGGAAAGTGAGCAGGGAACGTTCAATCAGCTGTCAAAAGGTGAATGTCTTCAGTGGAGTATTTCTACAAGAGCTGGGGCAGGATGGCAAACATTTAAGTCAAAATGCTTCAATGGTGGAAACATTAAGGAACCAAAACCGAACTTGGCTGTCCAGCTGTAGTGACCAAGTATTGAAGGCAAGCAGTTGCACTCGTTTCAGGGATTAAATTGGGTTCAGTGCTGTTAAATGATTCTAATGTACATCCGGTCAGCTGTGTGAGTAGACAGTGACTCAATTGTGATTTTTCCTCTACACACCACAATGAAACTGAAACAATGTATAAAATACTTTTGCCATTAATTTGAAAGGTTAAAAAAAAAATGGGAGTGGCACACTGATTTTCTTTGAAAGATGTAAAATTTTAGTCCATCTGCCAGAAGGTACATGGGAGACTCGAGCCTAGATTTCATGTATGAACTGATCATTCTGATGTATGAAGGATTCTCTTTTGTTCCACTTCCCCATAAAACTGACTGGTTGTATCACAGGCGTCCTCATGGCTTCCCTCACTCCTTTCATTGTCACTGTTTTTTTGAAAACTACCTACAGGATAGACTGCACCATACTTTTTGCATTTCTTAATTTATGCAAATAAAGCAAAAAAACAGAGACTTCTCTAAAACTGGCTGTAAAAGTAATCATCCTTTAACTGACTTTATCCAATTATTTATGGGCTCTGAATGGAGCAAAACACCTTGAATTAACATTGAACATCAAGGAGCACCAAAAGAAAATTACAAAAACATTTGATTGGTTTTAGAGTTGGGGGGGGGGGGGGGGGGTCCTACACAATTGTATTTTTACCCGAGGCAAAATATGGCCATCAGGTATTGCAAAGGCTTTGTGTCTGCCTGTCTGTCTGCTCAGCACAAGTCCAGTCCTATTACTGCCAGAGTCTTCAAATTTACAGGGAGCATCCTTAGAACACAGACCTTGGACAAGTTCAAAGATGGCTAACCTTGACCTATTTTAAGAGGCCAAAAGGTCACATTCTGTTTCCTGTTGTTATGCTCATACAGCCGAGGTATTTTGGCATGATATTAAACTGTTTCAACCACCTCAATTAAACATGGAGAACAAATATTTTAAAAAATGTATATAATGCTGAAAACATAAGGGGATGGCAGTCTTAAAACATGTTCAAGGTACATTAATTGTGTCAGTTGTCATTTTATGGTTAAATTCTCACCCTGCACTGAGCATGGCGGCGCCGATGCTGAGAACTCCACAACCGCATCCCAAATCTGCAACCAGTTTACCCTCGATGTCATCAAACGTACTGCTGATTGTGTAAAGCATGCACGCTGTGTGTATGGGGAGAGACAAAACACGTAAATAAGATGACTGGTCGCCGTCTTCACGGTCTGAGCACGCTGAAGTCTCTGACCTGCGATGTGAGGGCTGGTTGGATACTGTTCCAAAAGAACTTTTGGCTCTTCAAACGTGTCCACTTGCTGAAGGCAGCTCTCTAATTCTTTGCGTTTCATTTCTTGTACTGCGTGCCCCTGTGCCAGTAAATGCGGATTTTTTTATTTATTATTTATTTACTTATTTTTGGTGCTAAAATCGCACTGCATGTATTCATTTATTTCACTGCAGAGCACTTCCGCACACACGATGAGGAGCAGCAAAAACACTCCGATGTGACCCGGTGAGAGTGACGATGGTTCCGACTTGTTAAAAAAAAAAATATATATATTAAGAATGCGCCAGTCAAACATTTTGGATCACACAACCTACATTTTGGGCATATCAGGAAGATCTGAAGGCATTGGAGGAGTGGTTAGCCTGCTAGTCGGCTGCTCAAATTTAATACAGAGAAATGCAAAGTCATGCACCTGGGACAGTAGCAAGAACCCTTTAAAGGGCATATCTCACTCCAGTCATCACTATTAAAAAATGCTATGCCAGATTGGCTCTCACTGCGGTATTGTATCACTTCCTGTTCCTCCTGTTCCGGAGCACAGCGGTGTTTTTCTGTATCTGTTTAATCTGTGCAGTTAGATTGATCTAGTTATCTAGATTACGATTTGTTTCCCAGTGTAATCTTTACGTGCCTTAACTAAAGCACTCCTTCTGCTGAATCACCTCTAAATTATTTACACATTATTCACTTCGCGTGTTTTTAGGAATCCGCTAGCTTAGCGTAGCTCTTAGCCGATTTAGCATGGCGGCTTCTCCTGTCTCTCCCGCACTTTTCTGCTCTGGGTGTGAAATGTTTAGTTATTCCTCGGCCTCCTTTAGCAGTAACGGTACTTGTAATAAGTGTAGCTTATTCGTAGCTTTGGAGGCCAGGCTGGGCGAATTGGAGACTCGGCTCCGCACCGTGGAAAATTCTACAGCTAGCCAGGCCCCTGTAGTCGGTGCGGACCAAGGTAGCTTAGCCACCGTTAGTTCCCCCCTGGCAGATCCCGAGCAGCCGGGAAAGAAGGCTGACTGGGTGACTGTGAGGAGGAAGCGTAGCCCTAAACAGAAGCCCCGTGTACACCGCCAACCCGTTCACATCTCTAACCGTTTTTCCCCACTCGACGACACACCCGCCGAGGATCAAACTCTGGTTATTGGCGACTCTGTTTTGAGAAATGTGAAGTTAGCAACACCAGCAACCATAGTCAATTGTCTTCCGGGGGCCAGAGCAGGCGACATCGAAGGACATTTGAAACTGCTGGCTAAGGCTAAGCGTAAATTTGGTAAGATTGTAATTCACGTCGGCAGTAATGACACCCGGTTACGCCAATCGGAGGTCACTAAAATTAACATTAAATCGGTGTGTAACTTTGCAAAAAAAATGTCGGACTCTGTAGTTTTCTCTGGGCCCCTCCCCAATCAGACCGGGAGTGACATGTTTAGCCGCATGTTCTCCTTGAATTGCTGGCTGTCTGAGTGGTGTCCAAAAAATGAGGTGGGCTTCATAGATAATTGGCAAAGCTTCTGGGGAAAACCTGGTCTTGTTAGGAGAGACGGCATCCATCCCACTTTGGATGGAGCAGCTCTCATTTCTAGAAATCTGGCCAGTTTTCTTAAATCCTCCAAACCGTGACTATCCAGGGTTGGCACCAGGAAGCAGAGTTGTAGTCTTACACACCTCTCTGCAGCTTCTCTCCCCCTGCCATCCCCTCATTACGCCATCCCCGTAGAGACGGTGCCTGCTCCCAGACCACCAATAACCAGCAAAAATCTATTTAAGCATAAAAATTCAAAAAGAAAAAATAATATAGCACCTTCAACTGCACCACAGACTAAAACAGTTAAATGTGGTCTATTAAACATTAGGTCTCTCTCTTCTAAGTCCCTGTTGGTAAATTATATAATAATTGATCAACATATTGATTTATTCTGCCTTACAGAAACCTGGTTACAGCAGGATGAATATGTTAGTTTAAATGAGTCAACACCCCCGAGTCACACTAACTGTCAGAATGCTCGTAGCACAGGCCGGGGCGGAGGATTAGCAGCAGTCTTCCATTCCAGCTTATTAATTAATCAAAAACCCAGACAGAGCTTTAATTAATTTGAAAGCTTGTCTCTTAGTCTTGTCCATCCAAATTGGAAGTCCCAAAAACCAGTTTTATTTGTTATTATCTATCGTCCACCTGGTCGTTACTGTGAGTTTCTCTGTGAATTTTCAGACCTTTTGTCTGACTTAGTGCTTAGCTCAGATAAGATAATTATAGTGGGCGATTTTAACATCCACACAGATGCTGAGAATGACAGCCTCAACACTGCATTTAATCTATTATTAGACTATTGGCTTTGCTCAAAAAGTAAATGAGTCCACCCACCACTTTAATCATATCTTAGATCTTGTTCTGACTTATGGTATGGAAATAGAAGACTTAACAGTATTCCCTGAAAACTCCCTTCTGTCTGATCATTTCTTAATAACATTTACATTTACTCTGATGGACTACCCAGCAGTGGGGAATAAGTTTCATTACACTAGAAGTCTTTCAGAAAGCGCTGTAACTAGGTTTAAGGATATGATTCCTTCTTTATGTGCTCTAATGCCATATACCAACACAGTGCAGAGTAGCTACCTAAACTCTGTAAGGGAGATAGAGTATCTCGTCAATAGTTTTACATCCTCATTGAAGACAACTTTGGATGCTGTAGCTCCTCTGAAAAAGAGAGCTTTACATCAGAAGTGTCTGACTCCGTGGTATAACTCACAAACCCGTAGCTTAAAGCAGATAACCCGTAAGTTGGAGAGGAAATGGCGTCTCACTAATTTAGAAGATCTTCACTTAGCCTAGAAAAAGAGTCTGTTGCTCTATAAAAAAGCCCTCCGTAAAGCTAGGACATCTTTCTACTCATCACTAATTGAAGAAAATAAGAACAACCCCAGGTTTCTTTTCAGCACTGTAGCCAGGCTGACAAAGAGTCAGAGCTCTGTTGAGCTGAGTATTCCATTAACTTTAACTAGTAATGACTTCATGACTTTCTTTGCTAACAAAATTTTAACTATTAGAGAAAAAATTACTCATAACCATCCCAAAGACGTATCGTTATCTTTGGCTGCTTTCAGTGATGCCGGTATTTGGTTAGACTCTTTCTCTCCGATTGTTCTGAGTTATTTTCATTAGTTACTTCATCCAAACCATCAACATGTTTATTATACCCCATTAGTTGGCTATGTACCACAGGCTTTTAAGGTGGCAGTAATTAAACCATTACTTAAAAAGCCATCACTTGACCCAGCTATCTTAGCTAATTATAGGCCAATCTCCAACCTTCCTTTTCTCTCAAACATTCTTGAAAGGGTAGTTGTAAAACAGCTAACTGATCATCTGCAGAGGAATGGTCTATTTGAAGAGTTTGTCAGGTTTTAGAATTCATCATAGTACAGAAACAGCATTAGTGAAGGTTACAAATGATCTTCTTATGGCCTCGGACAGTGGACTCATCTCTGTCCTTGTTCTGTTAGACCTCAGTGCTGCTTTTGATACTGTTGACCATAAAATTTTATTACAGAGATTAGAGCATGCCATAGGTATTAAAGGCACTGCGCTGCGGTGGTTTGAATCATATTTGTCTAATAGATTACAATTTGTTCATGTAAATGGGGAATCTTCTTCACAGACTAAAGTTAATTATGGAGTTCCACAAGGTTCTGTGCTAGGACCAATTTTATTCACTTTATACATGCTTCCCTTAGGCAGTATTATTAGACGGTATTGCTTAAATTTTCATTGTTACGCAGATGATACCCAGCTTTATCTATCCATGAAGCCAGAGGACACACACCAATTAGCTAAACTGCAGGATTGTCTTACAGACATAAAGACATGGATGACCTCTAATTTCCTGCTTTTAAACTCAGATAAAACTGAAGTTATTGTACTTGGCCCCACAAATCTTAGAAACATGGTGTCTAACCAGATCCTTACTCTGGATGGCATTACCCTGACCTCTAGTAATACTGTGAGAAATCTTGGAGTCATTTTTGATCAGGATATGTCATTCAAAGCGCATATTAAACAAATATGTAGGACTGCTTTTTTGCATTTACGCAATATCTCTAAAATCAGAAAGGTCTTGTCTCAGAGTGATGCTGAAAAACTAATTCATGCATTTATTTCCTCTAGGCTGGACTATTGTAATTCATTATTATCAGGTTGTCTTAAAAGTTCCCTAAAAAGCCTTCAGTTAATTCAAAATGCTGCAGCTAGAGTACTGACGGGGACTAGAAGGAGAGAGCATATCTCACCCATATTGGCCTCTCTTCATTGGCTTCCTGTTAATTCTAGAATAGAATTGAAAACTTCTTCTTACTTATAAGGTTTTGAATAATCAGGTCCCATCTTATCTTAGGGACGTCATAGTACCATATCACCCCAATAGAGCGCTTCGCTCTCAGACTGCAGGCTTACTTGTAGTTCCTAGGGTTTGTAAGAGTAGAATGGGAGGCAGAGCCTTCAGCTTTCAGGCTCCTCTCCTGTGGAACCAGCTCCCAATTCGGATCAGGGAGACAGACACCCTCTCTACTTTTAAGATTAGGCTTAAAACTTTCCTTTTTGCTAAAGCTTATAGTTAGGGCTGGATCAGGTGACCCTGAACCATCCCTTAGTTATGCTGCTATAGACTTAGACTGCTGGGGGGTTCCCATGATGCACTGAGTGTTTCTTTCTCTTTTTGCTCTGTATGCACCACTCTGCATTTAATCATTAGTGATCAATCTCTGCTCCCCTCCACAGCATGTCTTTTTCCTGGTTCTCTCCCTCAGCCCCAACCAGTCCCAGCAGAAGACTGCCCCTCCCTGAGCCTGGTTCTGCTGGAGGTTTCTTCCTGTTAAAAGGGAGTTTTTCCTTCCCACTGTAGCCAAGTGCTTGCTCACAGGGGGTCGTTTTGACCGTTGGGGTTTTACATAATTATTGTATGGCCTTGCCTTACAATATAAAGCACCTTGGGGCAACTGTTTGTTGTGATTTGGCGCTATATAAAAAAAAAAAGAAAAAGAAGAAAAGAAAGAAAGAAAGATTATAAATCATTCCTTTCTAGTCTATAACTTGTGCTGGCCCTGATATAGCTGATAAAAATAAAATAAGCCAGAGTGCAGTAGAAAAATGGTACATAGAGCCACAGCCATTTTGATCTAGAATCATGACCTTAGGGACTGACTTATACCTACCTGAAGGTCAGTCTCCAGCCGGTTGCAGTCCACTTCATGATCGGATTTACGATAGTCCGCACGGTCAATCCGGGTTGCTTTTTGTATACAAATGTAATATGGCTTTCAAGTCAAATTCTTGTATTTTGCTGATTAAGTATGTCTTTCTCTCCCGCCTTTGTAACCCGTGGTGTATTCAGAATATATATATTTAATAAATTGAATAAGCACAAAGAAAGTAATAATAAATACATACCCTGAAAGACACATCTGCTGATTTTACTCCTGTGTATAGGCACACAGCATTCATTCGGTGTTTCAGCTTTTCCCATAATACCCCTGGTGGCCACCTGCACTTCCTTGAATGCACCGCGGTGCTAGCAGAGTTCCGCTGTCTCACAGCGCATGTAAACAATGGCAAAGCAAGGATGTGGATGGCGTTAATTTAGCGAGTTCACGGGTGATTATGATGATTATATGCTCTCCCAAGTTGAGAGGGTTATCTAGAGGAGGTGTAGCACCTGTGATGGACTTCTGCTGTGTCCCAATGTTGTCTTATTGTCCATACTTCATGAGATGTGTTTACACTGTGAGTGCTGAGCTCCTGACACCGGAACTCTGCTGAAACCGACCTCTCGCGTGAGTCATGGACCACCAGACGGCGTGAGATTCACAACTGCGATACACCAAATGTACACTCAACAAAAATATAAACGCAACACTTTTGGTTTTGCTCCCATTTTGTATGAGATGAACTCAAAGATCTAAAACTTTTTCCACATACACAATATCACCATTTCCCTCAAATATTGTTCACAAACCAGTCTAAATCTGTGATAGTGAGCACTTCTCCTTTGCTGAGATAATCCATCCCACCTCACAGGTGTGCCATATCAAGATGTTGATTAGACACCATGATTAGTGCACAGGTGTGCCTTAGACTGCCTACAATAAAAGGCCACTCTGAAAGGTGCAGTTTTATCACACAGCACAATGCCACAGATGTCGCAAGATTTGAGGGAGCGTGCAATTGGCATGTTGACAGCAGGAATGTCAACCAGAGCTATTGCTCGTGTATTGAATGTTCATTTCTCTACCATAAGCCGTCTCCAAAGGCGTTTCAGAGAATTTGGCAGTACATCCAACCAGCCTCACAACTGCAGACCACATGTAACCACACCAGGCCAGGACCTCCACATCCAGCATGTTCACCTCCAAGATCGTCTGAGACCAGCCACTCGGACAGCTGCTGAAACAATCGGTTTGCATAATCAAAGAATTTCCGTGCCAAACTGTCAGAAACCGTCTCAGGGAAGCTCATCTACATGCTCGTCGTCCTCATCTGGGTCTCGACCTGACTCCAGTTCGTCGTCGTAACTGACTTGAGTGGGCAAATGCTCACATTCGCTGGCGTTTGGCACGTTGGAGAGGTGTTCGCTTCACGGATGAATCCCGGTTCACACTGTTCAGGGCAGATGGCAGACAGCGTGTGTGGCGTCGTGTGGGTGAGCGGTTTTCTGATGTCAATGTTGTGGATCGAGTGGCCCATGGTGGCGGTGGGGTTATGGTATGGGCAGGCATCTGTTATGGACGAAGAACACAGGTGCATTTTATTGATGGCATTTTGAATGCACAGAGATACTGTGACGAGATCCTGAGGCCCATTGTTGTGCCATACATCCAAGAACATCACCTCATGTTGCAGCAGGATAATGCACGGCCCCATGTTGCAAGGATCTGTACACAATTCTTGGAAGCTGAAAATGTCCCAGTTCTTGCATGGCCGGCATACTCACCGGACATGTCACCCATTGAGCATGTTTGGGATGTTCTGGACCGGCGTATACGACAGCGTGTACCAGTTCCTGCCAATATCCAGCAACTTCGCACAGCCATTGAAGAGGAGCGGACCAACATTCCACAGGCCACAATTGACAACCTGATCAACTCTATGCGAAGGAGATGTGTTGCACTGCATGAGGAAAATGGTGGTCACACCAGATACTGACTGGTATCCCCCCCCAATAAAACAAAACTGCACCTTTCAGAGTGGCCTTTTATTGTGGACAGTCTAAGGCACACCTGTGCACTAATCATGGTGTCTAATCAGAATCTTGGTATGGCACACCTGTGAGGTGGGATGGATTATCTCAGCAAAGGAGAAAAGCTCACTATCACAGATTTAGACGGGTTTGTGAACAATATTTGAGGGAAATGGTGATATTGTGTATGTGGAAAAAGTTTTAGATCTTTGAGTTCATCTCATACAAAATGGGAGCAAAACCAAAAGTGTTGCGTTTATATTTTTGTTGAGTGTAGAATGTTGTTCTGCTTCTGCTCCAGTACCACATTAACTCATTTCCCTACTTCCAAATTGTATGAGTTCCACACAACAGTCAGTAAACATCTGAGAGCCGTGGTCACGATTGAGTTGCTTGATTCTTTTATTTGTCCATCCACATCACTAACACAAATGGCTGAGAGCCAGTCCCGTGTCCACGTCACAGCTCTCCTGTTAAGATCGCAAACAAACATGCCCACCATCATCTCCCACTATCACCTCCTCTTCAACTCTTTGTGGTCACACTTATAAACACACAGATAAAGTTGTGGGGCTTCCTCCGCTCGACTGATGTATTGTGTAGTGCGGGAGAGATGACATTTCATCTCTGTGACAGTGGCAAAAAAAAAACACATCCCATTACACACTTTCGGGAGAGGCAACACACTTTGTTAGAGTAATGCTGGCCACATGACACTCACACATTCCCAAATATTAGTGGTGAAAGTTACACAGATCTGCGCTGTTAAGCTACGCTGCTCGGCTGAGCTGCTGCTGTGTTCAACGCAGCGCGGCTCCTAAAACCATTACAATACATTTATATATGTTATATTTTTACACAGTTATCCTTTATTGACCGAGTTTCATTCATGAAGTCAGTGGTGTGGGTACACATCTCTATGTGTGGGTGTGCCTGTGAGCGGCACAGCGCGGCTCATTATAATCTCATTATTTTAAGGTGCAAATTAAAAAATCCTGTCTTGTTGAACAATTTTAATCACTAAGGACAAGTATTTTAACTAGACATTGGTCTAGCAGTGGAAAATATCAACTAGATATAAGTGAAGAGTTAATGGTCCGTGTCATCGGGCGACACAGGTACAGCAGGAGACATACAGCTGTTTATCATCCAAATATCACAGACAAAGTGACAAGAATAACCAAAACCACTTATTTATGGAAGGAAATATTGTCTCCCTTGTTCCTCCGTTTGTGGCTTTGCCAACATGTGCAGCTTTCCGGCATATTCCACCTGTTTCTTGACGAGACTAAGCGAACTTCTATGCACGCAAATCACTAACTTGCTCAGAATTAAAATGGCGATCACACCTCCTTGTCAGCACATGGCTCAGTGCTACTGCGCTCTCTAGTTCTTATATACAGCTCCATGGTTCCTATACACATGCTGAAATGGCTCTGGAGGGAGGTTCACAAGGTGATGTCACGTAAATTAACATTTCTCACAGGTTAATGTTAGATAATATCTGTGCTAATTCTTTGTTTTATGTTAGCTATCAAGTATTTGTGTTATTTGTTTGGAAGTTCTGAGAAATATAAGTTAAGTTTTACTTCAGCATGTGTCCAAGTTTCAGACACAGGGAGACCTCCCCCTGTTGGTGAAAGCCAGTAACATTAGAAATGAAGAAAAGAAATGCCCACAAGGTATAAAAAGTGTTGTATGACTCATTTTAGGGGCCTTTCACAAGCTGGACACTGTCTGTGAGGGTCCCAGGCCTGGTTTTTGATGTGACCTTTAATAAACTCAAAATGAGGAATACAATGGTTTTGTTTTTGGTAAGAGGCAGAATCTTGTATAAAAGAACCGGGTAAAAATAACACTGACAGATCTGACAGTTTCATAACAGATGAAATCAAACTAAATTCCCCAATTTTTATGATTTAATATCTCAGGGAAGGCATATGGAACCAAAAATAAAACACAATACTTTCATAATTCTTTATGTATTTTGGTTAGTCAACTCATTTCACATTTAGCAGTGATATGCCCATGAAATACCGCATGAGGAAGTAAAGCCTATAGGGGCCCAGAGACCCCTTTGTGCCAGGCCTTAGCTCTGGATTCAGTTGCATGAAACAGATGAGAGTCTACAACAGGGCGCAAGCCCAACTCAACACAGGTACTTACCCAGCCTAAGATTGTAGTAATTTACATTTGGGTAGACTGGGACAATGCAAATCGTGTGAGCAGGATTCAAAGACAGGTCTACATATTGGTAGGCCAGCTCCTTAGCCACTGAGCTATCTGCTTTACACAGCACCTGACATTCCCAGACAGTCTCCCATCCAAGTCCTAACTAGGCCTGACTCGGTTTATCTTTCTAAACAGACATGATTGGACATTTGTGGCCATAGGTACATGAAGAAGGGTGACCAAGATATCGAGTTTGAAAACAATCTCTAAAAAACACCAAGTTTTAATGTCAACACAGTCCTAACATTCAGTTTTCATTGCTAACACCAAGTAAACAAGACCACCAAACTGCTCCAATTGGTATGACATTCCAACATGTATCTGTATGGTCAGATGTTGGTAAAACTATTAGACCACACCTAGACTACATGACCAGAGCCTGGAACCCACTCTACAAGAAAGATAATTGAAAACATATGAAGGAGGGCCACCAAGCTGGTTTCAGCCCTGAAGGATGACTCCTTTGAGACTTATCTCATGAAACTGAAGTTACCCAATCTCTGTTACGGAAAGGGTTTGTGGTGACATGAACGTGATGTACAAACACGTCAGAAGCAAACAGCCTACATTAAACTGGACAACAGCAACTTCAGAGGGCGCAACAAGAAGCTGGTCAACACTGAGACATACAAGTATGTGGAATGTGCTTCCCCAGGATGTTGTATCTGCTTCAAGTCTGCCTTCAAATCAAGACTGGACAAACACTGGGCCAAATATTGCTTCAGCCTCCAGTTGGTACATTATCATTTCAAAGCTGAAGGTGCCTGTATAGAAGCTCCAAATGTTCCCACAGGATTCTGAGCCTAAACATAGAAGAATATTGTTTGAGGTTGTCAATGTTAATTCAATTGAAATTCAGTATACTTATACAGTGCCAAATGATGTCAGCTCAAGAAAGTTTCTAAACCTTAAAAACAACAACAACAACAAAAACAAGAGCAAGCATATAGGAGACAGCCAGAGGAAAACCTCTCAGCTTTCTTTTTTAAATTATTTTATTTCACAGGAAGAAATCACAAGCAGACCAGACTCAATAGGGTGATCATTTGCTATTTATATGTAACCTGTGTCCCTCCTGGCCTTGACATCACAATCCCCACTGTGGAAGGCAGGCACTCTATCCACAAGACTAAAACCCAATGGCCTCCAGCATCTGTTGCTAGAGCATCTTTTAGCCACCACCTGCTGGCCTCCATTACATATGCAGTATGCAAAACAGGACAAACTCAAATTTTTTGCACTCCCAAAACTGACTGCTATTTGAGTCCCAGTGAAATAGACTGTCTTAGTGCGTATCCAGTGTAGTCTTTATATAAGCCAGTAAAGTTTCATAAATGAATAAAATAAAACTCACAACACCCAGAAAAAAAGCATACATTTGCAGACGCCATGAGCTCCTCCAAAACAAATAGTGCATCTGAAGTGTCTCTTGAACAACAAAAAAAAAAATTAAAAACTACACAACTGTTTTGGCAATATGAAACAAACATTAACATATTAAACAGAAATTGTCATTTAACAAAAAAAATATAAATGTGTATTTCTTTATGAGAAAAAGAAAATAAGATTTCACGTGAACATAGTCATCATTACACTTACAACGAACAATACAGATAGCCCGCATATTGCGTAGTAATTTGTGTAATTTGTTTGTCTATATTTGTACTTATTTGGCAATTTTGGGAAATACCAAACGTCAGCTCATGAAAAGTACCGCGAGAAAGCCCGAGAAGATGGCAACAAGACAACAAAAATAAATTTGTGGACAACAACCTAGAGTGCATGATGGCGGCGTCAATGGTTCGCCGGGACAAGAAAGCCACTGCTGCCAACCTAAAGGCCGACTTAAACCGGACTGACAATAACTCCGGACTACAACGACTTCAGGAACTGCTCGATGCGGTGTTGAATCCCGAAAAAGCAGTGGCGGACACAGAGGCTCTGGACTGGTGTAAATGTCTGATAGCAGGAGGCGACGGCTTCGAGGAGTTCTGTAAAACGGTTCGCTCCTATGACAACGCTACTCTGTGCGGCTTGGTTTGGACGGCTAATTTCGTAGCTTATCGATGCCGGACCTGTGGAATCTCGCCGTGCATGTCCCTGTGCGCAGAATGCTTTAATAATGGAGAACACACGGGCCATGACTTCAACATGTTCAGGAGCCAGGCTGGTGGGGCCTGTGACTGTGGTGACAGTAATGTGATGAGAGACGCTGGGTAAGCTCTTAGCCTGGCTAGGCTAACTACCTGGCTAACCTCTTATCTTTTTGACAGGTCGTGATGGCAAGTAAGAATTAATTAGGTGTCCGAAATCGTGTTTTAATGCTTTGCGTGGACTGTGGAGGAGGATTTGAGCTGAGATGAATGTGTTGAGCTGAGCTATTTTGATTCTAGTACTTATTTAGGGGTTTTACAGCTGTACGGTACACGCACGATCGGTTCGGTGCACAGAACTGTACGCTGAGTACACGGTTCGACATCGCAGTTTTCTTCTGCAGGAGGCGAGGTTAGACTGCTGGCCTTATCAACCCACAACCACAGTGCATCTCACACACACCTCATTCTCTGTATTTGACAATTACAAAAATGTTTTCCACCATTTGAAGCTTATTGTGACACAATATTACAATGTGACACAACATTAACACCCATGCCCATTCTCCAATATGGAGTTGTGTCAGGAAGGTCATCCAGCGAAAAACCTGTGCCAAATCAGCATGCTTTGATCTGCTGTGTTGACCCCGGGTGAAATCAAAGGAGATGCTTAAGAGACTTAAGGCACCTTGACACTTGCACAAATTTAATCCCCGCACTGGTACGCAATTTTGACTGCCAGTGAGAAAACTTGTTATAAACTATTGTACACTGTGCGTCAGTGCATGCCAGTGCACAAAGAAAATTCTGAAATATTCAAAATTTCTGGCATGCATTATTTTCATGCCACTTGCGTGACCTAGTCGTGAATATTGCGCAACATATTCAAAAACACTGCGTATCAATGCATGTCATTGCGCACAAGGCATCTGAATGATTATGACGAGATGTTACATCTATAATAAACATAACTACAGATGCATGATCTAACACCGCTAACACTCCGAAACGGAGGTGTTCCTTTGTCTCGCTTCATCAGCGAATCGGTCGTGACGCGCAAAGCCTCCGCGCGGCTTTCCATGACAAAATCTCTTGTTAAAAGTGAAATCTGCCGGAAAATGGCTGATGTCCAGCTCTTGTGATAACCAGAGAAATTGCACATGACGGTCCAGGCTCCACACAGCGATCCATTTAGAAATGATGTGGTGGTTTCTGCCTCTCAATGGCGGCTCGGAGCGTGGCGCAGCGTGCGCCATTGTGGGCCGTGCTTAAAGCTGTAGTAACACTCCTTATTCTCTGTGAAGCCTGTAAAATTTTAACCGAAAGCCAGATAAATTTTTCGAATGGTTTTCAGCTGCCTGTCTCTAACAGTTTCTGAAAAAATTCTGATGGAAAAAAAGCCCAAATCATTCCGCCATTTCCTCGCAATGAAACAACGACGAGAGGGGTGGAGCAGTGCTCACTCAAAGCCTGCCCACAGGCGAATGACGCAACCAACAGGCATGGAAAAACTCACGCATGCGCACGAAGGTTCAAGCTTGGCTGATGTAAAAACATATGAATCAAATCCATATAGTTTTTAAAAAAAATAAAAAGGTACGATACTTTTCTAACAGACCTCGTATATACTGTAAATAATTACCTTTTGAGACAAGATTCCATGCATTCTCCACCATGTGACGCACACGAGATAACCTGTATCTGTAGATAATTTCTGTGTGATTCTGGGAGCAATGAGAGAATGGTTTCATTAGCCAAGTTCTGAGAGCAAATGTGTCATTGGCTACAAAATGATTATTTTATATAGCTTGACGTCAACCATGACAAAGTGGGATACGTTGGTTTGATGAATTGCAGGGATCAAATTTATGCAAGTGTCAAGGTGCCTTTATTAATCACTATAAAAAGTAATACCACAAATATTCTGTTTGGCACTTCCTTCAACCGACCTTGACCTTACATCATCTTCGTGGTCTACCTGAATCCATTATGTGTGAGTTTTACTGTATATAAACAAAAAAGTAAAATAGAAAGTATGGTTGTGATGCAAGGTGGCCGTGACGCGATATGTGTTGTTACCGTGTGTGTGTGTGTACGAGGGCTGTCCGTAAAGTATAGGTCCTTTTTATTTTTTTCAAAAACTATATGGATTTCATTCATGTTTTTACGTCAGACATGCTTGAACCCTCGTCCGCATGCGTGAGTTTTTCCATGCCTGTCGGTGACGTCATTCGCCTGTGAGCACTCCTTGTGGGAGGAGTCGTCCAGCCCCTCGTCGGAATTCCTTTGTCTGAGAAGTTGCTGAGAGACTGGCGCTTTGTTTGTTCAAAATTTTTTCTAAACCTGTGAGACATCGAAGTGGACATGGTTCGAAAAATTAAGCTGGTTTTCAGTGAAAATTTTAACAGCTGATGAGAGATTTTGAGGTGATTCTGTCGCTTTAAGGACTTTTCACGGTGCGAGACGTCGTGCAACGCTCTCAGGCAGCGTCATCAGCCTGTTTCAAGCTTAAAACCTCCACATTTCAGGCTCTATTGATCCAGGACGTCATGAGAGAACAGAGACGTTTCAGAAGAAGTCGGTTTCAGCATTTTATCCGGATATTCCACTGTTAAAGGAGATTTTTTTAATGAAAGACGTGCGGACGGGTCCGCGCGTCGGGACGCAGCCGACGCGGCGCGGCGGCACAGGAAAAACACCTCCGTGTTGATAACCATTTGTTAAAATCCAGTTGGCTTTTGATGGCTTTCAGTGGAGTGAGTATATGAGAAATTGTTTATCAGCTGGAGATGTTCCAACTTGTCCTCAAGGCTTCCAACAGAGGTGTTTTTCCTGTGGCGGAGCGTCGCGGCGGCTGCGAGCCGACGCTGCAATCCGCCCGCACGTCTTTCATTAAAAAAATCTCCTTTAACAGTGGAATATCTGGATAAAATGCTGAAACCGACTTCTTCTGAAACTTCTCTGTTCTCTCACGATGTCCTGGATCAATAGAGCCTGAAATGTGGAGGTTTTAAGCTTGAAACAGGCTGATGACGCTGCCTGAGAGCGCTGCGTGACGTCTCGCACCGTGAAAAGTCCTTAAAGCGACAGAATCACCTCAAAATCTCTCATCAGCTGTTAAAATTTTCACTGAAGACCAGCTTAATTTTTTGAACCATGTCCACTTCGATGTGTCTCACAGGTTTAGAAAAAATTTTGATCAAACAAAGCGCCAGTCTCTCAGCAACTTCTCAGACAAAGGAATTCCGACGAGGGGCTGGACGACTCCTCCCACAAGGAGTGCTCACAGGCGAATGACGTCACCGACAGGCGTGGAAAAACTCACGCATGCGCACGAGGGTTCAAGCATGTCTGACGTAAAAACATATGAATGAAATCCATATAGTTTTTGAAAAAAATAAAAAGGACCTATACTTTACGGACAGACCTCGTATTTGAGTGATGCCTGCTATTTTTTTTTCCTGAAGTTCATTATTTCTATAATTGATTATTACATGTTATAATCAATCTTAAGTTTAGTAAGACTTTGTTGTCAAAAATTCCACATGCCCATATTCAGATAAGCTCAGCATATGAGCAGGCTGCAATGGTGTCACTTGATCACATGACTTAGAAAACAACTGAAATGCGTGTTTGTTCTAATTCCTTATTAAATTAATGTTACTGTATGTTTTTGTGCTGCAGTATTTGGCTGTGATGAAACTTTAGACTACTGAGTTGTGAACGCTTTGGCATTTGGAGGTGTCTAAAAAAGTACCTCTGCTACTTTCTTTGCATTTTCAGGATTAAAAAGGGGGAGAGAGAAGGGGAGGAAAAAAGTGGAGGGAAAAAAGGAGTAAAGAGTGATTGCTGAGGGCCGTACGTCAGTACAAAAATACAAGTATCTATACAAAAAAGCAGTTACATCTGACAAGATATGAATTCCATTTTTCCCAGTCTTTTAAGCATTGCTCAATTCTTAATCTCAAGGTGAAAATTAATTTTTCCATACAATATATTTTTTTCCACAATTGCTCTCCAGTCATCCTTTGATGGTGAGTTTACCTGCAGCCACTTCCATGTGATGACTTTCTTGATTGCAGCCAAGATTATTTTCTTCCTTGTTGCTTCCTTTCTTGCTCTTGCTGCTTCCTTGTTTTTCACTCGGGGTCACCACAGCAGATTTGGGGTGGATTTCTATGTTAAATTGGCACAAGTTTTATGCCAGATGCCCTTCCTGATGCAACTCCACATTACATGGAGAATTGTGGCAGGAGTGGGGTTTGAATCTTTAATTTGCAAACATCCCTTCAATTCTTTCCTTATAAACTCTTTACATTATTATTTCATATACTAGTGTTCAGTCTCCATAATGTATCCTTTTTTTTCTTGGTCATCTAAATGCAGCTGAGTGATACTCCTGAGTGATCAGATACATCTCTGATGCCTATTTTACAGTCAGTTATCCTGTGCCTTTCTGCTAAGTGTTAAAAAAAATAATCCAATCTGGAATATTCTTTGTGGGGGGAAGAAATGGGTAAGTTGTTTTTCTGTGGAACGTAGATCTCTCCATATATCAGTCATACCTGTTTCCTTAAACATTTTGCATAGGAGAAGTGAATTTTGGCTTCTCTTGTGGGAATTTGTAAAACCATGTTTAGCCGGTAGTTGTGTATTCGAATCCCCCCCTCCCCAAATTACTGTTCCTGTTGATTGGTGAATTACAAAATCTAAATTTTTTTTAATAAGCGATCTACTCATCAGGTGGCATATGAACATTAAAGAGAGGAACCTCTTTAAGATCCAGCTTGTCTTTGATTAAGATATAATAATGACCATCCTTATCTGTAAGTTGGGAGGTTAATTGAAAGTGTATTTTATTGCATATTAGTATGGCCACTCCCCTCGTGAAGAATAAAAGGTAATGAACCCCAGTTTTTAAACTTTTTCATTTACTGAATTAGACAAATGTGTCTCTTGCCAAAAAGCGACATGCATGTTTCCCCTCTTCATTTTAGCTATAACTTTACTTCTTTTTACAGGGTTATATAACCCATTTACATTAAGTGTTATTACCTTTTATTCTTGATAGTGCATTTATGTTTGTTACTGTTGTTGATGGCCCATTGCAGCCTGAAACATTTCACCCTTGAACATGGAAATAGACAAAAATGGGAACAGAAAAAAGGAACATGAACACAAAACACCTTGACTCCCATAACTGGAGAACAAAGTGCTTAGAACTGAGGGGATGGTCTAATTTAAAGTAAGGGCCCCTCCCTGGAGCTGAAATTATTGCTCCTAAAAAGACCGCAAATGACATCTGCCTAATTTTAGAGGTTTTCCAACAGACCCACTCTCCCAGTTACATTTCACTTAGTGATATCTTAAGCTACAGGACAATCAATATATGCATAAAATTGCAGGAGAGGACAGAAATGATAGTCTTTCAGTGTTTTCCAAACTATACTCAACAAAAATATAAACGCAACACTTTTGGTTTTGCTCCCATTTTGTATGAGATGAACTCAAAGATCTAAAACTTTTTCCACATACACAATATCACCATTTCCCTCAAATATTGTTCACAAACCAGTCTAAATCTGTGATAGTGAGCACTTCTCCTTTGGTGAGATAATCCATCCCACCTCACAGGTGTGCCATATCAAGATGCTGATTAGACACCATGATTAGTGCACAGGTGTGCCTTAGACTGCCCACAATAAAAGGCCACTCTGAAAGGTGCAGTTTTGTTTTATTGGGGGGGGGATACCTGTCAGTATCTGGTGTGACCACCATTTGCCTCATGCAGTGCAACACATCTCCTTCGCATCATCCGTGAAGAGAACACCTCTCCAATGTGCCAAACGCCAGCGAATGTGAGCATTTGCCCACTCAAGTCAGTTACGACGACGAACTGGAGTCAGGTCGAGACCCCGATGAGGATGACGAGCATGCAGATGAGCTTCCCTGAGACGATTTCTGACAGTTTGTGCAGAAATTCTTTGGTTATGCAAACTGATTGTTCCAGCAGCTGTCCGAGTGGCTGGTCTCAGATGATCTTGGAGGTGGACATGCTGGATGTGGAGGTCCTGGGCTGGTGTGGTTACACGTGGTCTGCGGTTGTGAGGCTGGTTGGATGTACTGCCAAATTCTCTGAAACGCCTTTGGAGATGGCTTATGGTAGAGAAATGAACATTCAATACACGAGCAACAGCTCTGGTTGACATTCCTGCTGTCAGCATGCCAATTGCACGCTCCCTCAAATCTTGCAACATCTGTGGCATTGTGCTGTGTGATAAAACTGCACCTTTCAGAGTGGCCTTTTATTGTGGGCAGTCTAAGGCACACCTGTGCACTAATTATTGTGTCTAATCAGCATCTTGGTATGGCACACCTGTGAGGTGGGATGGATTATCTCAGCAAAGGAGAAGTGCTCACTATCACAGATTTAGACTGGTTTGTGAGCAATATTTGAGGGAAATGGTGATATTGTGTATGTGGAAAAAGTTTTAGATCTTTGAGTCCATCTCATACAAAATGGGAGCAAAACCAAAAGTGTTGCGTTTATATTTTTGCTGAGTGTATAACTCTTCGAGCTGAATTAAATCTTCGTTTAAAAATGACAAATTTGCAGCTACAATTTAGCCCTCCGTGAAAACAGTTTGTACATCCGGGTCATTTCCATGACGTCGTGGAGAAGACGACGCACTTGCGCCTTCAGTCCGATCAAAAAAAAAAAAAAAAAAAAAAAAAAAATGCCTTCAGTCTGATTCCGCACTGAAATTGATTTTATCTGTTAGTAATGTTACTGTTATACACATCCGGATTTCAACATCCAAAAGTAAGCTGCAATGAATGCAAGATACAGCTCTGCATGCTCAGATCAGCGGCGACATCGACAACGGGCGACGCTCTTCTCCATTCTTCTCTGTTTTGATGCGGAGCGGCCAGTAACACCTGTTGCAAGCAAGGACAGACTTCTTCCGGCAAAATCTGCAGCGCCGCACGGTCTTGGTAATCGGAGCCGGACTTGGATTCTTTGCAGGTCCCGCATCCGTACAGTACATTTTCAATACGACACCACTCAATCAAATGGGCGTATGGAAAAAGTCCCCAAAAATCATTTTCAAGCAACAATAAAAGAAATGTATATTCACCAAACGTACCGCAAGACAGCGGAGGTCGGTCTTGAAGTCCTGAGCGATTTCTCTCACCAGGCGCTGGAAGGGCAGCTTGTGGACCAGCAGCTCGGTGCTCGAGGACCACAATGTAAATAAGCGTCCGTATTGGTAGCATTCTTGTGTTATCCTTTGCGGTATTTTTATGTATTGTTATTTAATTTTATTGCCGAATAAAATAAAATTCTGGGAGCAGTGGATTTCTGTTAGCGGCGGATCTCTCACAGCGTCATGGTGCTGTGAGGCTTCTTCACGCCGACAATGAAACTTCTGCAATTGTTCGCCAAATGCACGAAGTGTAATCACAGCGGCCACCGCGTTGTAATCCAGAATGGCCACGGGACACAAAATGATGTGACCGATACGTCACATGAAAACCCTCTATAAGACAATAAAAAGGTGCTTTTGTAAGAGATGCAAACTGACGTAAATCCACAAATGACAGTTGGCGCGCGCAATGCATGCTGGGATAGCGTCTTCTCTCTGACGTCTCGGCAGCGTCCCGGATGTGCTGACAGTTTTGTGGAGGGCTAAATTTTAGCTGTAATTTGTCACTTTTAAACCAAGATTTCTCCGTTGAATGACAGATCTGGGCTTGCAGATTTACTTTACTACATTCAGAAGGATCTTATGTGTAAATAGAAGTCATTTTTTGGTCCAAAGATCTGACTGCATTTATTTCAGTGCAGGTCTACTTTAAATTCGGTCAGTTCCTTCTTCACATTCTCTCTTAATGTTGAGTGAAGCAAAGTAAATTCCGTTTTCACATCGGAGTGAATGGCCTTAATCTCCATATGAACACTGGTCAGCAAGCTAGCTTCCGCAGGTTTGGCTCTGTCTGAGCTAGGTAAATTAGAATTAGCTTCATTGTCACAGTCCATACCTTTCTCGATTTTGTCATGTTTTGTGGTCATTCTGCCTTTACCGTTTCATGCTTTCTCCCCTCCTATATCGCAGTGGCACTTCTGGTGTTCTAAAATAGTTGAATCAGGGGAAAAACCGGGGTGACACGAGAGCTATCTGTTAGCCCGTCATCTTTCTTGTTGTGGTGAGCAGGAAGTCCACATCTGCTATTATTCATTGCAGTCTTTGCACTCAGTGAAGAGTTGATGCTTTGTTTTTTAAAACTGTATAACTGTAATGAACTGGCTGTTGTAAGGTAACAAGATGCCTGAAACTACATATCACATCTCTGTTCCAAGTGGAGATGAGCAACTTAGAGAAGAGAAGGATAGAAATACTTTCCTGAGGCTGAACGATTTAGTAGTCCAGCCTCAGGAAAGTATCCCAGCAGCAGTATTCCAGCAACAGAAGCATAGAATTTCATGAATATTGTTTTGTATTTGTTTGTATTGCAAAATTAAAAGGTGGCTGACCAAACAAATTTTTGGTATTTTCCTAAAGATGACTTTGTTACTGTCTGATATCATCAATGTGAATGCTTAATCAGTATGAGGAATAGATTTGAATATTTTTTTCCTTTTTATCCCAAACTTTGCCACTTAAAAAACAAAAGAAAACAACAGCACAATCCCAGTGATCACTGGCTGTTTCTATCCCCTTGAGGTCTACAGTTGGATTATTTTTATTTTATTTTTTAATTGTAAGCCACAATTATTCAAATTCCTGAATAAACCACACTTGAAAAAGCATAATTTCTGAAAGCTGACAGAGAAATTGATTAGCTCCTTGTAGTTGAGACTTTGCCAAATCAACATTATTTTTCTGACAGGTTTTGCCATCAGCATCGATTGAGAATGGGGGAGAATATCCCATCAATTCCTCGAGACCTCCTGCTGATGTCTGAGATGGTTCTTCCTCGCTTTATCCTGTGTGTCATTCAGTACTTGAGGGATGGGTACACTGAACCAGGTAAATCAAAGCAAAAACAGTTGCCTTACCAAGGTAAGTTAATTTACAATGTGCTAATTTGGTCTGCTGACAGTTTAAATTGAAAGCGTGAATCTGAAAAGTTGAATGATTTGGACAAGTCATGTTTTCATAAGGAGTTGTTCAATGCAAACACTCTTTTTTTTTTTTTTTTTTTTTTTTTTTCATTGCTTTTGCCAAAAAGGGTGTGTGCTGAACCAGTCTGATTATGCTTTTGTGTCTATGTTGGTAGGATTTCTTAAAATGTTTTTATCTCACCTCTATGCACTGTAGTGGAATGATAATTCTCTGTCATTTTGTCAATGTTGTTTTCATTAGGCATCAATTCATTATTATCATTTTCGTAGGGTGTTAGAACATGTCATCACAGACGTTCAGCATGTGAAATTTTGTGCACTTAACAGTTTGGATGTTTTGTAACAATGCATTTCAGCAGTGGTGCAGAATAAAGTTGCTGAATGACCAAGAAACAAAAAAGAATAGAAGTGTCCTGCTGCAGTAGCAGTTAGAAAAAACAAACAACAACAACAACCAAAAACAAAACAAAACCCAGTGTGGTCAATATCATGGCTTTATGTGAAATTTTTTAATGTTATAATGAGATATTTTAAAGTTATTACCACATACAAACTTTATCATGTTATAATGTGAAATGTTAGTATTACAATGTGAAAGTTGTATAATGTGAAAATTGATATAATCAGCTATAATAGATATCATGTGACTTACTATGAACTGTTTCACTGAATGTGGAGATTTAAATAGAGAAGTTACAGCTACTGTTCATGTGCACAAAACTGTACAGCTCCTCTCTTGGGGAGGTGCACCACCTGCAAATCATATAATAATTCTGAGGTGGCATTACAGGCTGCAGAGAGGAAATGATGATAACTGGCTCCAAGCCTTTATTAATATCAACACAACAGCATTGCTATGCACCTGAAAACAACTTATGTTGTTATAATATGAAGGTTTTCCCATGTAATGTTATATATTATCATAAGGTCATGCTGATTTTTTGTGTTATAATCTGATCATGAACATCAAACTGTGACGCTAATGATCATGTTGTAATGTGACACTGATTATCGTTACAGGTTTCTGTTAATGAAATATGAAACATGAGTTTGTTTGTTTTTTTGAAACACGAAAATTACATTGTTATAACATGATACTGATCATATTGATTTTTTTCTTTCTTTTTCCCCCCTGGTGTGGCAGCAATGCACTTTCATAGAAATGTATATATGAACAGGAATATTTTGAGTGCCAAGGGAAAAAATGCAGGATTATTCGGCCTTTGTGAACATATTCTCTATCCAGTTGCCCTTCTACTTCAATTAGATTTTTGTAAATTTATTGCTCTATGTTTCTGAGGACAAAAATATCACTATGCTGTAGCATGTGTGTATATATAACAACCATCTTTGTTTGTGAACGACTGAGCCTTTTGGGATGCTCCTTTTATACCCAGTCATGACACTCACAATTAGTGTCCTCAGTTGCCAAATGCTTATTGAGTGTTGTTAGAAGGAAAGGTGATGCAACACAGTGGTAAACATACCACTGTCTCAGCTTTTGTGAAACATGTTGCAGGCATCCATTTCAAAATGAGCAAATACAGGGTGGGCCAATAAAATGCTACCACTTTTTGATAGTACACAAGTTTTTGAAATGAGAACTAATTTGAAAATTTTATTTACAGACTTGTAACAGAAGCATCAAATTAACATTTGATACCAAAGGTTTCCCACTTTGTCTCTTGTTTTCCACACAGTTCAGTAATTGATGACATGTTCAGTTCACACTCCTCTTCTTTGGATTACAGCTGCAACACGCACATTGAAGTTTGTCATGACATTGCCACACATCTCAAGAGGGATTCTCCGAATTTCTTTTTCATTTTCAGGAATATCAATTCCTGAAAATGAAAAATAAATCTTTATTTCGGAAATTGTACGAATTAAAAAAGTGGTAACATTTTATTGGCCCACCCTGTATTTGCCCCAAAACAATAAAGTTTATCAGTTTCAACATTACATAACTTGTCTTTGCGGTGTATTCAATTGAATATAGGTTGAAGAGGATTTGAAAATCATTGTATTTTTCAATTTATTTCAATGTCAATTTATTTTCATTTATATAGCGCCAAATCACAACAGAGTTGCCTCAAGGTGTTTCACACAAGTAAGGTCTAACCTTACTAACCCCCAGAGCAACAGCGGTAAGGAAAAACTCCCTCTGAGGAAGAAACCTCAACCAGACCAGACTCAAAGGGGTGACCCTCTGATTGGGCCATGCTACAGACATAAATTACAGAACAATTCACAGAACAATTCATACGAGGGCTGTCAATGAAGTAATGGTCCTTTTTATTTTTTTCAAAAACTATATGGATTTCATTCATATGTTTTTACGTCAGACATGCTTGAACCCTCGTGCGCATGCGTGAGTTTTTCCACGCCTGTCGGTGACGTCATTCGCCTGTGAGCACTCCTTGTGGGAGGAGTCGTCCAGCCCCTCGTTGGAATTCCTTTGTCTGAGAAGTTGCTGAGAGACTGGCGCGTTGTTTGATCAAAACTTTTTCTATACCTGTGAGACACATCGAAGTGGACACGGTTCGAAAAATTAAGCTGGTTTTCAGTGAAAATTTTAACGGCTGATGAGAGATTTTGAGGTGATACTGTCGCTTTAAGGACTTCCCACGGAGCGGGACGTCGTGCAGCGCTCTCAGCCGCCGTCGTCAGCCTGTTCAAGTTGAAAACCTCCACATTTCAGGCTCTATTGATCCAGGACGTCGTGAGAGAACAGAGAAGTTTCAGAAGAAGTCGGTTTCAGCATTTTATCCGGATATTCCACTGTTAAAGGAGATTTTTTTAATGAAAGACGTGCGGACGGATCCGCGCGTCGGGACGCAGCCGACGCGGTGCTGCGGCACTGGAAAAACACCTCCGTGTTGATAACCATTTGTAAAATCCAGGCGGCTTTTGATGGCTTTCAGTGGAGTGAGTATATGAGAAATTGTTTAACAGGCAGGACATGTTCCAACTTGTCCTTAAGGCTTTTAACAGAGGTGTTTTTCCTGTGGCGGAGCGTCGCGGCGGCTGCGTCCCGACGCGCGGACCCGTCCGCACGTCTTTCATTAAAAAAATCTCCTTTAGCAGTGGAATATCCGGATAAAATGCTGAAACCGACTTCTTCTGAAACTTCTCTGTTCTCTCACGACGTCCTGGATCAATAGAACCTGAAATGTGGAGGTTTTCAGCTTGAACAGGCTGACGACGCTGCCTGAGAGCGCTGAGCGACGTCTCACACCGTGGGAAGTCCTTAAAGCGACAGAATCACCTCAAAATCTCTCATCAGCCGTTAAAATTTTCACTGAAAACCAGCTTAATTTTTCGAACCGTGTCCACTTCGATGTGTCTCACAGGTTTAGAAAAAATTTTGATCAAACAAAGCGCCAGTCTCTCAGCAACTTCTCAGACAAAGGAATTCCGACGAGGGGCTGGACGACTCCTCCCACAAGGAGTGCTCACAGGCGAATGACGTCACCGACAGGCGTGGAAAAACTCACGCATGCGCACGAGGGTTCAAGCATGTCTGACGTAAAAACATATGAATGAAATCCATATAGTTTTTGAAAAAAATAAAAAGGACCGTTACTTTATTGACAGACCTCGTATAATGAATATACAGGAAATGCTATTGGTGCACAGGACAGGAGGGTCGCCAGCACAAATACAACTCCCATCTCTGGATGGAGCTGCACCTTAAACAGAGAGAAAAAAAAACAGAATCAGGCATCAGAAAGACAAGAAATACTGTATAATTTGCCAGCATTAATCAACAAGAAAAACAGAAGAAATACTAAGGTGATCGCCGGCCACTAGCCCTAAGCTTCACTAAAAGACCCAGAATTTAGGTAAAGTTGAGGCCTCCGTTTACTAATAAAATAATTAAAAGAGTAAAAAGCGTAAAACAAAACTATACCAGTATGTTAGACATATGAAAGGGAAAATAAGTGCGTCTTAGGTCTGGACTTGAAAGTCTCCACAGAATCTGCCTGTTTTATTGATGCAGGGAGATCATTCCACAGAACAGGGGAATGATAAGAGAAAGCTCTATGACCTGCAGACTTCTTATTCACCCTAGGGACACAAAGTAGTCCTGCACCCTGAGAACGCAAAGCCTGGGCCAGTACATAAGGTTTAATTAGGTCAGATAAGTAGGGAGATGCCAGTCTGTGAACAATTTTATAGACTGGTAGCAGAACCTTAAAATCTGATCTCACTGGGACAGGAAGCCAGTGAAGGGATGCCAAAATTGGTGTAATGTGGTCAAACTTTCTGCTTCGTGTCAAATGTCTGGCTGCAGCATTTTGAACCAGTTGGAGAGCCCTAATGCTAGACTGCGGTAAACCAGCAAATAGAACATTGCAGTCATCCAAGAAGAGATAAACACATGGATCCGGGTCTCAGCATCAGCCATAGATAGGATGGGACAAATCTTCACTATATTTCTCAGGTGGAAGAAAGCAGTCCTCGTAATATTTCTAATGTGGAGGTCAAAGGACAATGTAGGATCAAAAATTACCCCAAGGTTCCTCACTTTGTCAGTGTGATGTATGACACACAAGCCTAGGCTGAGCGTTAACTGGTCAGATTGATGCCGATGTCTCACTGGACCAAGAACCATCATTTCAGTCAACTTCTCACTGATGCAAGGCAATCTTCTAAGGATTTTATGTGAAGGAGATTACCAGCAGTTATCGGCATGTATAACTGAGTATCATCAGCATAGCAGTGAAAGGTAATCCCAAAATGCCGTAATATGTGCCCAAGGGGTGCTATATGAAAGGAGAAAAGCAGGGGGCCTAAGACAGGCCCCTGTATAACCCCAAATTTCATGTCACTAAGGTTAGAGGTAGTGTTACTGTACAAAACACAGTGAGAACGACTGGTCAAGTATGACGTCAGCCATGCAAGGGCACTCCCAGTTATCCCAAAATGATTTTCCAGCCTGTCAAGTAGAATATGATGATCCACGGTATCAAATGTAGCACTGAGATCTAACAGCACCAGAACCGTAGTGGTGTCCGAATCCATTGTAAGCAGAAGATCATTCACCACTTTAGCGAGAGCCGTCTCTGTGGAATGATATTTTCTAAAAGCAGATTGTAGTGGCTCAAAGAGATTATTCTCAGTAAGATAGTCCACGAGATGCCGTGACACCACTTTTTCCAGAATTTTAGAGCAAAATGATAGATTTGATTTTGGCTGATAGTTTTTCAATACACTAGGGTCAAGATTAGGTTTCTTAAGTAATGGTTTAATCACTGCAGATTTGAAACATTTAGGAACAGATCCAGAAGTTAAAGAAAGATTAAGAATTTCCAGCACAGTCGGCCCAAGAGTGGGCCACAGGTCCTTAAACAGTTTTGTTGGTATAGGATCAAATAAACAGGTTGTGCTTTTTGTTGACGCTATGAGTTTCGTCAGCATGCCTAGTGAGATACTATCAAATTCTGTAAATCTAGGTAATACCTCAGTAATGGTGCCCACCTCAATAGCAGTGCGTAGTGGCTGGGTTAAGGCATGCTGGGATATGTTCAACCTAATGTCTTCTATTTTCTTCTCAAAGTAATCCAGGAAATCTTGTGCTGTAAAAGGAGACTGAACTACAGGTGGTTGTCCATGAATAAGTCTTGCCACCGTGTTGAACAAGAACTTTGAGTAATGCTTGTTTTTGTTGATCAAATCAGAGTAATAGGTCCACTTTGTAGCCAATAATGCATGATTATAGTCTAAGATAGCATCATGCCACACAAGGTGGAATACTTCTAATTTTGAACGACATCATCTCCGTTCTAGACCTCTTGCTTTATGCTTGAGGTCACGCAGGTAATCATTAAACCAAGGTGACTGTGATTTGGGGGAGCGCGGTTTTAACACATGCGGCGCAATCATGTCGAGTGTAGTTTTGAGCACTGAGTTTAAACTTAACTTATTTTCATTTATATAGTGCCAAGGATGGGACAAATCTTCGCTATATTTCGCAGGTGGAAGAAAGCAGTCCTAGTAATATTTCTAATGTGGAGGCCAAAGGACAACGAAGGATCAAAATTACCCCAAGGTTCCTCACTTTGTCAGTGTCATGTATGACACACGAGCGGAGGCTGAGCGTTTAAACTATCCACAAGTCTGTCTACTGATTGGGTATTTGCCAAATGTGAAGCTAAGACATCAGGCAGTCAAGCATTGAGTTCAGTCTTAGTTGACGAGTTGATGCATCGCCGCCGTGATATACAGTGAGGAAAATAAGTATTTGAACACCCTGCGGTTTTGCAAGTTCTCCCACTTAGAAATCATGGAGGGATCTGAAATTTTCATCTTAGGTGCATGTCCACTGTGAGAGACATAATCTCAAAAAAAAAAAAAAAAAAAATCCAGAAATCATAATGTATCATTTTTAAAAAAAATAATTTATTTGTATGTTACTGCTGCAAATAAGTATTTGAACACCTACCAACCAGCAAGAATTCTGGCTCTCACAGACCTGTTAATTTTTCTTTAAGAAGCCCTCTTATTCTGCACTCTTTACCTGTAGTAATTGCACCTGTTTGAACTTGTTACTGTCACGCCCGATGGGTGCCAGGCTTCCGAAGTGTTTGGACCCAAAATGCAAACTCTCGGACTACTGGATGAAGAAGAAATCGTGGTCTTTAATTCTGGCTCTGGTTCGGCACACAAGTGATCAGTCGGCGAGGCAGAAGTACAAACAGGGTCAGGCAAAAACGCAGTCATGGGCAAGCAGGGTTCAAAGGCACGAGCAGACACAGACATCATGGGCAAGGCAAAAGGCAAAGTCAAAAAACACAAAGCAGGATCTGGATACACGGCAAAAACAGGACTAGATACAGAGCTGGTAAGTGTGCAAAGACAACAAACGAGCAAGGGTGTGGTGGCTGGATGGAGACTAAATAGGACAGGAGTTAACTAGGTGCACGTGAGGAACAATCAAGAAGGAGGCGTGGCTAGTGAACGAAGGTACTTCATTGTGCAAGACAGTGAGGGAGGACAACTTAAGGTGAAGAAAAGACAAAGATATGTGAACAGGTGCACAGAGCGTGAGTGAAAGAAGACAAATCAGACAGAGACTAGACTAAACAAGAATTGGCAACATGGACTAGAATACAAGAGGGAGCAAAATACTAAAATGACATTAAACAAAAACTGACTAAAGAAAACTAGGCAGTAATACCAACCATAAGAAGAAGCTGTGAACAAACAATAACCAAAACAAATCCTGACATAACAGTACAACAGATATTATAACCAAGAGGAACAAGTGATAACTCAATAAACAATGACTGACAACTAGAACAGAATGAAAGGCCAAAGTAAAAAGTAACAGAAAACAAAGTGACAAATCAAAACAGAACAGAGAATAACTGTTAATGACTATGATGAAACTGAGGACAACTATGATGAAAATGAAATAACTAGTGAATCATAACAAAAAGAACAAAGTGACAAGAAAAACATGACAGAATAACTCATGATGAAAATTACTGATAAATCAATGTTGAAGCAGACGGAAACCATGAAAAGAGGAAAATCAAGGGCTTAGTGCCCTGACCGGGCCCAGTTCCTGACAGTTACCTGTATAAATGACACCTGTTCACACACACAATCAATCACACTCCAACCTGTCCACCATAGCCAAGACCAAAGAGCTGTCTGAGGACACCAGGGACAAAACTGTAGACCTGCACAAGGCTGGGATGGACTACAGGACAACAGGCAAGCACCTTGGTAGAAGACAACAACTGTTATGATTATTTATTAGAAAGTGGAAGAAACAGAAGATGACTGTCAGTCTCCCTCGGTCTGGGATTCCGTGCAAGATCTCACTTTGTGGGGTAAGGATGATTCTGAGAAAGCTCAGAAATACATAGGAGCACCTGGTCAATGACCTGAAGAGCTGGGACCACAGTCACAAAGATTACATTAGTAACACATGATGCTGTCATGGTTTAAAATCCTGCAGGGCAGCAAGGTCCCCCTGCTCAAGCTAGCACATGTCCAGGCCCGTTTGAAGTTCACCAATGACCATCTGGATGATCCAGAGGACGCATGGGAGAAGGTCGTGTGGTCAGATGAGACAAAAATAGAGCTTTTTGGAATCAACTCCTCTTACCATGTTTAGAGGATGAGAACAACTCCAAGAAAACCATCCCAACCGTGAAGCATGGGGGTGGAAACATCATACTCTGGGGGTGCTCTTCTGCAAAGGGGACAGGACGACTGCACTGTATTGAAGGGAGGATGGATGGGGTCATGTATTGTGAGCTTTTGGCAAACATCCTCCTTCCCTCAGCAAGAGCATTGAAGATGGGTCATGGCTGGGTCTTCCAGCTTGACAATGACCCCAAACACACAGCCACGGCAACTAAGGAGGGGCTCTGTAAGAAGCATTTTAAGGTCCTGGACTGGCCTAGCTAGTCTCCAGATCTGAACTCGATAGAAAATCTTTGGAGGGAGCTGAAACTCCAAACCTGAAAGATTTGGAGAAGATCTGTATGGAGGAGTGGACCAAAATCCCTGCTGCAGTGTGTGAAAACTTGGTCAAGAACTACAAGAAACATTTGACCTCTGTAATTGCAAACAAAGGCTACTGTACCAAACATTAACATTGATTTTTACAGGTGTTCAAATACTTATTTGCAGCAGTAACATACAGATAAATTTTTAAAAAATCATACATTGTGATTTCCGGATATTTTTTTTTTTTTATTTTTAGATTTTTTTTTTTAGATTAGATTATGTCTCTCACAGTGGACATGCACCTAAGATGAAATGGATTCCACACCCACATTTGTCATAAGCCTTGCAGGGTCTGTAATTGCCTGCTCCGTGGCCTGCTGTAAATTCCCTGTAGAGCTCTATCTATGTTCGCAGACAAGATGGCGGCACCTTCCCCAGTAGGGTGGAGGCTGTCCGGCATCAGCAAGCCACAGTGGCACCAGAACGAAGGCCAGTTATCAATAAAGCTAAAGCCTTGCTGTCTACAAAATTGTACCAGCCACCTTTTTAACAATGTCAGCCTGCTAAATGCCTCATCAGTACCCCGGGATGGGAGGGGACCAGAGACTATTAATGGATGCCGACACATCTTTCTGGCAAGGTCACAAGTCCTCTCTATGTCCATTTTTTGTGACCTCTGATGTCCATTTTTTGTGACCTCTGTATTCTGTTTTTATTTACATTTCACACAACGTCCCAACTTCATTGAAATTGGGGTTGTGCGTGTGTATATATATACACAAACAAAGCCTTATGGAAAACATGGTCTGATGTTGTGAGTGGAGATTACTGTTGCATAATTTTCTCTCGTGCAGTATATTCATAATCTGCAAATTTTCATGCCTTATATCACTTCTTTTGCTCTGCCAGACACCTCGACTGAGAGAGATCTACAGAATGTTCTACAGCAGCTGGAGCCTCAGATCTCTTTCTTGGAAGAGCTAACAAAGATGGGAGGGGCAATGAGGACAGTACTGACAAAGATCCTGACCAATCAGCAGGCATTCAAGGAGTTGAGCATGGGTAAATATCTGCACACATTTTTTTTGAAATGTTCCAAATAAAAATGTTACCTAATAAAATCAATGGATGGGCTATATTGATTGTGCAGATTGTCAGTTATTACTTTATAGATCAAATGATCCACGCCCTGTTTTCTCCTGATATTGCAGTGTAATTGCTGTTAATAAGGAAATCAGTTTCTGAGACCAATTTATGCATTTGTAAACTATTTCCATTTGTTGCATAAAAAGCTCACTGGTATGATGTATTTGGATTCCTGTAAGAATGTTTTTCTCTCTGCATGTGTGACACATGTATTTGCTTCACTGTTTTTGATAAAATAGTCAGCATGTTGAGAATTAGACAATACAGCAGCTGCCATTTCTCTTCTGCTCTGGTGTTTCAGGCCAAGAAGGAAATTTGTATGCTAAAAAGAATTATGAGAAGTATCTGTCAGCGTTGAAGAATTCAGGTCTGGTTTCTGTTGAGGAGAAAGCACAAGGTGCCTCTGCTGATTTTAGTGTTGGAGCTGAAGGAGGTGCAGGTGCGGTGGTTTTATTGGGTAAGCCAATCTACACCTTCATGCATTTCATGCACTTTTCCAGAATGCTTATTTGGCATTGTGCAAGTACCACTCAAACGCATTTGTTCCTCAGTGGCTTATATGTGTGATTTAAGAAAACTTGATCCATTCACCAACTTTATCACACCTCAAAATTTTTCTTAGATACAAACACATTGAGTGGATCAGACCTGTCATTGGAGTCTGCTGTCAAACAGATATAAATTGTTTTTTTTTCTCTCCCACCAGATTGCATATTTTATTACTTTGAAAGTTTTATGTCCCAGTCACACAGCAGCAGTAATTCCTGAACAAAGGGGAAAAGTAAAAAAAAAAAAAAAAAAAATCACAATTTGTCGAGAAAAGGTCGACGAATGAGCTTTTGACTGCAAATCAAGAGTGCAAAAGGGACGAAAGAGGAACAAAATGTAACTGAAGCTAACGTTGATCTCTACGCTTTAAATGAAACGCGCCTGGAGCCACTGGAGCAGTGTGTGTCTGCAGCTCTGTGTTCCAGGACTCGGTGCTTGGACGGAGCTCTGCCGCAAACAGAAGCATGTTATCTGACCCACTGTGGAGATCTGTGTGCACGTCGGTGGATCCACCACCTGCTCTGGTTCCTCGTCCAGAACAAAAGAGGGATCATCTCCTTCATCATCAGAATCTTCACTGTCTGGTTCTAGCTCTGATGACATGCTCCATGCTCCAAGTTGGTCCAATTATTAAAAAAAAAAAAAAAAAACAAAAAAAAAACTGACGCACTTGTTCAACATTCATAAGACGCCTCATTTTTGCAAAAACAAACAAAAAAAAAACACCACCACACCACACACGCTAAATACGCCACCAAAATTATACACACTGCAGACATGCCAAATATTTCTCAAATCTCTCAAATACCAAAACTCTAATCGCTGTCTGTACACCTGAAATGAGAGAGAGAGAATGAGAATTTTTTTTTTTTTTTCTTCATCAAAACCCTGGTGTTTCTGATCACCAGCGGTGCGGCTGTGTGTCAGTCATACGCACGTGCGCGGGTTCAATTACCAGTTCTGATCACGCACGCACAGGCGGTGTGTTTGTGGATCAGACACACACATACGTGCAGGCGCTTCACATTCTCTCCAGCTGATTCACTCTGGATGAATGCATTCAGTGCTTGGATGTGTTGTAGCGCACGTACGGATGTGCACAGAAGGACTGCCTCGTACATGATTTAGCGACTCAAACGTTCAAAAAAAGAACGCAGCCATTTGTGATCACACTGGGTTTTCTGTTTTTATTACACTTTTACACTTGATGGCTCAAAGTCTTGCTTCTGGAAACTGTTGCCTAGTTTGCACAAACAGAGGCGCAGTTTGCTCTGAGAGATCAGAGCAGACGACACAAAATATTCTTAGGCCGTGATGACTGTTAGCTCCACGGAAATAAAGCTGATCGCGCTACTGCAAAGTCCTCCCGCTGTGAACAAATACACAGTGATCAAGGATCACTTCCTCAAAACGTTTGAACTGTCAGACACTGAAAGGGCCAGCAGGCTCTTCTCTCTGCAGAGGATGAAGGACAGCAAGCACTTCAGACTTCATGGACAAAATTCTGCAGTTCCGACCAGGCTTTTTGTGCAGGAACTGTCTCCTCAGGTGCGTATAACACCACGATCATGCTGGCAGAGAGGCCGACAAATTCTTCCTGGCTGGCCAGCACCACGGCATGACCGTGGCAGCACTCGCACACAGCGGCAGAAGAACCACACCACACACACCAGCACCGCCACGGAGCAAACAATAAAAAAACGTCAAGACCTACAGCAAAACGATATACAGACGAGTTGAGGTTTTTGGCGGCATTCGTTCAAATTTTTTCAACAGTTTAAAAATTCTGACAAATCGCTAGCTGCAGGAATGAAGCTGCATGAAGGTTAAACTATGCTAACGAAAGTCAATGAAAGTCCAGATGTCTTGTTTTGTTAGGGCATCGTTGCCCTTCGTTAAGTGCCATGTGACTGGGGCTTAAGTTTGAAAACCCTACATAAATTCCACTCCATGCTGTAAATGTATTCATGCATCATGATTTAAATTTAAACTGTCTCCATGCAATTGTATAACTTCAAAACCACTTGTGGCAGGTATTCTTTCATCCAGCTCCGTGGTTTAGACTTACTGATGACCCCCTTCCATTGCAGTCATTATTTGCAATGCTGTTGTGTCAGTTTTTTATTTATTTACTTATTTTTAGTCTTGCCAAACTATTTCTTCTAAACTTCAGTGGCAGTGCGATTGTCGGGTGCCATGGCATTAACAGTACTTGTTTCCCACTCCGTCCAATTTCCAGGCGTTAGCAGGCCCCTACATTCTAGTGCTTATGTTTTTGAAACAGCAGGGTGTCAGAATCATAAAGTTACAATACTCTTCTTAATCTTCAGTGCTGTCTTTTGTAATGCAGTGGTTCTTAACCCGGTCCTCAATAACCCCCGAACATGCACATTTTCCATCTCTCCCTGCTCTGCCACAAGCTGATTTACTCATTCAGGTGTCTGTTAGGAGTTGATTGGCTGGCCACCTGAATGAGTAAATCAGCTTGTGACAGAGCATGGAGAAATGTAAATTGTGCAGGTTCAGGGGTCCTTGAGGATCAGGTTGATAATCACTGCTGTAATGAACACAACTGGCACAGTGCACTTAGATGTATTTGGTACCAGCAGTGTACCTGGGCGTCGACGCCTGGGTGCGAGATTTGTGGTATACACCACACCCCAACCGCCGCCTGTCAAAAATGAAGCTTACCAAGAAATGGATAGCCACTTGAAGCTGGGTCAAAAAAAGCACAATGCTACAGAAGCCCATGCTAAAATGTCCAAATTTACAGGAGAAATAAACTTGTGTGCAGCCTGGTCCAAAAAACAGTTTTGGTCTGTGTAGCTAGTTTCCTCCTCCATGACAACTGCATTGGGGGGGAGGGGGACTTTTTTTTGATTAACTGTTTAGTTTAAGACATTTTAAACCATAATAATTAGGAGTGTGACAGGTAGTGTGTGCGGTCAGCCGACTCCATACTACTTTGGTCACAGACACCGCTAGTTGTGGCTGTGGAACAGTCGTGGCTGGCCTTTCTAAGCGTTTTATTACAAACATCTGTAATAATATGGCTTGTTGAGCAGTTACTTGTCTTAACAGATCATCTAAGAAGTCTGTGCTCCAGTATTTCCATTAAGTGTTATTTATATTTGGGCTGTTAGTAGATATTGTAGCTTAGCTGATGTTAGCTCCACTCCACACTACCACTATCACTCCACAGTTAGTGAGGTGGTCAGAATTTTTAATACCTGTACCCAAGCCACCTATAATGAAAACCACCACCCAGTCCACAAAAATATGCTTTAATAGAACACCAAAACCAAGGATTGCGTATTAGCATTAACGTCTTCTGTAACTCTGAGATGGAGGCATGTTCAGGCTTTATTCGTCCTGCCTGGGTCACACAGGACCTCACCCATACTCCAGGTCTTTATCCTTTTATGAGTTGGTTGGTACGTAGGCGGGGTAAGCATTGCCAAGTTGTTGATAGCCACTGCATGGCTGTCCATGGGTTAAACAGTAAATAGAAGAAATGTGAATGTTCTGCGCAATAAAACACATTTTAAATATGCCCATATGGAGCCCAATGACCCAAACTTTCAGCACACCAAGTTTAGTGTTGATAGAATCAAAACTATAGATTTCTTTAAGCAGCATCTCACATGCAGACACAAACCTCTCTATATAGAGAGAGATTTACACTGATTCATAGCAGTTATGAATGAGCACTGTTTTTCACACAGGTGGCATTCATTATGTTTATTGATGTTGTACACTCGTACAAAAGAAGCAAGAGATAAGAATATGAGAATGTCCATGGTTTAGACACGCCTTTTTCATAAAATAAACAGGAAGTGAGACATAATTTCCTCATAGTCAATGATAAATAAATTAAAAACCCATCAGCCTCTTGTGAACAGAAAACACAGTGTGTTTTCTGTTGCACCACTGGAACCTGAAAGGACAGTAAAATGCTGTCTTCTACACTTGTCAGAGAAATTCAAATTTATGGTCTTGAAGGCGTTCTGAAGTGTTTCTCATCCTAATTGGCCATAGTGTTACAAATGGAATTTGAACAACTGGGTGATTTCCCCCCCCCCCCCCCCCCCCCCCCCCAAATGTGATACTGTCATCATCTTTATCTTAACTGTACTGAGGCCTTAAATGTTGCTATATATTGTTTATGCTCACAGGAACCTCTTCACCAGGGAGCCCAAATGAATCTAGCAAAGAGGTATGCATCTGTGGCACAGACAAATTGTGTTTGGAACAATGCAGTAGGTTTGAAACAAGTGACACATTCTCTTGGGATTAGTCTGTATGTCTCTTCTGTCCATGTCTGTATCTGTGTCTCTGTCTATCTCTCTCTATCTACAATCTGACAAATAAAACATGCCCATTAAAATTGATAAATTATATAAAAATAAATACCGTATTTTATGGAGTATAAGTTGCACCAGAGTACAAATTGCACCTTTTTTCTCCCTGCATTATTAGTTGTTTAATTTGGGATTTTTGTGTATTGTTTTTGTGTACTTTTTATTATTGGCATTTATTCTTTATTGTTAGTTTATTTTGTTGAGCATTAGTGCTTTGATTCCTGGGAAAGTGCGATATAAATTGTTGTTATTAATAACAAATGTGTGATTTTTTTTTTTTTTTTTTTTTTTTTTTTTTTTCCCTCCAGTATATAAGTCGCAGGACCTCTCAATGGGATGTTTATTTTGATACACAAGTTAAATTACAACCCCTGGCCAAAATTATGGAATCACCGGCCTCGGAGGATGTTCATTCATTTGTTTAATTTTGTAGAAAAAAAGCAGATCACAGACATGACACAAAACTAAAGTCATTTCAAATGGCAACTTTCTGGCTTTAAGAAACACTATAAGAAATCAAGAAAAAAAAATTGTGGCAGTCAGTAACGGTTACTTTTTTAGACCAAGCAGAGGAAAAAAATATGGAATCACTCAATTCTGAGGAATAAATTATGGAATCACCCTGTAAATTTTCATCCCCAAAACTAACACCTGCATCAAATCAGATCTGCTCTTTAGTCTGCATCTAAAAAGGAGTGATCACACCTTGGAGAGCTGTTGCACCAAGTGGATTGACATGAATCATGGCTCCAACACGAGAGATGTCAGTTGAAACAAAGGAGAGGATTATCAAACTCTTAAAAGAGGGTAAATCATCATGCAATGTTGCAAAAGATGTTGGTTGTTCACAGTCAGCTGTGTCTAAACTCTGGACCAAATACAAACAGCATGGGAAGGTTGTTAAAGGCAAACATACTGGTAGACCAAGGAAGACATCAAAGCGTCAAGACAGAAAACTTAAAGCAGTATGTCTCAAAAATCGAAAATGCACAACAAAACAAATAAGGAACGAATGGGAGGAAACTGGAGTCAACGTCTGTGACTGAACTGTAAGAAACCGCCTAAAGGAAATGGGATTTACATACAGAAAAGCTAAACGAAAGCCATCATTAACACCTAAACAGAAAGAAAACAAGGTTACAATGGGCTAAGGAAAAGCAATCGTGGACTGTGGATGACTGGATGAAAGTCATATTCAGTGATGAATCTCGAATCTGCATTGGGCAAGGTGATGATGCTGGAACTTTTGTTTGGTGCCGTTCCAATGAGATTTATAAAGATGACTGCCTGAAGAGAACATGTAAATTTCCACAGTCATTGATGATATGGGGCTGCATGTCAGGTAAAGGCACTGGGGAGATGGCTGTCATTACATCATCAATAAATGCACAAGTTTACGTTGATATTTTGGACACTTTTCTTATCCCATCAATTGAAAGGATGTTTGGGGATGATGAAATCATTTTTCAAGATGATAATGCATCTTGCCATAGAGCAAAAACTGTGAAAACATTCCTTGCAAAAAACACATAGGGTCAATGTCATGGCCTGCAAATAGTCCGGATCTTAATCCAAATGAAAATCTTTGGTGGAAGTTGAAGAAAATGGTCCATGACAAGGCTCCAACCTGCAAAGCTGATCTGGCAACAGCAATCAGAGAAAGTTGGAGCCAGATTGATGAAGAGTACTGTATGTCACTCATTAAGTCCATGCCTCAGAGACTGCAAGCTGTTATAAAAGCCAGAGGTGGTGCAACAAAATACTAGTGATGTGTTGGAGCGTTCTTTTGTTTTTCATGATTCCATAATTTTTTCCTCAGAATTGAGTGATTCCACATTTTTTTCCCTCTGCTTGGTCTAAAAAAGTAACCGTTACTGACTGCCACAATTTTTTTCTTGATTTCTTATAGTGTTTCTTAAAGCCAGAAAGTTGCCATTTGAAATGACTTTAGTTTTGTGTCATGTCTGTAATCTGCTTTTTTTTCTACAAAATTAAACAACTGAATGAACATCCTCCGAGGCCGGTGATTCCATAATTTTTGCCAGGGGTTGTATATTGTTTAAATAATATTTACTTGCCGATCACACAGTCAGTAGATTGTTAAATAGTATTGCAGTAACAAGTATTTGCCATTCATTGGGACTCGTCTGTTGTTACCATTGTACCCTTTGTAGCCTGTCTGGTTGACATTCCAATTTTGTATTTCTTCTCACCCTCTTCTTTCCTCCAAGGAGGACCAAGATGCAGGACAGACTGTTGGACAGAGAAAGAGGGTTAAACTGAGTAGCAGTACCAGAGGTAGGTGCAATGTGCAGTTGTACACAGTATGTGACAGGCTGCCATGAATAGTCCTGTCTGTGTGTCTTCTCTGCATTCAGAACCATGTATTATTGAGTCCCTGAAGCATAAATGCTTTTTGGAGGAGCTGCTGTTTTGGACAATAAAGTATGAGTTTCCTCAGAAGATGGTGACCTTCTTACTAAACATGCTGCCAGATCAAGATTACAAGGTATCGCCTATTTAATGTTTTTGACTTCAGAATAAATATATAATACAGCTGCAACAATTAATCAGTTGACTATTAAATTAATCAACTAATTTTATAATCAATTCATTGTTTTGAATTATTTAAAAAATTATCTAAGTTCTTTGAGTTCAGTTTCTCAAGTGTGAATATTTTCTGGTTTATTGTGCTAGCTACTTTACTCCTATCTGGTATCAGTATATCTTTGGGCTGTGGGCAAAACAAGACATTTGAAGGAGTCATCTTGGACTCTGAATTGCACTAATGGACATTTTTCACTATTTCCTCTGAGGTTGTGTAGCTTTCTAAATGCAATTTTCTTCTATTTCCCATTTTGCTAATTACTCTTGAATTAGTTTGAGTTTATAAACTTTGTGCATGCATTCACAAACATGGGCATCAACATAACTTTTAAGCTTTGAGTACATGATGGGATTTTCTTGTTTTGTTCAACAGATCACATTTACAAAAACATTTGTTCAGCATTATGCATTTATCATGAAGACGCTGATGAAAAGCCACGAATCAGACACCATGTCCAACCGCATTGTCCATATTAGTGTGCAGCTGTTCAGCAATGAGGAGCTGGCACGACATGTAACAGAGGAGTGTCAGCTGCTGGACATTATGGTCACAGTCCTCCTCTACATGATGGAGAGTTGCCTTGTTAAAAGCGAACTTCAGGGTAAGTTAGATAAATGTCACTGTACACTGTACACTGTTTAGTAGCATCTCCATGGAAGTTTGTTTGCTGTTTCATTGACAGTGTTTCTTAACAAAGCAGGAACAGATTTTGTGTGTCCAGCCAATGTGTACATAAGATGTGTGGCATAATGGTGTCCTGAACACAGTAACTCAGGAACAGTACACAGCAGACACTTGCACCATAGATAACCAGTTCAGTTTATTTATACAATGGAAAATCGCATAACTAAGGCACTATACATGAGCAAGGTTTAAGCCATACTGACCTATGAGCAAGCACATTTGTGACGGTGGTGAGGAAAATCTCCCTCAGGTATTTTTGATGATAGGAAAAAACCTCAAGCAGACCACACTCAATGGGGTGACAATGTGCTTTGGCCATACTAACAAATAAAATAAAAGCCCAACAAAGAATTGTCAGAACATGCAGTGACAGAAATGTTGCAGCTAAGCATCCATATATTGGCACATTTTGCTTTATTTTTGAACATATGTACTTTAAATTCTGTTCAGTGGAGGTACTGGATGATGGGTTTTTTTATTAGATTTTTTTTATGTGAAGTTTTAACTGCTTTTAAATAGATTTCTAAAATGTGTTTTGCTTCATCTACATTTGTATGTTCATTTGTCTTTTTAGATGAGGAAAACAGTCGCCATGTTGTGGTGAACTGTGGCGAGGCTCTGTTGAAGAACAACACTTACTGGCCATTAGTTAGTGATTTTATTAATATCCTCTCCCACAAAAGTGTAGCTAAGACATTCCTGGAGGACCATTCATTGCTGATGCTGTGGATGAGCTTTGTATCTTTTTTTCAAGGTAAATCATATTTTGAAAAGCTATTTTATGAGTCAAAGTGCACTTTTATTCAGCAGTTCATTAAGCTGTAAAGAATCTGCTGTGGAAATTCTTTACACAGTGAGTGACGGTTCTGAGTGCACCTCCAAATATCTACAGAAGATCAGACACCTGTTAATTTTTAATCAAGGTTTTTGTTAAACTGAGACAAATTGCTAGAATGAGACATGGATATTGGCTCACACAGCCCCTGAGTGTGCATAGTTTTATTTAAAGATCATACTTACATGCTTGAACGCTATTTTTCCACTAACATATTTGCACATTTGTCATTTTTATGATCATATTACAGTTTAACAGTACACAGTGTCAGCGTTTGTTATAAAAAAAAGAGTTGTGGAATGTTTGACACAATGTCACTGACTCAGAATTGTTTATGCTGCTGATTTGCAGCTGATTACAACCCTAAAAATAACACTCGTCGTTGTGCATTGGGTTTGAGTATCTTTTTACTGACGCTATGGGCAAGTGTCACACTCACAGTACTTCTGTCTGCTCCTACTTTGAGTTATATTCATTTACTTTAACAATATAGCAATCTGAATTTCCACACATATATTTGGCAGATCACATAGAAATGTATGCAGTATCCACATATACATGAAAAAAATGTGGTATTCAAACAAGATGTTATAATATCTGATCACTGGCAATATGTTCTTGCTTTGTTAGGTATGAACCTGAATAAACGAGAGTTGAATGAACACGTGGAATTTGAGTCTCAGACATACTATGCTGCATTTGCAGCCGAGCTTGAGGCCTGCGCGCAACCAATGTGGGGTCTCTTGACACACTGCAAAGTCAAAGTAAGTCTTTCCTTTTTTACTCAGACATATGCTGCATGTAGTTGCACTGGTTTTGATGATTAAAATATTCTCTGTGTAGGAGACACGGGAATATACTAAAACAGTGGTGCACTACTGCTTGGAGACTTTGCACATCTGGTTTGATGCCATTGGCTTTGTCGATGAGGTAAATATGAACACAGAGATTGTATAACAGCAAGTGTTTTGCACAGAATCTTCTCATGGTTTGGATAAATCTTTTATAGCCTACTCAGAATCAGGTGACATTTCACCTGCCCCTGCACCGTTACTATGCCATGTTCCTCAGCAAGGTATGTCAGAATGTGAGCTATAAAACAGACCTGCAGTGTTCCTGTCTATTTGTTGTCTAGTTAATTGTTGGATTCTAAATCTTTAGGCTGTAAAGTGTCAGGGTGTGGACCTGGACAGCTTCCTGCCTGATCAGGAGATGTTGATGAAGATCATGGTACATCCACTCCAAATCCAGGTATAGGATTGGAAAGAGTAGAAAACAGTTCTACTTTGTACTTACCTTCTTATTTTCATCCGTGTTCAATAAAATATTGCTCCGTGTGGCTGTAGGCAAGCCTGTCAGAGATCCACAGCAACATGTGGGTCAGAAACGGCCTGCAGATTAAGGGACAGGCTATGACTTATGTGCAGTCACATTTCTGCAACTCCATGATTGACCCAGACATCTACCTGCTCCAGGTCAGTTGTTATATCAACAAAAGGGCATTTGTTGTCACATATGTATTATTTTAATCCAGACATCCGTATTTATTTTGTCTTTCTCTTTCTATATACATTTATTTGACAGGTTTGTGCATCAAGGCTAGATCCTGACTACTTTATTTCAAGTGTTTTTGAGAGGTACGCTCTGCAGTAACAAGGTCCCCCCCATGCATTGATGTTTTAATGATACAGATTTTATTAAAATGCTACACTACACTCGTGTTCTCTCTCACAGGTTCAAAGTGGTTGACATGTTGACCATGGCGTCTCGGCATCAGAATTCTGTCTTGGATTCTGAGCATGAGAAACCGATGCTTGAAGGAGCACTAACATTTCTGGTCATACTAACAAGCCTTCGCATTCATTTGGGTAAGTTTGACTGCAGATTATACACACACACATATGGTACATAAACACTATTCTACACACAATTTCATCTGTAATAAAGTATATCTACAGTAAATAAGCTGAGTAAAACTTCTAAAGTTTTTGCTGTGATCTTTAAGAAGAGTATGTTGATCCAAGTTGGACAGATTTTCAAAGCAGTAGTGTGTAAGAAGTAATTCTGAATTTTCTGTCAAATTGTTACATGATAGGTGAGTAATTAATGCAAAATGATTGCAAGTTAATACTTGTCTAATGCCCTTAATGTTTATGGAGCCTTTTGTAATAGAGGTGGCATATTACTAGACACAGTTGCTCTGTTTATATTAGGCTGTGTGCAGTTAAACTCAATAAACTTGATTTTTTTCTTTTCTTTTGTCTTTTTTTTTTTTTGTCTTGTCAAGAGTCTTGGTGGAAAAGGGGATTTTAAGCTAACTGTCTGTGGGTTCAGTTATAACCACCCTAAAAATGTCTTAGCTGCCCCTGTTTTTGCTCTGGTTCACCACAACAGATCCAGTATGGAAATGCAAGTTAATTTGACACATTGTTTGTGTCAGGTCCCCTTCCTGATGCAATTTCAGATTTACATAGAGAATGGGATACATGAACCGGCCACTTGTCCAACCATGGTGGCCAATTATAAGTACAGTATTGTAAATCTTTGCAAATGCACTTTTTGATTTGGCATTTTAGCATTTCATCAATTTTTATTTTGTGAACATCACAACATGCAATTTTGCAACTGATGAGGAGTAATTGTCATTAGTTTTGCCCAATTGTCTATTTTAACTCCTTTACTTCTTACAGAAGTACTTTTTGCCTTTTTCTTTTTACTGTTGTTTATGCACCTATTACTTCTTACAGAAGTATTTTATTTTATTGTTGTTTATGCATCAATGATACCAGATCAAATTCCTTGTGTGTGAGAACTTACTTGGCAAGAAATTTGATGCTGATAGTAGTTGGTAGCTGGTAGCAAAATATAAAGTTGAAATGAGACTTGGTATTGTCTAAGTTTTCTCTAGTAGCTGACCAAGCAACTTGCTTTCATACAAATTTTTAGCAAAACAAGTCCCCTTCTGAAATTACTAGGGTATAATGCTAAAACTATGCTATTTAATGTATGCATTATTTTGAAGTGGAACAATACAACTCTTTTGATAATCAAAAGAAATCCTTTTATGGGCAGTGGTTACTGACACAAAGAGACCCGATAGCCTGCTTGAACTAATCTGTTGGTGTTGTTCACTAGTGGCTTAACAGCTATACGTTCGGCAGCAGATCTGGCAAGCTTTTCAGCATACCAGATCACTGTACATGGAGTACTAGTTAGACCAATCCTCTTATATTCTCACCACCATCAGCAATAGTAAAGTGGAATGTTGGTTGGAAAGAAAACAAAATAGGTTTTTGCTAACAGTGATTGAAAGGCAGATAATGGAGTATCTATAGAGCCTCTGAAAAATGACATAGAGACACTACTATATAATTGTATTTTAATGTCTGTTTTATCGACTGCATTATTAGTCAGTTTTCTGAAATTGTATTTCTGACTCTAACAGGCATGACAGATGATGAAATCCTCAGAGCTGAAATGGTCTCTCAGTTGTGTATGAATGACCGTACACACAGTGCCCTATTGGACCTTGTATCCTTCACTGTTTATCATACGCTATATAAAATATTAACTATAGCTGACATTATCAACTGTTGTATTTTTCTTTAAGACTATATTTCATAGATTCCTGAAAATCCCAACCCCAAGAGTGGCATAGTGCCAGGAAGCTGTAGTTTTGAGGACATGCTTTCTGCTGTGGCAGACTTCAAAGCACCAGTGTTTGAGCCAGGAGGCTCAATGCAGCAGGGCATGTACACACCTAAAGGTAGGATTCAGGACATGTCAAAGACATGAATTACCAGTCTACTGTTGTAGCAGTGAACCTGCACATGATAAGAAGTATACAGATTGTTCCATCCAGAGTTCTGACATTTAAAAGAACAAGTTGAAATTTGTGTAGTGGTTCTTCATTATTCAGACTCAGTGTGTCTGAAACAGATAGCAGTGTATTCAGCTGTCCTAGCAAATATGTATTACCTTCTTTGTAGTTGTCAGCATATATATTTAGAAGTAGTTGTACTTTTTACTATAATTAGGTTTATTATTAATATTATTGAACATAAAGTCAAGCTCATTAGGCGGTTTTGGTCTACAGAGCTTTCATTGAACTGTTTGTCTGTAGCATGAACTCTGTCATTAGTGCTCATCTGGCCACTTGGAGGCAGTCTTACACCTCTGAAGTAAAGAAAGAAAAATTGGAAAGCTAAGTCATTGTGACACTATAACAGCTGTTTCAAATCTGATCTCTTATTTTTCTCAACTAGCGGACGTGTGGGAGAAAGAATTTGACCCCATCATGGTTGTTCTCAGAACAGTTTACCGACGTGATGTGCAGTCAGCAATGGACAGATACTCTGCATTGTAAGTTTACAGAAATTTTCATTTACCCATGAAATTAAATAGCATTTTTTGTTATGAAATGTAGCATGCAAAATTAAGTAGTTATTATTGTTGTTTTTAACTTTAAAAACAACTGTCATTTAATTTGACTACTATTGCAGGTCTACCTCTCACATGAAAGTGACAAAATAAGAAGAGTCAGGTTCTGGTTTTAGTTATAATTAGAAGGCTGTTGGAGAAAATCAATATATAAAAATAAATCATTTGAAATAGAATTGAACAAGTGTTTCTTCTGTGTTTGTAGCATAAGCGCTGCTCTAATATTTCTTTATGCTAAGGTTACTAGACCATGTTAAAATATTAATTATGGTGAAGGGTGTTTTGATGTCCAGTTAGCTCTTGTGAAGGTAACAGTGTAATGGGGTGTGCTTATAATTGAAGCAATTTAGGGAGCAGATGTATTTAGTCACACTTCCCTCACGTGCTGGTTTTTCTAGGTCAGCTTTTGAGGTTCACACCAGATGATGTTGAGGTATAGTTCTCCTTGAACACATGGAAGCTGGCTTTTTCCACCTTCAGAATCTGTTAGCATATTTGCGTTGCTTATTCAAAGTTTTTTGAGTATGATGGATTGCCTGTCAAGCTGTCCCCAGTTTTATATGAAATGATCCCTTCATCACTACCAGAGTGAGAGAGTTTGCTGCTTATTGGCTGTTCTGTTGTGTAGGTGAAAAGCTTTTGTATAATGAATTACTGTGAACAATGTTAGGTGTCACATCATCAGACTCTTGATTCTCAGAGGCTTGCATTGTAAGGAATATTACCTACAGTACCCTTATGTTTGTGGTAATTGCTGTATTCTTTGTTTTACTGATTGCTCTTTTTCCTTTTCTGTGTGGCTAATGATGTCACCCAGTCTTAAACAGTGTGGTATTCACACTGGCAACCCATGGCCACCTTACAAGGAGAGGACTCCTCTGCACCCATGTTACAAAGGCCTTGTCAAGCTCCTCCACTGCAAGACACTGCACATTGTAATATTCACGCTCCTTTACAAGGTGAGCCTGTTCATGCAGTATATTCCTGTGCCTCCCTTGCATCTCAATGTACTCTATGACCGAATTCAGCCATCTTTAATTGGTGCACAGTGAAAATGACTTGTCCATTAATTGGTGCTGACAAGATAGTTTGAGAGTGATATAGACAGACCAGATCAGAGCTCAAACTATAGATGAGGGATACATCAAATAGGCAGCGTCAAATAGACAACAAACATTGCTAAGCAACATTAATATAATTGGTATAATTTGTAAATCGTACTTACCTGTTCATGATACATTAACTACAACACAAAAAAATTCACCAGTAAATTATTGTGTTCAGTGTTAACTAATACTTTAATATGTTTTAGATATGGATGGATCATCAGAACATGTCTGAGCACGTGCTCTGCATGGTGCTGTACCTAATAGAGTTGGGTTTGGACAACCAAGTTCAAGACACCAAGGAGGATGTGGTGAGATTTCAGGACCATTTTTGAAACAATTCTCCCCACTGATTTCACTACCAGCTTATTTTCTACAGAGTTTTTGTTTTATGCTTCCAGGAGCCTTGCATTGAGGAGCATTGCCACGACAGCTGGTTCCCTGGTACAAATCTCCTCTCCAATCTGTATCATATCATCAACTTTGTAAGGGTCCGGGTTCCTGAGACAGCTCCTGAAGTAAAGAAAGAGGTGCCTCCCAGCACCAGCTCTGAAGCTTCCTCATATGGCCAGGTGAGTAGGTTGAGCTGTCTTGCAGCTATTAGCATGGGATCCTGACTTTTATGTGGTATTACTTAAATAATATTTCATCCCAAGTGCACCTAAGGCATATAAATATACACCTTAGCTATGTCCTACTCAGCAGTATACTGTGTATCCAGAAAGTATTCACATCGCTTTACTTTTTCACATTTTGTATGTTAGTCTTATTCTCAAATGGGTGATTTTTTTTTTTTGAGATTTTTTCAAATTTATTAAAAATAAAATAAAAAACTAAGAAATCACATGTACATGAGTACTTTGCCATGAAGCTTAAAATTGAGCTTAGGTGCATCCTTTTTCCACTGATTGTCCTTGAACTATTTCAACAGCTTAAACGGAGTCCACCTGGGGTAAATTCAATTGATTGGATATGATTGAGAAAGGCACATACCTGACTACATATAAGGTTCCACAGTTGACAGTGTATGTCAGAGCATGAAGTCAAAGGAATTGTCTGTAGACCTCCAAGACAGGATTGTCTCGAGGCACAAATCTGGGGAAGGGTACAGAAACATTTTTGCTGCTTTGAATGTCCCAGTGAGCACAGTGTCCTCAATCATCTGTAAATGGAAGAAGTTCAGATCCACCAGGACTCTTCCTAGAGCTGGCCACCCATCTAAACTGAGTGATCGAGGGAGAAGGCCCTTAGTCAGGGAGGTGACCAAGAACCTGATAGTCACTCTGTCAGAGGTCCAGCATTCCTCTGGAGAGAGGAGAACCCTCCAGAAGGACAACCATCTCTGCAGCAATCCACCAATCAGGCCTGTATGGTAGAGTGGCCAAACAGAAGCCACTCCTTGGTAGAAGGCACATGGCATCCTGCCTGCTGTTTGCCAAAAGGCACCTGAAGGACTCTCAGACCAGGAGAAACAAAATTCTCTGGTCTAATGAGACAAAGATTGAATGCTTTGTTTGGAAGGAACAAGGCACAGCTCATCACCTAGCCAATACCATCCCTACAGTGAAGCATGGTGGTGGCAGCATCATGCACTGGGGATGTTTTTCAGTGGCAGGAACTGGGAGAGTAGTACTTAGTAAAATGGCCCCTGTACACCATAATCGTCAGGGCCACTAGAATGGTTACTGTCTTTTAAGGCCCTTCACACATAACGAAAGATGCAGAAACCGGAAGAAAATCCGCTAACCAAACACAAAATCATCATAAAAAAGCACCGCATTTTATTGAATCCCTCTTATCAAGAGAACAATACAAATATGAACCGTCTGTTCCTCTGTAGATGACCCATGGTCACAGACATACAGTCCTGAAATGACATGAATGAAGCAGTGCACTCTTATCATGTCCACATCTGCTGGCCGTGTGTTTTTAAAGTGACATATCATGTGCACTGAGCCATTTATCATTTGCAGCTGTCAGTGAGTTTCTGGTCAGCGATCAGTTGGGAGGCGGCTCGCTGTGCTGTGTACGGTCAGACGTGACTGACTGCTCCCTATCTGAACATACATATCAGCAGTTCATGCAAGTGCGCTTCCCCCCACCCCATGACATGCCACGTGTTGCAGATGGGGGAGCGTAACACACACACACGATACACACGGGACAGTTGCTGGTGTGCGTGAATAGCTGAAGCGACAGCTGTACGAGGCATTAGAGGCAGCTGCGATATTTCACTAATGGCATGCAATTCCTACTTCGTATGCTAGTTGAGTTCAGTTGTTTTATGTGTGAAGGGGTCCTTAATGTTGTTAAAATTTCCCGGTTCGATATTTATTGTTGTGCACCAAATGCTATACAATAAGCTGTCACTAAAAAGTATAACATGACATTAAAAACAAATACCAGTAACAAAAGTTGATATCATTGGTGCCTGTTAACTTTTAGCGTATAACACCTGTGCGGTTTTTGTAAGTAATGTTGATATTCTTGCTCTCTTAGGTGCTGCAACAGTTTCTCAAATAGCTGTAGTGGAAATGTCAGAGATTAAAATGTTTTTTCCTGATGCCCATATGTCAGACTCCTGGATCTTTATAAGCACGAATGGTCAAGAAACAAGATGGGATGTGCAAAATATATCCTCCTTTTGGCAACGTACATCATACACAGGAATACTTTTACATGTGCTGTTTGATGGGTGTAAACCACTGTTGGTAATCTGGATGTGAGCAGTTTTGCTGTCATTGTTATTATTAAGCTCTTGTTTTCCATATTATTATATTATTATTCTTAGTATTATTATTATTTATTGTCCATTTTGCTTTACTTGCTCCACAGAATTCAAGGCGTCTTTCAGGAAATTGGAGAGAGGTAGCTGTTTTTGCTCCCTTGTGTGGCATAATTTAATGGCTTTAATGCCATCAGCAGCTGCATCGTTTTTTAAAAACTTTTTTCTGATGAAAAGTTTTCTTTGCATGTGTGTATTTCACAGGTCTGCCTTGATGTGTGTATAATGGATGTGCTTCAGTGATTCTTTCCCTCTTGACTGCTGAAACTAATTACTTGTGTAATGCAGGTCTGGGTAAATGCTTTTTAACTGCATGTCAGTATGATTGATGTTACTCTGACTAGGTTATATGATGTATGTATGTTTATTTAATGGTGCAGTGGGGAGCATTTTTGTCAGGTCAAGTCACAGCAATCCGTCGGCTGATTTCTGCACTTATACATCAGGATGATTTTAATTCCCCCCCACCCCAAGTGAGGTGTTCTGAGGGCTATCAGCAAATGTAGTTGTGAAATGTCAGCTGAAAGTTTATAATAGCCATTTAGTTTGACTTTTATTTGTATTGTGTTGTTACTCTATGGAAATGCAGTGCTGCTCCCATCCATCATAGTCCATCAGATTACAGGGTAATTTTAGGTGGCGTTTGTGCAGACAAATCAGGTACCTTGCTTCGAAGCATGGGGAGGGATATTGGTCACAAGTATTTTCTCTTTACTTGCATTTTGTATTTGCTATGAAGATGATACCTTAGGCATAAAATGCATTGATGATGTTTGGGTTGTTTTGTTTGTGTGAATACATTAATTTATGCATTTACTGTGATTGTAATATATATCTCGCATGGTATTACCACTGCCAGATGTATGGCTGGATGCCATGCGTGGGTCAACCATTTTTTTTTTTAAGTTCCTGATTTGGTTTAATACAAAATTGGAATGTTTTTTATTTTTAAGAACCTGCGTGAAGCTCAGGTCTTCAGTCTTGTGGCAGAACGCAGGAGGAAATTCCAGGAGATAATCAACCGCAGCAACACTGAAGCCACACAGGTCGTCCGGCCCAAGGGCTCATCCACACGTTGGGTCCCACCAGGAACACCGCCCCCAATGGTAACGGAGATCTTGGAGATCCGGGAGAGCATGCTGTCTCTGCTCATCAAACTCCACCAGAAGATGTCTTCCAAGCAGAACTCGCTCTCAGCATCCTTGATAGAAGACATGGACACAAGCCGCCTTGCTCACGGAGACGGCATTACAGCAATAGAGCGCATCCTCACCAAGGCAGCCTCACGCAGCTGCCACATCAAACGTAGCATTCAGGAGATTTGTGGGAAAGTGTATCCTCCAGTGCCACCAAAGAAGAACAGTCCTAGTGACAAGAAAGCCATGGATAAAGAAGAGAGGTACCGATAGTTTAACTGTGTACACTTTACTGTAGGTTATTATGAGTCTGTGGCCATAATATGAAGTAATAAGTGTCCCTGAAAACAAGCCACTGAGTGGATTCACTGTTATGTATTTACATTTGCACAGTTCCATATAGAATTTTAACCCTTGTTAAATTAAATTAAAAGTGTCTCATTGCAGTGGTCATGCCTTTATATTGGCATTGATTTATTTTTAAATGCCACAAGAACTTTATGGCCGTTTATTGTATTGCACAAGTATGCATGCACTTTTAATATTTAGCACAGCAGATTATTATATAACAATAGAGTATATTAAAACTGTCTCCATCAGGCTGCCTTCAAAAACTAAGTGACCACGCACGGAGACTAGTGAGGGAAACCTCAAAATCACCCATAGCACCTATGAACTAGAAGGCATTTGGAGGGGGCATTCCTTTGCTACTGCATCATATTTCATACAGTGTCTTGTGGATCCAAAATATGTACCTGGATCAAATTAAACATAAAATCCCTCATTTGCTTGGGGGTTATCAATCTGCTCATCTTTTTGAGTTAAATGTTGCTATGGCCAAGGAGGACAGAAGTCATGAGTTACAAGCTTTTAGTAGCTGTGATTAGAGAGACTGTTGAAACAAACCTTTTTGCCAATTGACCAGCTGCAGGTTTATTTTTGGTTATGTGTTTGTTGATAGTGGCAAAGGTTGGGGGGGGGGGGGGGTGGCGGCGGCAATCCCATTGTAAAGCTTTTGCAAGATTGTGCTTGACCCTTTGAAAAAAAAAAAATGACACAGGCTTGACTCAAGTGTCTTCTACCAAATTCAGGTTAGAAGACACAGCAGATGTTATTCTCTCATGATGCAGTTTGTGCATAGCTAGTTGTGTGTTTGTTTGTTTGAAATGCATTAAATCATTCACAGTATGCATGGATATACTGAGTGTAGTAATAATTGCTCCATACTGTTCTAAAACAACAAAAAACTGATGTAGATATTTCATGTCACACAGTCACTCACTGTTCTGTTTATTCAGCTTCTCTTCTCTAATGATAATGGAATGGACAATATCTGTTCCATCATGGCCTATTTTTGTGGATGTCTTTGCCCCGTAGACAGAGACAGTGGTAATGTCTCTCCCAATCAGATGCACGACAGCTGTTTCCAAGGCAACTGTCTGGCAGCACTGCAGTCAGTGGCAGAGAAAAGTGAGAAGGTGCTAGCCATTCCTTAGTCTGGTTGTTGGCACCTCTGAATTCATCAGTGAAAACTGTTGAGCTGTGACGTTCTTGTCAGCATTTGTTCACGTCCTCATATTAGGGACTTAATTTACAGTCAGCTTTCGAGCCTGCAGAGTGAGGCTCCACCTGCCATGTTAGTTTCATAATCAAGGTCTCCCACTTCCACAACACAACCTGGTTAATATTACATGTCTGCTGTGCCAGTCTCAGTGTTCCAGTGCTACGTTAAACCCATAATCTGTTCCACACATTATGAGTGATGGGTTTGCATGTGTATTAATAGAATGTGATCTTCACAGCATATTAGGTTCAAGTTTAATATTGTGCTCGATGTATCTCGCTCATTATTTTATTTATTTTGTTTGTTTTAGACGTCAGAGGGCAAGAGAAAGGCAGCAGAAACTACTTGCTGAATTTGCCTCTAGGCAAAAGAGTTTCATGGAAACTGCAATGGATGTTGGTAAGAAGGCATCGTCTTATTTTCTGCTCTCATATAGACTTGGCTTACACTTTACAGTAGGGTTGACCCAATACCATATTTTTCCTATGAATCGTAAGTTCTTCTCTAAGACTGTTGTCTGTAGCCTCCCTGATCAACTCCGTGTTGGCTGTCTGAAAACAGTCCTTTCATTCAGCCAGTGCACAAGTGTATATGGGGGGGGACAAAGTAATCAGATATGTCTTTAGACATTTCAAGAACCACAGCATGCAGTGAATTTGTGCAGTTTATTTTACTGAGTTACTCTCTGAAGGACATTCATTTTCACCTCTGTTACAAACGTGCACACATAAAAGAAACAAAACTTACTTGGGATCAAGCAGAATGACAGTGGCTATTTTACAGTGTTTCTATGTTTCATGTGATGACAGTCCATGGTTCTTTTTCCACTTCATAAGCAGAAGGTCATGTCTATGTTTACTTATTTATTTGCTTATATTTAAAGAATAATATTTAGTTTCCTGACCAAATCTTATTTCATCATAATTAACCCCTCGTCTGCTCTGTTCTCTGTCTAACCCAGTGCATATACTATTAAAAAAACAAAAATCAGTAGCATAGTCTTCAGAAAATATACAAGAAATTTTGCTCTGGAACCATTGTGCATTTGTACAGCAACTACTTATACAGCATATTTCATTTTTTAGTAACCTCTTTGTGTTTTTGTATGGAAAAGCAAACAAAGGCAGCTTAAACTGCTAAACAAAGAAGCAGTAAAATGCCAAAATAATCAGCCCACCTAGCTAACAGTTAATGGCAAACTTCCCCCCATGTCAATTGTGTTATGTGTGAAGGGGCCCTTAGCAAGCCCCTAAACATCAAACTATACTCAACCTCAGACAGAAAGATGTGACTTCTTCCCCCACTAATTGCTGGACATCATAGCCAACCTATACATGGGGACTGTGAGTGCTGTTTGGAGTGTTATTTTATTTTATTTTTTTATTTTTTTGAAAAATTGAATAAGTGTAACTGTTTTTAAATGAAGTATAGTCTGGTCTTAAGAACTCCAGCAGGGACCCAGGAAAAGGCACTTTGCTGTTAGAGATTGCAACAATCAGTATGATAGAATGTATTTATTTGCCATGACATGCATGTACTAAAGGTTAAATAAGTACATACTTGCTGCTGTAAGATCAGTAGCCTTCAAAGAGTATAACTGTTTGCTGAAAGTAATACCATCACTGCTGTTCATTTTTCACTGGAGCAAGGTGACTGGGCTGAGTCTGTGCTGTGTTCTCTGCAGGCCTGTTAGGACAAATTGAGAGTAACTGAGGCGAGTACGGGACATAGGCTCGAAAAGTGGGCTGAACTTCCACCGTCCACTTTGACACAGTATGGTTAGAGGATGAATAACAGTTGCTGTGATCAGGATTGATTTTGTAGATATCATGCTGAAAAACAACTTGATTTGTATAATCTTTAAAGATATTGCTGCTCACTTCAGTAAGTTTTAAATGGAAGGAGTAGTTATCAAATCAAGTGAGGGCATTGTTGGTTCTTAATGGATAATCACAACATTCTTCTTGAATCTTGAATCACTGGCCTGCAGGGGATTGTGCTAACATTAGCCTTTACTGTTCTATAATATAATATATAAAGTTGGACTTTTTATCAAATCAAATCAACTTTATTTATATAGCGCCAAATCACAACAAACAGCTGCCCCAAGGCGCTTTATATTGTAAGGCAAGGCCATACAATAATTAAGGAAAAACCCCAATGGTCAAAACGACCCCCTGTGAGCAAGCACTTGGCGACAGTGGGAAGGAAAAACTCCCTTTTAACAGGAAGAAACCTCCAGCAGAACCAGGCTCAGGGAGGGGCAGTCTTCTGCTGGGACTGGTTGGGGCTGAGGGAGAGAACCAGGAAAAAGACATGCTGTGGAAGAGAGCAGAGATCAATCACTAATGATTAAATGCAGAGTGGTGCATACAGAGCAAAAAGAGAAAGAAACACTCAGTGCATCATGGGAACCCCCCAGCAGTCTAAGTCTATAGCAGCATAACTAAGGGATGGTTCAGGGTCACCTGATCCAGCCCTAACTATAAGCTTTAGCAAAAAGGAAAGTTTTAAGCCTAATCTTAAAAGTAGAGAGGGTGTCTGTCTCCCTGATCCGAATTGGGAGCTGGTTCCACAGGAGAGGAGCCTGAAAGCTGAAGGCTCTGCCTCCCATTCTACTCTTACAAACCCTAGGAACTACAAGTAAGCCTGCAGTCTGAGAGCGAAGCGCTCTGTTGGGGTGATATGGTACTATGACGTCCCTAAGATAAGATGGGACCTGATTATTCAAAACCTTATAAGTAAGAAGAAGAATTTTAAATTCTATTCTAGAATTAACAGGAAGCCAATGAAGAGAGGCCAATATGGGTGAGATATGCTCTCTCCGTCTAGTCTCTGTCAGTACTCTAGCTGCAGCATTTTGAATTAACTGAAGGCTTTTCAGGGAACTTTTAGGACAACCTGATAATAATGAATTACAATAGTCCAGCCTAGAGGAAATAAATGCATGAATTAGTTTTTCAGCATTACTCTGAGACAAGACCTTTCCAATTTTAGAGATATTGCGCAAATGCAAAAAAGCAGTCCTACATATTTGTTTAATATGCACATTGAATGACATATCCTGATCAAAAATGACTCCAAGATTTCTCACAGTATTACTAGAGGTCAGGGTAATGCCATCCAGAGTAAGGATCTGGTTAGACACCATGTTTCTAAGATTTGTGGGGCCAAGTACAATAACTTTGGTTTTATCTGAGTTTAAAAGCAGGAAATTAGAGGTCATCCATGTCTTTATGTCTGTAAGACAATCCTGCAGTTTAGCTAATTGGTGTGTGTCCTCTGGCTTCATGGATAGATAAAGCTGGGTATCATCTGCGTAACAATGAAAATTTAAGCAATGCTGTCTAATAATACTGCCTAAGGGAAACATGTATAAAGTGAATAAAATTGGCCCTAGCACAGAACCTTGTGGAACTCCATAATTAACTTTAGTCTGTGAAGAAGATTCCCCATTTACATGAACAAATTGTAATCTGTTAGATAAATATGATTCAAACCACCACAGCGCAGTGCCTTTAATACCTATGGCATGCTCTAATCTCTGTAATAAAATTTTATGGTCAACACTATCAAAAGCAGCACTGAGGTCTAACAGAACAAGCACAGAGATGAGTCCACTGTCTGAGGCCATAACAAGATCATTTGTAACCTTCACTAATGCTGTTTCTGTACTATGATGGATTCTAAAACCTGACTGAAACTCTTCAAATAGACCATTCCTCTGCAGATGATCAGTTAGCTGTTTTACAACTACCCTTTCAAGAATTTTTGAGAGAAAAGGAAGGTTGGAGATTGGCCTATAATTAGCTAAGATAGCTGGGTCAAGTGATGGCTTTTTAAGTAATGGTTTAATTACTGCCACCTTAAAAGCCTGTGGTACATAGCCAACTAATAAAGATATATTGATCATATTTAAGATCGAAACATTAATTAATGGTAGGGCTTCCTTGAGCAGCCTGGTAGGAATGGGGTCTAATAGACATGTTGATGGTTTGGAGGAAGTAACTAATGAAAATAACTCAGACAGAACAATCAGAGAGAGTCTAACCAAATACCGGCATCACTGAAAGCAGCCAAAGATAACGATATGTCTTTGGGATGGTTATGAGTAATTTTTTCTCTAATAGTTAAAGGAATACTCGGCTCAGTAGAGCTCTGACTCTTTGTCAGCCTGGCTACAGTGCTGAAAAGAAACCTGGGGTTGTTCTTATTTTCTTCAATTAGTGATGAGTAGTTAGATGTCCTAGCTTTACGGAGGGCTTTTTTTATAGAGCAACAGACTCTTTTTCCAGGCTAAGTGAAGATCTTCTAAATTAGTGAGACGCCATTTCCTCTCCAACTTATGGGTTATCTGCTTTAAGCTGTGAGTTTGAGAGTTATACCACGGAGTCAGGCACTTCTGATTTAAGGCTCTCTTTTTCAGAGGAGCTACAGCATCCAAAGTTGTCTTCAATGAGGATGTAAAACTATTGACGAGATACTCTATCTCACTCACAGAGTTTAGGTAGCTACTCTGCACTGTGTTGGTATATGGCATTAGAGAACATAAAGAAGGAATCATATCCTTGAACCTAGTTACAGCGCTTTCTGAAAGACTTCTACTGTAATGAAACTTATTCCCCACTGCTGGGTAGTCCATCAGAGTAAATAGTAAGTAAGTAAATTTTATTTATATAGCACCTTTCACAGACAAGAGCCACAAGGTGCTTCACAACATAAAAGCACAGTACACCACACAAAACATCAGACAATGGCCGAGACATAAAAACATAAAACATAACATAGGATAGCAGAGCAGCCCAAAAGCTAAGCAAACGCTTGAGTAAAAAAGAAGGTCTTAAGTTGGCTTTTAAAAGTATTGACAGAGTCCAGTGAGCGCAGAGAGAGCGGGAGACCATTCCAAAGCCTGGGAGCAACAGCCTGGAAGGATCGCTCTCCTCTGGTTGCAAAATGGGTGCGAGGAACCATCAACAGATTTTGGTCCACAGACCTCAAAGCCCTGGCAGGGGCATAAGGCTGGATAAGGTCACAGATATAGGGAGGCGCCTGGCCATGTAGAGCTCTAAAAGTTAAAACCAAAATTTTAAAATTGATCCTGAAGGACACTGGCAGCCAATGAAGCTCCTTTAAAATTGGGGAAATATGAGTCCTCCTGTTAGCTTGTGTCAGAATTCTTGCTGCAGAGTTCTGTACCAACTGCAGTCGACGCAACTCCTTCTTGTTTAGACATGAAAACAAACTGTTACAATAGTCTAAACGTGTTGACACAAAAGCATGAATAATAAGCTCTAAATCATTTCTAGACACCATTTTCCTGAGCTTAGAGATGTTTCTTAATTGAAAGAAGCAATTCCTCGTCAGCTGTTTACAATGCTGTACCAACGACATGTCTTTGTCAAAAATGACACCCAGGTTTCGAAGACATGATTTAGCAGACTGGCCCAGGTCTCCTAAGTACTGCTGAATACCTGGAATATGGGCATTAGGGGCAGTAACCAATGTCTCTGTTTTGTCTGCGTTAAGCTGAAGAAAGTTATTCGTTAGCCATTGTTTAATTTCTGCCAAACAATGGAGGAGGGAATCAAGCCTCTTAATCTCAGATGGCTTAAAGGAGCAGTAAAGCTGGATGTCATCCGCAAATAACTGGTACGAGACATCAGTAAATCTTTGAATGATCCTACCTAAAGGGATCAAGTACAATAAAAACAAAATTGGGCCCAATACAGAACCCTGAGGGACTCCACATAACAGGTCCGCAGACGCTGACCTTATCTGGTTAGCAAAAACGCTAAAGCTACGCCCAGACAGATATGAAAAAACCACAGAAGAACTGACCCCGACAGTCCGACATGATCCCTCAATCTATTCAGCAGGACCTGGTGGTCAACAGTATCAAAGGCAGAGGACAAATCCAAAAGAACCAACACGGTGGATTTCCCAGCATCAGCAGACATCATAATGTCGCTGGACCCTTTCAAAAGAGCCGTTTCCGTAGAGTGTTGTCTACGAAAACCGGACTGAAACCTGTCATGAATGTTGTTCTGATCCAGGAAGAGTGTAGTTGGTCTGAAACCACCCTCTCGAGGATCTTAGACAGGAATGGGAGCTTAGAAATAGGTCTAAAACTACTTAGCTCCATTTGATTTTTTTTCAGTAGAGGCAACACTATGGCATGCTTAAAAGCACTGGGAAACACACCGGTGGACAAAGAAAGATTTACCATTCTAGTAACGCACGGACCAATTACCTCAAATACTTTAATAAAGAGCCTGTAGGGAAGGATGTCCAATGAGCAAGAGGAAGTTTTCATCTTGCTCACCAATGCCGAAATATCAGCAAGTGTCACAGCCCTAAATGAAGACCAAATTCTGGGAACAGGCTCAATAACAGTAGAAGTACCACACAGAGAGAGTGGAATTTTATCCTTAATCAACTTGATTTTGTCAGTGAAAAAAACTCAAAAAAGCATTGCTGTCAGCTTCAGAAAACACAGGAGTAACTGAAGCAGCAGGACATACAAGAGAGTTGATTGTATCAAACAACACTCTGGGATTCTTCTTATTCACAGACACCAGCTGATGTATGTAGACAGAGCAGGCACTCTCAGACATTTTGTTATATGATAAAACAAGCTCCCTGAGATGAAGCCTGTGAACCTCAAGTTTAGAGGATTTCCACAGGCGTTCAGTCCTACGACACAGTATCTTAAAACTTAAGAGGTCTTCATTTATCCAAGGGCAATCATTTTTCTGTAAAGACACGTTGTATTTAACAGGAGCCAACTGATCTAGAATAGTATCACAGTGATGGTTAAAACACTGGATAAAATTGTCCACATCAAGAAAATCAGTGAACAAACAAGGATTAAACATAGAAAAAAATCTTTCTGCAGTATCAGCAGTGATGATATGCCTCCGAGACTTAGCTTCTAAGGGCTTCTGATCAGAGCTGAAATGCAGGTCAAACGAAACAAGACTATGGTCGCTCAAGTGGACATCTTTTATAGACATATTTAAAATGTCTAGGCCAAGTGTAAAAACTAAATCTAAAATGTGACCCTTTTGGTGAGTGGGCTCAGAAACAAGTTGCACAAAATTAAAAGCTTCAGTCAAGGATAAAAGCTCCATAGCAGAGCAAGATAACTTGTCATCAACATGAAGGTTAAAATCTCCAAGAATTAAAACAGATTCCAATGTTATAATAGAGGATAAAAAGTCACTAAAATCCTTAAGAAAGGCAGTAGCAGGGCCTGGGGGGCGATAAACCAACACACAGAAAAATGGGTTTGAGAGACCCACCTTGACCAACTGTGATTCAAAGGAGGGAAAATCCTGTGACTGTACCCCTTTACACACACAATTCTCTTTATAAACGATGGCAAGGCCCCCACCACGGCGACAGGGGTGGGGCTTCCCAAGGACACAGAACCCAGCAGGGCAGAGCTCATTTAAATGAAGAAATTCCTCTTCTCTCTTCCAAGTCTCCGAAAGGCACATTAAGTCCAACATTTCCGTTGATATAAGATCATTCAGGGAAAATGATTTATTGGCGATTGAACGCACGTTCAATAAACCAAGGCGCAAGGTGGACGACGTCATGTAGGCGCTGTCTGAGGCTCGCAATGGGATAGGACGAAGACAGCGGTCACGTGGACTCCAGCTGATCCGTGCAGGCGGAGGCGTAAACACGGAAGTGCACAGTAGCGATGGAACTACGCCACCAGGATACCAGCACTGCGAAAAATCTAGAACACCCGTACCTAACCGAACAGGTGTCGATGCAGATGTGCCATCGCACACATCAAAGAGAGGAATGTGGTAGAGGAAGCGAGCCCGTCCTCGGTCGCCGGCGCTGGCACCCAAACGCGCCGCTGCACGCCTTCTCTTCACCTGGACACCAGCCCGCGAGCCTCTTCTCCTCTTATCCACAAAGCCTTGTCATGCAGCCATCTGTGATGGATTATTTTTTGGTGTTTGTTCAGGTCTGTTCCCCTTTTTAGTCTAAGTTATTTCTTTGTTTTATTTGTTAACAGTCCTTCAGGTTTCATTTGATTTTTGCAGTTCCTGTCTCTGATGTATTCAGGTTATGACTTGGGGTCAAGTGTTATATTTCTTTTCACATTTCTTTTCCTTTTGTCAGTACATGTTCTTGTTGTGTAATCAATACAGGTGTGCCTCATTAGATCAGCTGGCTATTTAAGGTCACATTTTGAGTTAGTCCGGGCTGGTCCATTGTTTGTTGCTGATGCTTCTCATGTCATGGTGGTATGTATTATATTATTGATCAAGGAAATTCTTTAAGTTTATTTGTTTGTTGATATGTTCAGGTAATTTCCTGGGACTCTAAGCATATTTGGCTTTTGTTTGTACTTTCTGTTTTGACTGGGTTTTTCCTCACCCTGTGTTCAGGGTTATTTGTATTTTAGTTATAACTTTCCTCACTCTTGCTGTTTTTTGTAACCTCACCCCTATTTGGATAAAGCCTATTTTTTGTGGAATCCTTTTACTCTCCTGCTGAGTTTTGATATTACACCCTTAATGGGATAAAGACTTTATTTTTGCTGATCTTTTCGCTCACCGGCCATGTGTTAGATACCACACCCCTTTTTGGATGTAGACCTATTTTTGTTGCAGCCTTACCCACTCCTGTTTTTGTATATCGGGCTCATTGACTGTTTATTAAAACTTGCCAACTTTTTGAACTCACCTCCTGTGTTTTGGCTGTCTTGCATTTGGGTTCTATTTTGTTAAATACCTGGCTCTGAATCTTGACAAGCCTTTTTTCCTCAGTCTCCTGCGGATCTTAACGGCGCCCGCAACAGCAGCGGATAATCAGGTGAGTTGGAGCCGATAGTTAGGGGCGGAGGAAACGCCTGGTTGTACCTGTCTCGTGTAGCAAATAGGCTCTCCGTCGTCTCCTTGATATGAAACAAAGTAAATGTAAATGTTATTAAGAAATGATCAGACAGAAGGGAGTTTTCAGGGAATACTGTTAAGTCTTCAATTTCCATACCATAAGTCAGAACAAGATCTAAGATATGATTAAAGTGGTGGGTGGACTCATTTACATTTTGAGCAAAGCCAATTGAGTCTAATAATAGATTAAATGCAGTGTTGAGGCTGTCATTCTCAGCATCTGTGTGGATGTTAAAATCGCCCACTATAATTATCTTATCTGAGCTAAGCACTAAGTCAGACAAAAGATCTGAAAATTCACAGAGAAACTCACAGTAACGACCAGGTGGATGATAGATAATAACAAATAAAACTGGTTTTTGGGACTTCCAATTTGGATGGACAAGACTAAGAGTCAAGCTTTCAAATGAATTAAAGCTCTGTCTGGGTTTTGGATTAATTAATAAGCTGGAATGGAGGATTGCTGCCGTGCCCGTATTATCATTTCAAACAGTAAATATAGAGGCACAGAAAAGCTTGTTATGCAATCCATTTTTCCAAGTTAGTGTTGTATCAAATGTGGCAGTTGTCGTGGCAATCCTTCTGTGGCATGGAAGATTGTCTCTTGAGCAATTCCCGGAGATAGCTTGAATTGCTAGATTTCATGCATCAGTTGCAGCCGTGAGAATATTTGTCTGATTTTGAATGCTGGGAATTGGGCATTGCAGAAATTGTTGTTTTGGGCACATTCATATTGACAACTTTTCTGCAAAAAAGTTCTGTTCATGCTGTTTTGTTGTTTTAACATCTTATTTATTTATTCACTTGCATGTCAGTAAATTAATAAACCACATGTGTGTCAACATAATTAACTTGGGATAATAATGCTGCTCATATGGTTATCTTACCACAGCTTCTGTCACCACTTACATAGTTACTGGGGTATACACCGTATCTGCGCGTTGGAATGGCGAGCATCTTTTTTTAATGACTTTTTTAACGCCTAGCCTATATATATATATATATATATATATATATATTTTTTTTTATTAAAGTTGATTGAATGACAACCTTAAATATAGCGGGTAGAAACCCGTGTGACTCGCATGCAACCAGCACACTGACTCACTCACTCACTCAGAGTTCAATGAATCCATGACATACAGTGAGGAAAATAAGTATTTGAACACCCTGCGATTTTGCAAGTTCTCCCACTTAGAAATCATGGAGGGATCTGAAATTTTCATCTTAGGTGCATGTCCACTGTGAGAGACATAATCCAAAAAAATCACAAAAACACAATGTATGATTTTTTTAATAATTTATTTGTATGTTACTGCTGTAGATAAGTATTTGAACACCTGTGAAAATCAATGTTAATATTTGCTACAGTAGCCTTTGTTTGCAATTACAGAGGTCAAACGTTTCCTGTAGTTCTTGACCAAGTTTTCACACACTGCAGCAGGGATTTTGGTTCACTCCTCCATACAGATCTTCTCCAGATCTTTCAGGTTTGGAGTTTCAGCTCCCTCCAAAGATTTTCTATTGAGTTCAGGTCTGGAGACTGGCCAGGCCACTCCAGGACCTTGAAATGCTTCTTACGGAGCCCCTCCTTAGTTACCCTGGCTGTGTGTTTGGGGTCATTGTCATGCTGGAAGACCCAGCCATGACCCATCTTCAATGCTTTTACTGAGGGAAGGAGGTTGTTTGCCAAAATCTCGCAATACATGTTCCCATCCATCCTCCCTTCAATACGGTGCAGTGGTCCTGTCCCCTTTGCAGAAGAGCACCCCCAGAGTATGATGTTTCCACCCCCATGCTTCACGGTTGGGATGGTTTTCTTGGGGTTGTTCTCATTCTCTAAACATGGTAAGTGGAGTTGATTCCAAAAAGTTCTATTTTGGTCTCATCTGACCACATGACCTTCTCCCATGCCTCCTCTGAATCATCCAGATGGTCACTGGTGAACTTCAAACGGGCCTGGACATGTGTTGGCTTGAGCAGGGGGACCTTGCTGGATTTTAAACCATGACAGCATCATGTGTTACTAATGTAATCTTTGTGACAGTGGTCCCAGCTCTCTTCAGGTCATTGACCAGGTCCTCCTGTGTAGTTCTGGGCTTTCTCAGAATCATCCTTACCCCACAAAATGAGATCTTGCATCGAATCCCAGACCGAGGGAGATTGACAGTCATCTTGTGTTTCTTCCACTTTCTAATAAATAATAACAGTTGTTGTCTTCTACCAAGCTGCTTGCCTGTTGTCCTGTAGTCTATCCCAGCCTTATGCAGGTCTACACTTTTGTCCCTGGTGTCCTTAGACAGCTCTTTGGTCTTGGCTATGGTGGACAGGTTGGAGTGTGATTGAGTGAGAGTGTGAATAGGTGTCTTTTATACAGGTAACAAATTCAAACAGGTGCAATTAATACAGGTAAAGAGTGCAGAATAAGAGGGCTTCTTAAAGAAAAATTAACAGGTCTGTGTGAGCCAGAATTCTTGCTGGTTGGTAGGTGTTCATATACTATTTTAGGCAATAAAATGCAAATTAATTATTTAAAAATCATACATTATGATTTCCGTTTTTTTTTTTTTTTTTTTTTGAAGAAGAAGAATATGTCTCTCACAGTGGACGTGCACCTAAGATGAAAATTTCAGACCCCTCCATGATTTCTAAGTGGGAGAACTTGCAAAATCACAGGGTGTTCAAATACTTATTTTCCTCACTGTAGATAGATAGATAGATAGATCCTTAAGGAAGATTTCTACAACATACATAATTCACTGGACAGCTACCACGGCACTGATCATCTTTATACAATTGTGCAGGCATTTAAATTTATAATTAATGATCCCATACCCCTGGCCCCTCCCCAATTTGATTTTTTGATTTTTAGATTATGTCTCTTACAGTGGACATGCACCTAAGATGAAAATTTCAGACCCCTCCATGATTTCTAAGTGGGAGAACTTGCAGAATCGCAGGGTGTTCAAATACTTATTTTCCTCACTGTATATAGTGACCTAGTGCTTGCAATTAAAGTTCTCAAAAACACAGTAATTATGAAAATAATCTTTTCTAATAATCTTTTAAACCCTTGGTAATACATTTGGGAGAAATTAAATCATGGATGACTATAGATAGTTATAATTGATACAACTGGATTCTAAATTGTCCACAGAATGATATGCTCAAAGTGTGAAATCAAGGTTCTCAAAATAGATCGATCCCCCCCCCCCCAAAAAAAAATCACTAACCCATGACTACCATGTCATATCTCATATCATGTAACAAACTTATTACTGTGTCATCCTTGTCAGTTCCAAGGCTCTGTTTGAGGCCATATCAAAACTATAACCAGAAGTCTCCACTGCTGTCTAGCTTGCTCAGTCCCTATTATAATACAGTTTAAAAATAATCTTGTCAAGCATTTTGCACACAAGAAAAAATGTCCTATTTTGGGAAAATGTATCTTCCTTTTTCTTAAGTTTTTTCCAGCTAATATCAAGCTGTATTTAACCAGTAACAAGGAAAGTTAATGAATTTCAAATCATCCATGCAAAGGAACAAGATTGTTCTCCTTATTTTAAGACAGAGGCTAATCTTAAAATAAGAATTCTGTCTAGTTTTAAGGCACATTTTGATTATTCAGTGCCTAGACATTTTGCTAGTTTTGAGAATTCCAGCTAATTATTATTTTTTTTTTTTGTTTGTTTGTTTACCCCATTGGCAGATTTTTTTGCTTAATGTAACACATTCTGTTCAAATTATTTGGCTTATTTTGAGAAGGACAGTTTTTGCAGTGTGGAAAAAACTTTGACATAGGGTCCATGCGCGTAACGTTGAGGACAGACGGATCTTTCATTATATAGACTCGCGTTGCATTGCATGTGAGTCAGAAAGCAAAAAATAACAGTTTTCACAAGATTTTTGGCATCACTTCTGCATCTTAACTCTGACGATGTCATCAGTGCGTGCTAGTCTGGGACTGTGTGAATTATTTATGATGAAATAAGACATTTTATTGAAATATATGGAGAGGTGGGCATTCCAGGGAATGTAATATTGGCTGCACGCTAGTGCGTCTGTTCAACTCCTTTTTCAGGCAGATGTGGTATGAGACTTAGAGGAGCAAAATATATTTACCCCCACAGAGCTAAGCTTTTGTTATTAAGTAATGACGTGTAATGTGAAGGAATTATGTCAGGCATTTTACATGTCTTACAGGTCTTAGTGGGTCTTATTATATATTATTATAGATGAATCATATGAAACATACATTTGCTTTTAAAAATGACAGGTATTTAAAGAAAATACATTTTATCAGTAGAATACTTTAAGGCTTCTCAGTAGCAGCAGGCCACCGTGTGTGTGTGTGTGTGTGTGTGTGTGTGTGTGTGTGTGTGTGTGTGTGTGTGTGTGTGTGTGTGTGTGTGTGTGTGTGTGTGTGTGAGAGAGAGAGAGGGACAGCGTGAGCTATATTAACAGGGTGGCCTGAGGCTGAAGCGGCAGTGTTGACTTCTAATGTAAACTGCTTTAATTTACTCAGGAACATGATGACCTCTCCTGAGAACACATTCTTCAAAAAAGCAATGATTCAATTTCCAACATGCCTTGCCAGTTTTTTCCTACACTATTCACTGTGTTCAGTTTGAACACAGTATTTAACATTTAAAAAATAATTTAGCATCAGTCATTAATTTTTAATGCTGCGGCAATCATGCAGATAGTTGGAGAAAAGGAATTTACTTGTATTCTTATTTGTTGGTGTGTTATATTGTCTCAAAGAATAGTTTCCCTAACAATAGTTGTCAATTAAATTATAATAATGTGAGTTTTATTTATTTTATTTTATTCCACTTTTACTGGCAATGTTTTCTCCCGTTTCCATTTCTTCCTACTGTAAAAAGACTTCACAGGAGAATTGGAAACATGAAGGAATTGTCAGAAGTATATGTTGCAAATAGGTTGCAGTATTTTCAATATGACATAGAAATAAGTACTACTGCGTAACCGTGAGTAAGCTGCAATGCTTAACTTCACTGAATCATGGGATGTAACTTCAGATGGTACAACCCCTGGCAAAAATTATGGAATCACCGGCCTCGGAGGATGTTCATTCAGTTGTTTAATTTTGTAGAAAAAAAGCAGATCACAGACATGACACAAAACTAAAGTCATTTCAAATGGCAACTTTCTGGCTTTAAGAAACACTATAAGAAATCAGGAAAAAAAATTGTGGCAGTCAGTAACGGTTACTTTTTTAGACCAAGCAGAGGGAAAAAAATATGGAATCACTCAATTCTGAGGAAAAAATTATGGAATCATGAAAAACAAAAGAACGCTCCAACACATCACTAGTATTTTGTTGCACCACCTCTGGCTTTTATAACAGCCTGCAGTCTCTGAGGCATGGACTTAATGAGTGACAAACAGTACTCTTCATCAATCTGGCTCCAACTTTCTCTGATTGCTGTTGCCAGATCAGCTTTGCAGGTTGGAGTCTTGTCATGGACCATTTTCTTCAACTTCCACCAAAGATTTTCAATTGGATTCAGATCCGGACTATTTGCAGGCCATGACATTGACCCTATGTGTCTTTTTGCAAGGAATGTTTTCACAGTTTTTGCTCTATGGCAAGATGCATTATCATCTTGAAAAATGATTTCATCATCCCCAAACATCCTTTCAATTGATGGGATAAGAAAAGTGTCCAAAATATCAACGTAAACTTGTGCATTTATTGATGATGTAATGCCAGCCATCTCCCCAGTGCCTTTACCTGACATGCAGCCCCATATCATCAATGACTGTGGAAATTTACATGTTCTCTTCAGGCAGTCATCTTTATAAATCTCATTGGAACGGCACCAAACACAAGTTCCAGCATCATCACCTTGCCCAATGCAGATTCGAGATTCATCACTGAATATGACTTTCATCCAGTCATCCACAGTCCACGATTGCTTTTCCTTAGCCCATTTTAACCTTGTTTTTTTCTATTTAGGTGTTAATGATGGCTTTCGTTTAGCTTTTCTGTATGTAAATCCCATTTCCTTTAGGCAGTTTCTTACAGTTTGGTCACAGACGTTGACTCCAGTTTCCTCCCATTCGTTCCTCATTTGTTTTGTTGTGCATTTTCGATTTTTGAGACATATTGCTTTAAGTTTTCTGTCTTGACTCTTTGATGTCTTCCTTGGTCTACCAGTATGTTTGCCTTTAACAACCTTCCCATGTTGTTTGTATTTGGTCCAGAGTTTAGACACAGCTGACTGTGAACAACCAACATCTTTTGCAACATTGCGTGATGATTTACCCTCTTTTAAGAGTTTGATAATCCTCTCCTTTGTTTCAATTGACATCTCTCGTGTTGGAGCCATGATTCATGTCAGTCCACTTGGTGCAACAGCTCTCCAAGGTGTGATCACTCCTTTTTAGATGCAGACTAACAAGCAGATCTGATTTGATGCAGGTGTTAGTTTTGGGGATGAAAATTTACACGGTGATTCCATAATTTTTTCCTCAGAATTGAGTGAGTCCATATTTTTTTCCCTCTGCTTGGTCTAAAAAAGTAACCGTTACTGACTGCCACAATTTTTTTTCCTGATTTCTTATAGTGTTTCTTAAAGCCAGAAAGTTGCCATTTGAAATGACTTTAGTTTTGTGTCATGTCTGTGATCTGCTTTTTTTCTACAAAATTAAACAACTGAATGAACATCCTCCGAGGCCGGTGATTCCATAATTTTTGCCAGGAGTTGTATTAGAATCATCCAGTCTGTCTATGTATCTTGTCTGTGCAACTCCTCTTAAATCATTTAGTGGAATTCCTAGAAACTTCACACACTGGTAGCACAACATATGAAGTGCATAAAGTAAAATAATTTAGACCCAATATCTTCAATGGCAGATAATTACAGTTTTGTGTTTGACGTGGTCGAGACCTCATAAGAGCTAAGAGCAAGCCCTCATGACCTACATAATTACATGTTTTGTAACATTATCATTTATATGCACATAGGTTGACCAATTTGTTAATTCAGATGTTTCATCACATACGATTTACTTCATTAATTGATTATTTATATGTATACAGTGCAAGCAGCTAGTATGACAGAGTGAGGGTATTATTTTGTGAGCTTGATCACAGACTCTCATTCCTTCTGCCATTATGTGTGTGTGTGTGTGTGTGTGTGTGTGTGTGTGTGTGTGTGTGTGTGTGTGTGTGTGTGTGTGTGTGTGTGTGTGTGTGTGTGTGTGTGTGTGTGTGTGTGTGTGTGTGTGTGTGTGTGTGTGTGTGTGTGTGTGTGTGTGTGTGTGTGTGTGTCAGAATCCCCAGAAACTGAGGCGGCCATGGACTTGGGAGCATCTGAGTTAATGGAATCTGAAGTCCTGTATGACTGTGTGATTTGTGGCCAGAGCGGACCTTCGACTGAGGAGAGACCCACTGGCCTGGTGGTTCTCCTCCAGGCATCCTCAGGTACCGATTCAATCAATGCCAATGTCTTCCACTTTATGACATGCTGAAATTGATAGCCTATGCAAGACTACTTTATTTAACTGCTAATTAATAGGACAATTTAAATGCTAGTTGAATTGCAGCTTGGACATTTTAAATCTAAAGGAGTTTAGTGTCATTCATTACACTATAGTTCTCAGCCAGTAGAATTAGGTTCTTCTGACATCCCTCTAGTTGCTTCAGAGGTTTAAAAAAAAATGTATGTGGTGCCTGACTGCAGTTTGGGGTAGCAAATTGTTTTGGTTCCACTTCTGCCCTGCTAAGCATCGTTGTTGCAGTTTGGTAGCTAAATTCAAATAGTACTATTCTCAATGAATACAACACAGATGATCCAAAAATGTACTTTAAATACTGCATTCACATGTTGGTAGTATGCAGCAGAGTGTAAACTGGATTTTCCATTGTTTTCAATGATAAGGTGTAGGTTTGGGTATTGAGAACCGATTCTTTTCGGGTATTGTTAAGAAATGATTTGATCCGCCGATATCAATAGAATTTTTGCTTAATGATTCCCTTATCAGTCCTTCAGAGCGTCTGTTGTTTTTGAGGGCGTTTGTAGGGAAAATGATCATTTCTCTATCTTGATGACAGACCCTGCAGTGGGTCTGTAGTCAACTGTTTCTGCAGCGCAACTCCACTTTGAAGCATGAATCAATGAAGCAATGCTTCGATCCGCTGGCTCGTTGGTTCTTTGATTCGCTGCTCTTCAGAAGCGGCAAGTTTGCTTCTTAACCCCGCTCAAAGCCAGTGAAATGTGTCAATCGTGAGTCACTTTTGTGTGGATTAAAGTCACTAACTGGGACTCTTGTGTTGTTGCAGTCAAGAAACAAGAATCGTCCTCCGTTCCGTTGGCACAGCTCCAAACGCTGCGTCGCTCTCTGCCGAGACAGAGTCCGGTTGGAATTAATAACTTCAAAATGAATTGCCGCTTTAAATAAAATGACACCTCTTTCCAAACGCTGTAATACAGACCATAAACTGCATAAAACGTTTTTTTTTTTTCTTCCCAAAATGAGACGTCCTGCATTCCTTATGAATTACATCCTGAAGTGCAGCACAGCAAGCTGCAAGAGCTCAGCTCAGATGTATGGAAAGATATTCATTCCAATAATGTCTGAAAGGAAATGTTTTTGACAAAAACTACAAATTTTGTTTATTTCTGTTTATGTCCAGAGATCAAGGATCCACCATTTAAAGTTAATAATGTCCAGAGTTTAAGGATCCAGTGACCAATTTCATATTTATTTACTTTAAGACTCAGTAAAATGTTGTTGACATAGAAAAGCTGTAAAGCCTACTTTTAGTACACAGAAAATTCAGAAGAGGTATCGATAAGGAATTGGATCGATAAGCGGAATCGATAATGGTGTATTGATATCGATAAACTCTTATCAGTACCCATAAGGTGATTGGTAATTCCAGCATCGCCAACAGTGAGAGCAGCAGCTGCAGACTGTGATGATACGTACGATTAAAATATTAAAACATTATTAAAACATTTAAAACAGTTAAAACATTTTCAACTATCTCTGCAAGCGGGTATTGAACTTTTCCCTTGTATTATTTGTGCGTGCTGGTTTCAAGAGCATTGTTGTTTGGACAATACCCATTCAAGTAGGAGTGAGCTTCATTCCTTTCCTGCATGCAGTGAGACAGAAGCAGGCCATTGCTCCAAGGAGAAGTGTTCGTCCCAACAATCATTTTCTAGGATCTGAGAAGAGCCTGACTGTTTGTGTCTTATTCAAAGCAACTGAGATCAACCACATTGGTAAAAACAATTTTTAATATAGGCCAGTTAGTTATTATAATTGGGTTATTTGTCATTCACATTAATCCCTGCACAAACGTACATAGTAATTTCTTTGTCAAATTCAGGAAATATTTGTGACTACAAAAATATATATTAATATAAATGAAGTTGATGAACAGTTTGTTATGGAGACAGAGACGTGGAAAATAAACCATTTGATGTAGTTTTTCAGAACTGGGCAGTTTAGGTTCACAGTAGTTACTCATAAGATAACTGCTAAACAACCACTTCATTGACTTTGTCATCAAGGGTGAGTCAAATGGTTATAATTTCACAATACTTAAAATAAAAAATACACCCCAGAGTGCATTTTCACATCCATGGCAAAGTTTTAATATGTCTTTAAGGACCTGCCAATTTTGGAGAAATAGATTCTGTGTTTTGAATCTTGGTGAATTCTGTGTCTTAAACCCCGTTTACACATAGACGGTAAACTCTCCCGGAAGCGTCCCGGCAGAGATTTTGCCCCCTCCGGGCCGTTTTAGGGATCACACGCCGTAGTTAACGCCGGCGCACGGGGGCGTGGTTTGGTTCCGGCTTCACCGGGAATCGTTGAAAAAATTATTCAACATGTCGAATAATTCCGGGAGTGCTCCCGGAGAAGTGGCCTGACAACGGAGACAACGCGAACAACGGCGTTTGATACTTTTTAATCACCGTGTCATCCCGCCCCTTCCTGTAGTGCCGCAGTTTACACCGCCGTAATTGGCGGCCGGCGTTGTATCCCTAACCAACGGCGTGTAAAACGACGATAGAGCCCACATTGGCGTCCTCAAAGGCGTTTTAACCGGCGACAGAGGCAGACAAAACGGCGGCGCTAGCGGACAGTATGCTGTTCTAAACGCCACCTCCCAGTTAACGGCGTTCCAAACGGCCGATAGGCAGCGGTCAGTATAAAAACGCTAGCGCGCTGCATGCAGGTCTCTCACTCGCGGCCAGCTCCAGATATTTTTGCAGAGAAGCTCCAGTATACATCCTAAAATAAAATTGGCAGTGGCAAGGACTTACCAAGAGGTCTGGTTCAGAAGCATAGGGTAGTCCTGTGGTGCAGACAAGCAACATATTGAGGAGGGAAAAAAGGAGAAAAAAGAAAAGGCTGAGAGATGAGCTCCCTGTCACTCCCTCCCCCTGCACTGACAGCTGCTTCAGCCTATTATACTCTGGGGGCGGTGCCTATAAGCAAAAGTTCCTGGAGTAACGCAGGATTTGCCTGGATAAATCCAGGATAATGATGCTACAGTTTAAGCCCAGGTTAAACATAGACGGTTTTGTCCGCTGGTAGTACGTAGACCGAAGTTCGCGGTAGTTCCGGCTGTTTTCGTTGTGGAAAGGGGCGGATCATTTTGCCGGCGTTTTGAGCGCCGTACTAGCCGCAAATATGCGGATATGGGCTTAAACTGTAGCATCATTAATTATGAACAGTCGCTGTCAAGTAACAAATACACTCAACAAAAATATAAACGCAACACTTTTGGTTTTGCTCCCATTTTGTATGAGATGAACTCAAAGATCTAAAACGTTTTCCACATACACAATATCACCATTTCCCTCAAATATTGTTCACAAACCAGTCTAAATCTGTGATAGTGAGCACTTCTCCTTTGCTGAGATAATCCATCCCACCTCACAGGTGTGCCATATCAAGATGCTGATTAGACACCATGATTAGTGCACAGGTGTGCCTTAGACTGCCCACAATAAAAGGCCACTCTGAAAGGTGCAGTTTTATCACACAGCACAATGCCACAGATGTCGCAAGATTTGAGGGAGCGTGCAATTGGCATGCTGACAGCAGGAATGTCAACCAGAGCTGTTGCTCGTGTATTGAATGTTCATTTCTCTACCATAAGCCGTCCCCAAAGGCGTTTCAGAGAATTTGGCAGTACATCCAACCAGCCTCACAACCGCAGACCACGTGTAACCACACCAGCCCAGGACCTCCACATCCAGCATGTTCACCTCCAAGATTGTCTGAGACCAGCCACTCAGACAGCTGCTGAAACAATCGGTTTGCATAACCAAAGAATTTCTGCACAAACTGTCAGAAACTGTCTCAGGGAAGCTCATCTGCATGCTCGTCGTCCTCATCTGGGTCTCGACCTGACTCCAGTTCGTCGTCGTAACCAACTTGAGTGGGCAAATGCTCACATTCGCTGGCGTTTGGCACGTTGGAGAGGTGTTCTCTTCACGGGTGAATCCCATTTCACACTGTTCAGAGCAGATGGCAGACAGCGTGTGTGGCGTCGTGTGGGTGAGCGGTTTTCTGATGTCAATGTTGTGGATCGAGTGGCCCATGGTGGCGGTGGGGTTATGGTATGGGCAGGCGTCTGTTATGGACGAAGAACACAGGTGCATTTTATTGATGGCATTTTGAATGCACAGAGATACAGTGACGAGATCCTGAGGCCCATTGTTGTGCCATACATCCAAGAACATCACCTCATGTTGCAGCAGGATAATGCACGGCCCCATGTTGCAAGGATCTGTACCCAATTCTTGGAAGCTAAAAATGTCCCTTTTCTTGCATGGCCGGCATACTCACCGGACATGTCACCCATTGAGCATGTTTGGGATGCTCTGGACCGGCGTATACGACAGCGGGTACCAATTCCTGCCAATATCCAGCAACTTCGCACAGCCATTGAAGAGTGGACCAACATTCCACAGGCCACAATTGACAACCTGATCAACTGTGAAGGAGATGTGTTGCACTGCATGAGGCAAATGGTGGTCACACCAGATACTGACTGGTATCCCCCCCCAATAAAACAAAACTGCACCTTTCAGAGTGGCCTTTTATTGTGGACAGTCTAAGGCACACCTGTGCACGAATCATGGTGTCTAATCAGCATCTTGATATGGCACACCTGTGAGGTGGGATGGATTATCTCAGCAAAGAAGTGCTCACTATCACAGATTTAGACTGGTTTATGAACAATATTTGAGGGAAATGGTGATATTGTATATGTGGAAAAAGTTTTAGATCTTTGAGTTCATCTCATACAAAATGGGAGCAAAACCAAAAGTGTTGCGTTTATATTTTTGTTGAGTGTAATTAGCTCCATGGTTTTATGGTTCGTAGCCATAAAGAGAATCTCAAAACATGTGCCACCTGTGTTCCTAGAGACACTGAATTTGTAAACTTAATTATTCTCGTATAAGTATACTCATTATTCCTCCTCTGTGAGATCAATAAAGTTTATCTTTATTTGTTTTGAATAAGCTGTGTGGATGGATGGATTCAGCAAACAGTTGGGTGCCACTGACTGCTGTGATTACCTTTCAGTACTTGGGCACCGTTGTAAAAGTGAAGAAGCCAAGAAGCTACCAACAAGTGATGACGAGCACATCTACCCTGCCGATACATGTGGGGTGGCTCATGATGTCAGACTCACCCTCATGCAACGCTTCTTTAAAGATGTAGGTGTTGTAGTCAAATAATTAGTCTTCTCTTCTTCTTGTTCATCATGGTGCCATCATGGCAAGCTGTTCAATAGTTCACCAATAATTAGTGCCATCTTTGAATGGGAAACTGAGTGACTGACATTTACAGTGGTCCTATTCCACAAAAGGGATTTGGATGTAAATGTATAAAGTAACATATGCTAAATAAATCAGCTCATGCACTTGTCCTCCTTCTTCAACATCATCATCATCTTCATTATATTTACATTTTATATACCAGCTAATGAATGTTTTAGAAGACTGCCTTTAAGCCAAAACATTGTGGTTTTAAAAAGCAGCTGTTCATAGAATGTCTTTACCTATTGGGTTGTTAGCTACATTCTAACACAACTCAAAATCAACAAAGATTTACACCAGTGTAAAACAGCTGTCGTTCAGTTTACACCGAGGGACACTTAGTGGAACATAAACAGAAACATAATTTTGTTTGCAGCACAATATCCAGGAGGTGAAATGTTTGAAGACCTGTTTTTCACTCACCTGTTTTATGTCACCGTATTGACATAATTTTGTCTTGTGATTTTTTTTTTTTCTTTTTTCTCTCAGAGTTCTTGTCTGCAGTCAGTCTCAATAGGCTGGGATGGGGGTGTCTATGTACAGACCTGTGGACACACATTGCACATCGATTGCCACAAATCATACATGGAATCTCTTCGGGTAAGAAGTGTGACCTCTCTGAAATGATCTGATGATTGATTATTTAATGGGCTGACAGAACATTGTATGTTAGCACCTTTCAAACAAGGCATCCAGACCATTGCAGGGTCTCGCTGCAACACTGCAACGACTCCGTGACAACTTGGAAAGGAAGATAAATACAGTAGACATTAAATGGTTGCATATGTCTTTCTGAGCTCCCCCCACCCCCTCTCATTCTCACCACTGCAACAGACTGTGTGTGACAGGTGCAATGTTAAATGCAAATATTTGAAGGTTCTCAGTCCATCCGGGCTGGAGATAGTCACAGTTTACTCAGAGGCAGCAGGACAGGCTCGATTTCCTCAACTTGAGCGAATGGTTAAAAATCTTGAAAATTGAAGAACTCTACTTGCCTTTGGGTAAATATCTAGATATGCAACACAAACAAATAATTGGGATAGATTAGATTGTACCAAGCTAATAATACTACTTTGAAAAAGTGTATCAGCCCTGATGCCAATCCCCTGTTCAGTATCACAACATACCTAATAGATACTTTTTTCCACCCCGTCCTGTTGTTTTCCTCAGAATGAACATGTCCTGCAGGGTTTCTCTGTTGATAAGGGTGAATTCACCTGCCCGCTGTGTCGACAGTTTGCTAATAGTGTCCTTCCCTGTCGTTCCGGGAGAGGCACAGAAGCTGGAGCCTGGCACACGCCCACAAACAAGAAAACATCTGTGCTTGTAAAGGAGGTTGAAGGTCTTCAAGACAAACTGAGCCTTTTCCCAGTAAGTCTCAGGACAACGTCAGTGTTCCATATCTTCTCACCATATCAGAGAATGTGATAATTACCAAAAAAGAATAACCTTCTACAAATGTATTAATGTTGACCTTGGGTCTTATGTATTGCCTACAAGTTAGCAAGGCAAATGTGGACTAAGGGGCTCAGTAGGTGAACAAGTCAGTCAGTGGGTCTGCAATATTTCCTCCAAGTAACTGTAAAAACTCCTGCATATTCAATTCAGGTACCTCTCCTGTTTTGGGCTGTGTTTGCATCTTTTAGTGTGCACAGTGACTATAACACAAAACAAAGACAGACAAGACTATCAAGTTGCTTGGGAAACCTTCTTGCTACTTAGAGCGTCCTGGTGGCTACTGTCATCTGTTTGAGTCAAGAGACTGTAACTCTGGTGGAGGAGCCTTGTATTGGGTACCTGCCATTCTTGGAAAAGTCTTGGAGCATGGATTCTGTACTTCTAAAATCTAGGGGTGTAGTTTTGTTGTTCACATTGTTTGGTAGATGACACATTTTTCATTTAGCATCACAAGTTTGCAGTATCTTGTGGAGCCCAGGTCCTCCAAGACCAAGTGGCAACTCACAAGAAAGTCAAGCTCAAATGTTAATGGTGCTTAATATTTGTAGATTTTATTATACATTTTTTTGTTTGTTTTTAAAAATGCAATAACCACTTTAACATCGTGGTGTAATGCTTTAGATATGAATCTTGCTTGAATTAAGGAATTCCTCACAGTGACTATCAAGGCTGTTTTTGTTATGTGACTTTCTTGTTTCCTTACCACACAGGGTGGTTGTGAACATTAGTAGTAAGTTGCATTTAGCTACGTAACTGATCATAATTTTTCAGATGTTAAAGAATGAAATCTTGACTTTAGTCATTTTGTGTTTTCCAAGATGGACTCCAACTTAAGTAAACAGATGGAGCTGGTCATCAAAGATATTAAGAACACCACCCAGAAGAAATACATGGACTATGGCAAAAACCCTGGATCCCCTGACAATGATTTTCTCTTCATGTACTCCGTTGCAAGGTGAGCGCAGCGTTATTCTAATAGAAGACAGGAATTTATGTCCTTCACCCCCCTTGACAGTGATTATATTAATTCTACTGAAGGGCACGTGTTTCAAACTACTATCAACCATCACAAGTATTTCAACAAACCTACTGTAAATTTGCACTTTGAAATAAAACAGTCTGTCTTCTCGATGGTGTGGCGATAGCTAGAAGCTACACATTTTTTTATGTCATCTATCCACTAGTTGAGGTTTGATTCAGCCCAAAAAGCAACATCAGGGATGTGAGACAATCTCTTATCCATTAGTCTTTGCAGATACTGACCTCTATATCAATGATCGTCGGACCGTGCAGCCCCTAACCGCACTGACATTTTTACCCATGCTCATACACCAGCAACAGAGACCAGCAGAAGAAATGTCTTTTTGTCTCACCCCTCCAGTTCCATTTAGAAGCAGCAACTTAAAATGTGCTGGCATTAAAATTTTAAAGCAACTGAATGCACAGTATGTGTTAAACGTGGTAGGATACACCCTGTTCATCTGTCTACCACTCTTGTAGGCGCATCTCCTCCTAAACTGTCTTACTAATGTCAATGAAACTTTACATTATGGCAGTACACCATGTGAAGATGTGTATGAAGGAAAGTAATTGTGGTCTGTTTTCAGGGGATAGTTGGACTATTTATTTTATTATTGTTGTTTTTTTTTTAAAGGTTTCCTATTATAATGACATTGACTGTGTTCCAATTCAGGGTCTCTGCCCTTCTATTTGCTGTATCCCACAAAACGCTTCAGTCTTCAGCCCTTCAAACACAGTGGAGGCTGAAACAAACTGTTATGAAATAACCCATGGAATGTTTTGCTGTTGTGTCACTGCATTTCCCTGCTCCTCCCACCTGTCAACCTTGACAGCTGCACGTGCCAAGCTAGCGTAGTGGGCATAACCTGTAGTTTAGTAAACATTTTTCAATATTTATTAATGTTTTGCTGATAAATATTACAATTGTAAATATGCAGCCCAAAAGTATCATTTTGTCTTTTTTTTTTTTTTTTTTTAATTTACCAGCCATTTTATATCTTGGAGCAAACAAATTTGTCTCATGGGATTGGGTGGGCTGTGATGGATCCACCTGATATATTCTTTTGTGGGAGGAAGAAGGCTGCAAACATTTGCGCTTCACAACCAGCCTTTGAAATGGGATAACTTAGTCGTGCCACTTATGAGGTAAACGGCCAGTGATTACAGCCTTAGAAGTGTGCAGCTTTTGAATTGGGACACAACCATTCTAAGCACAACTCCTCCTAAACTGATTTATGGATTTCACTGAAACATCATGCAGTGGTAGCACACATATGAAGATGTGCATGGTGGAAAATGATTCATTCCAGTTTATTCAAGAGGAAATTATCTATTGTTGTTGTTTTATGCATCATATTTTATCAGTAGAAAAAAAATACCTGTTGTGCTCTTGAATGTGGAGTTTGGCAATTTAATTCAGGTATTTCATCACAAAAGATTTACTGCCAATGTTATATATATATATATATATATATATATATATATATATATATATATATATATATATATATATATATATATATATATATATATATATATATATATAATATATATGCAGGTAACTAGTATGGCAGAGCAGGAGTATCTTTTTGCGAGTTTGCTCACAGAGGTCCAGTTTATAACAGATGCTACATGCTCACTGAAAAACGTAAATTGGTGACAATGGTAATGATCTGTGCTAATGTCATTACCGCACTGTTGAGTTAATGCTGTAATTTTCACAGTCTTGTATGATTCTTTCAAGCATTTTGCATTTCCCTGATGTTACATGTTATCATGGTAAGCTTGTTATTTAAAGTGGATATGACACCTAAAAAATGAGGTAAAACTGATATAAATATCAAAATATACATACAGTATAGTAAGTTGAAAGTGTTTTTAATTATTATAACTGAGAAATAAAAAGTTTGTACAGTTTCTTAAAAGTGTGTTTCTTGAAATGCGCGCTGGCAGCGTTCCATCAGCGGTCACGTGATCCCGTGACGTCACAACGTGTAGAGTCCCGTCTTTGTCTGTTTGATTGACAATGGGAACAGATAGACCTCAGCATGGACAGTGATGAGATAAAGAACTTTTCTGACTCCTCTTCAAGTGTGGATTATTTCTGACTCGGATCCTGAGGATGTCTCAGCAGTGATTAGACCCTACAGATTCGAGCCGTATCTTTCGGACGAACATTTAAACCAGGAGCATTCTGGCAGCAAAATAATGCCGACAGTGTTTATGGCAGAGCTGAAGCAGAGGCAAGAGATGTGCCAATTCCAATGTATTTTGAAAGGCTGCAGAATATGGAATGGTAAGGGAGGCTTTGATTTTTTGTTGCTGCTGTTTATAACACTCTAATTACAGTGGTCCCTCGTTTATCGCGGGAGTTGCGTTCTAAAAATAACCCGCGATAAGCGAAATCCTCGAAGTAGTCAGCATTATTTTTTGCAATTATTATAGATGTTTTAAGGCTGTAAAACCCCTCACTACACACTTTATACGCCAGATTTGGCACAGCTCCGCACAGCAGACAGGAGGGCGGTGTGAGTGGCCTGCTGCTGCACTTACCGAGACCGCAGACTCTCAGTAAGCGCATTGGAGGCAGTGAGAGCAATCGCGGTGATGCCGACCAGTGCCGTGCCCGGCCCACCTTATAAGGACGCAGAATACAATGTGCTGTTTAAAAAATAATAATAAAAAAAGCATACAAAATTGCAATAAAAAAAATCCTCGAAACTGCGAGGCCGTGAAAAGTGAACCGCGTTATAGCGAGGGACCAGTGTATAGCATTTTCGATTCTAGCGTCTGTTTACTGCCTTTGTTATTGTTCCGGAGCCGCGATAGTGTAGCTATTACTTGCGGACCACCGTCATTACCTTCGGGTTTTTTTTTCATTTTCAAGTGCCAGGCATTGCATTCATCCGTGTTTAGTTACGTTATTTTCATGAAAGAATAGGAAATAAATGGCGAAAGTTTCAAAAAAGATCGCCAAAAACAACTGTGAACATGCCACCGCCGTGTTTACTACGTATTACACTGATATTTTTACAAGTTCCTTGACCATTTCAAGATTTTTGTGAACATATTATTTGGGGTTGACATTTTATGTGTTCCTGTGAGCGGTGCAAGAACATGGAGACGGTAGAGGAAAGTGTCTGCTGTCGGGAGCAAATGCGGGTGTGCGAGCGGAGGGAGAGGCAGCCTGACATTTCGTGCATCGCACAACACCGCGGCTTTCGATCAATCTGCCTGGACTTGAAAAGGCTAAAACCTTTCACCCTTGTGTTTGTGCAATATGCTGCGACACACTGGTCAGGCATATCGACAAACAAGTCCCTGAGAGCTGTGTTTAATCAAAGTTTCTGCCGCTAAAAAAATGTAAACACCAACTGCCAGGCGCGCAAGCCGATATGGTCTACACGTAGTGACGTATTTCAGGCTTGGTGCTTAGCAGTAAGCTGGTCATGGGGTGTGCACATTTTTCAGTAGCGGGACGTTCAGATGTTATATATAACGGGAGAACCACGTCCATTTTCCCAAAACGCTTAGGTTGACCGAATTATATAACCTTTGTTACATGTAATAAGACTATGTTGTCTTTAAGTGTCATATCCACTTTAAGGAATTCATGTCAGCAATATTAAATATGTCAATAGTTCTTTGTATCGTCTCCGCACACGGGTCCGCTACAGACTGTCGTTGATTGTAAACAGCTGGACCAGTGGTTCCCTCAGCCATTTTGCTTCCTTGAGTGATCCCCATCCCCTTGGTTGTGTCTGGAGGACTGTTGACTCCCTGGAGTTCAGTGAACAGTGCAAATTGCTTGAGGAGTACAAAATTCCTCTGTCACAGGGGCATTGTTATCAGCAAAAGCCAGATGGGGCTTCAATGTGGCTGCATTATCTATGTGAAATTGCTTTTTTTCCCCCTCATCTCCCCGCCCCTCACCCCACCCACATTCTTCTCAGGACCCTAAGGATTTGCCCACACATTTTTTGGTCCTTAGAAATACTGAGATGTAGAATGAAAACTGTCTCGGCTGAGCCGTAATTTAATAATACCTATCTGTTTTCACCATCTATTCTATTCCATTCTGTTCTGTGACATATGCTACCCCGTACCATGACAACTAAGCATGACACAAACTAACTATCCATCCATCCATCCATCCATTTTCTTCCGCTTTATCCGGAGTCAGATCACGGGGGCAGCAGCTCAAGCAAAGCTGCCCAGACCTCCCGATCCACACACACCTCCCCCAGTTCCTCCGGGGGAACCCCGAGGTGTTCCCAAGCCAGCCGAGAGACATAGTCCCTCCAGCGTGTCCTGGTTCTTCCCCGTGCCTCCTCCCAATGGAACGTGCCCGGAACACCTCTCCAGCGAGGCGTCCAGGGGGCATCCGGAAAAGATGCCCGAGCCACCTCAGCTGGCTTCTTTTGACGTGAAGGAGCAGCGGCTCGACTCCAAGCTCCTTCCGAGTGACTGAGCTCCTCACCCTATCTCTAAGGGAGCGCCCACCCACCCTGCGGAGGAAACTCATCTACAAACTAACAAACCCTTTTTAAAACCCTATTAACTCATCCAATAATTTACATCACTTTTTATCAAAAATGGAGCAACTTTAACTTTTGACCCCTGTACAAACTGAAATTGACCGTTGTCACCATTCTTGCTGTCTTGACCCCATAACTTCATAGAATTCAGTAATAGATAGTCTAAACTATACCTTTTTGGGATCTTTATGATCAGACATATTATGTGGTATAGTCTTCAGTATGATTGGAGCTTTTTTAAAATTATATTATTATTATTATTTATTCTTCAGTTGACCCCTACCAGGCCGCCTATTGAAATTTGGTGCTTGTTTCACTATTTGAAAGATTCCTCTGTAAATGATTTAACTGTAAATACTCCACACATGGATAATGAGCTGTGTGTGGGGTTTATATATATATATATATATATATATATATATACACACACACACGGCCGGCGCCCATGTACTGTTCCGGCGTGTGCTGTAACAAATTGGAAAACGGTCGAGCTTAACGCCCTCACAGCATTCATCACTTGTTTCAGAGGAAGGTATTGTAAAACTAACTTAACTATGGAGGAGGTGGGAAAAGCCAAGACCCGTGGGAGCAAGAGAAAAGATGCTGATATTGATGGCGCTGTCGCTGGGAGCGACTCTGTCGCTATTATGAGTGTGTTGAAAGCACTCAATGAAAAGTTGGATGGCATGCAGTCCACTTTTGAAAAACAGCTTAATAGTAAAGTTGACAGTCTGCGCGCATCCCTGGAAAAACTAATGACTGAAACCGGTGAATCGCTGAAAGCTGAGCTGGAGAAGACCATGGAAATCCGGGATGAATTTGTAATGGAGATTGGTCAATTGAGAAGCCGGGTGGAAGCCGTGGAGGCTAAGCTAGCATGCGCGAGTCCTAAGCTTAACAGATTTGACCCCGATGACTCCGTCATTGTAACGGGTCTATCGTTTGAAGAGGCAGAGGACATTAAAGAAAAAGTCAAACAGCTGCTCACCGATGGAATGCAGTGCGATGTTGATGTGTTAGCGGCGGAGAGAACGAAGCCCAGAGGACGGGGTCCTGGTGTGGTGAAGGTGCAGTTCCGATCTGTTCAGGAAAAGGTTGCGGTGCTCAGGGAGCAAAAGCTAAAAAATCACAGCGCCTATAAGAGGGTGTATCTACGATCTGCAAAATCCCACACCGACCATCTCATAGAGCTAAATTTCAAGACACTTCTGCGAGAGATTCCTGGTGGCAAGGATTACTTCATCACTGGCAGCGGACAAGTTAAGAAGCGGGAGCCCCGGGATGCTCCTACCGACAATGGCTTATCTTCATCACGGCCGTGAGAGTGCATTGCCCAGCCAGCATGGGATCAGATCTGCCTTGTACATTGGAATGTGAACGGATGGATGCCTTCGAACTGTGAGTTGTGAGAAGCTGTTCTGTTCTATTTATCTCCAGACATTATATCGGTGAATGAAACACATCTGAAAGGCAGCGATGTAATTGAACTGAATGGCTACATCTGGTATGGTCAAAATAGAATGGTTCACCACAGGGCCCCTAAAGGCTCGGGTGGTGTTGGTATATTTGTAAAGGATGACTTGTTGGTCCATTATAAAATTGCTGTTTTAGATAAGCATGTGGATGGAGTACTGGGTTTGCATTTTGAACATCGTTTTTCAAAATACACTTTTGCACTGTTTTCCTGCTACCTGGCTCCTGAGCAGTCTCCTTGGGGACGAGATGCTAATGAATTTTTAGTCACATGCTGTGTCAGATGTATGCATTGGAAGATGTGGACAATATTATCATATGTGGGGATTTGAACAGCAGAACAGGGGCGCTCGATGACTCTATTATTGATATGGACGGGATTCCACCACGTGGGATACTTGATTTTGTTGTAAACAATCATGGCGCCAGCCTAATTGATTTTTTGAAAGATTCTAAGATGTGCATGTTGAATGGAAGATTTTCCCCAACTAACAACAGTTTTACCTCTGTTTCTCCAAAAGGGAAGGCAGTTGTAGATTATATTATTACGCCTTATGACTGTCTTGGTTATTACGCCTTACGACTGTCTTGATAAATTCTTTGAGTTCAGTATACTGAGTCCAATTTATCTGATGGAAAAATGTGGTACCTCTTGTTTGGAATTAATAGGTGATCGTTGCAGACTACCTGACCATTGTGTGTTATGTGTAGGATTTTATGTTTCTTCACAAGGGAAATGGTTGGTTGAAAATCCACAGCAGTTTTCACAGCAAGACAATAAAAAGAACTTCAATAGCAGAAATATATCTGGAAATCTTTTGACATCTGATGCCAGCTGTAGGGCTTTGTGCACTATGATTGATAATTTACAATCTATGCTTGAAACTCAAGAAGACATGGACATTTGGTATGACAAGTTTTGTAATCTTATCCATGATGAATTAAATTCAGGCGCTGATGATGACAATAGCAATGTGTCTAGATACAAGAAGTTCTATCGTTCGGATAATGCATTCTGGAATGCTGAGCTGGACAATTTATGGTCAGATATGAGGAAAGCTGAGCGACTTTTTACCAAATTTCAGGGAAGTAGGAGATGTAGAGAGGTTTTCAGGGCAGAGTTTAGAAACAAACAATACGCATTTGATAAAAAGTTTAGATTTTACAAACGTAGATACCAGCGAGGACAAATGCTTGAACTTGAGGGTCTCCAAACCAATAATCCACAAAGATTTTGGAATGAGGTTAACAAACTTGGACCTAAGCGGAGTACAAAAATACCAGTGGAGGTCACTGATAATAATGGGGATCTGATTCAGGATGCAAACAGAGTACTTGAAAGATGGGAAAGTGATTTTGCAGACCTATTTGCAGGAAATAGCACAGAGACTGAATTTGATGAAGAATTTTATCACAAGATTTGTACACTGAAAAAACAGCTTGAAAAGAACATGAGAGATTTGTCATATAAATCAAACTCATTTTTGAATTCCCCAATTACACTGACTGAAGTTGAAGAGGTCTTGATCTCTGTTAAGAAGGGTAAAGCGTGTGGGGTGGATGATATCCCTACTGAAATCTTAAAAACAACAAATTTGCTGAAATCTCTGTACAATCTAGTGCAAAAATGTTTCAAAAGTGGTCTTAAACCATCTGTTTGGTATAAGTCGATTATTAAACCAAAGTCTGCAAAGAAAGACCCTAAAGTTCCCATGAACTATAGGGGGATAAGTCTGATGAGCACAGTATATAAACTTTATACAAGTGTTCTTAACAACAGATTAAATCACTACCTTGAGTCTCCAAACTTGATAGAGGACGAGCAGAATGGTTTCCACAAAGCGAGAGCCTGCATTGATCACATATATACAATTTCTGCTGTTATCAGAGCTAGAATTCAGGAGGGAAAATCAACTTTTGCATGTTTTATTGACTTCCAAAAGGCATTCGATTGGAGAGAGATCTCCTTGCATACAGACTTATTCAAGCTGAGGTGGATAGTAAGTTCTATGAAGCACTTATGACATTATATAAATCACCTGTGGCACGCGTTAATGAACATAATACTCAATGGTTTCCTACTCCTTTTGGAGTTAAGCAGGGCGATGTTTTGTCCCCAGCTTTATTTGTATTGTATGTTAATGATCTTGCAAAGCTTGTGAAAGAATCTGGGCTTGGAGTTAGGATAGATGATATTACACTTAGTATACTACTTGAATCAATACACTCGCATCGGGCATATATATATATAATATATATATATATATAATATATATATATATATATATATATATATATATAATATATATATATATATATATTAGGGTGGTCCAAAAACATTTTTTTTTAAATCTCTTGTTCTCACCCCATCAATGTGTGATGCCTTAGGTGAAAAGTCACCTCAATTTTTTCTTCAAAATCTAACATATTTAGAGGTAGCACACTTAGTTTAGATATTTACCAAAATGATATATTTTGATAAACGCATGTGGACTTCTGGTGCAGTTATAATTCCACAAATCCTTTGATAAAATTACTTCATAGCTCTGTTAAATGTCATATGTGAGAATAACCCACCATTCAAAAGATTTGATCACAGTATTTTAGGGATATTATAAGAACATCAGGAGAACGTTTCCTGGTTTTTGTCTCTCTGAACTTGAGCTACCATGTCGTCTGCATCTGCCACCAGAAAGAAAAATCAGTTGTTTCTGATTGGCTCTTGTGACCAGGAAATAAGAGGCAACAAGCTTCCATCTAATGGACAGGTTTTGAAAGTATTTTTCTTCCATCATGGAGAAATGAAGAAAACAGTACGAGATACATGCACTGCAGCAATTGAAACAGCTCTTCCATTCTGGGAAAGAGCACGTATTCCAGTCAGGGCAAAGCATCACCTCATAACAAAGGTAGAGAAACTGTTCAGAAAATGGAAAACACTCAAGAAGACAAAGAATAGAAAAAACAAGAAACAAGAACTAGATGAAACAGACTTCACAGAAAATTTAGATGACCTTTTCGACATGGCACATCAGGATGCTCTGCAAATCATAAAGACAGAAGAAGATCGCCAGTTTCTAATTGCTCAAAGGGAAAAAGGTAGAAAGGGATGTATGGCTGGTATTGATATGCGACAGAAACTATTAGATGAGAAAAGAGAGTAGCAGCTGCAGAAAATTATAAAAGAAAAATGGAAGAACCAGGTCCATCAGATGCTAACTTTAGCGACTTGAGTGATGATTCTGACGGGTCAGGTCTGTCTGATTCAGAAAAAGAATTTGTAGCTGAAAGTACTCCTGTGTCTAGTGCATCAAAGAAAAGAAAGACCAAAAACATAATGACTCCAGGACTGGCTGCTGCATTCGATCGTACTAAAGTGTCTGACAGAAATGCAGTCTTTCTACTTGCTGAAACAACAGCAACTTTAGGTCATGATGGCACAGAATACAATATCAGTCGTTCTACTGTCCGTCGTAAGCGTATGAAGATGAGATCAGATTTCTCAAAGGAGATTCAAGAAAAATTTTCTACTGATACACCATTAGTAGAGCACTGGGATGGAAAGTTGTTGGAAGACCTCACAGGAAAGGAACATGTTGACCGTCTACCAATTGTTGTTTCTGGAGAAGGGATAAGTCAACTGCTTAGTGTGGCAAAGTTGACATCTGGGACAGGAGAAAAAACAGCTGAAGCTTTTGCAAGTGCCCTGCAAGAATGGAACATTGTAGATCAGGTGAAAGCTATATGCTTTGACACAACAGCTTCCAACACTGGCCAATATTCAGGCACTTGTGTTCTACTCCAAAACAAGCTGAATAAAGAGCTGTTTCAACTGCCATGCAGGCACCATATTATGGAGCTGGTTCTACGCAGTGCTTTTGAAACAGTCATGGGGAAAAGTAGTGGTCCAGATGTGCGTCTTTTCAAACGATTTCAAGATGCATGGCCAAATATTGACCAAAGTGCCTATGAAGATGGTCTGTCTGATGATTATGTGAAAACGCACATAGCTTCTAAGCAAAATTATATCACAAGCTTCATGGAAGAACAGGTTTCTCTTTCCCAGCCTCGTGACGACTATCGTGAACTGCTGGAGCTAGTCCTGATTTTCCTGGGTTGTGTTCCCCCCAAAGGTGTGAACTTTAAATGTCCAGGAGCTTTTCACCATGCAAGGTGGATGTCGAAGGTGATATATAGTTTCAAGATTTGGCTTTTCTGGAGCCAGTTCAGGTTAACAAAGAGAGAGGAGAAGGCCCTGATGGAAATGTGCCTGTTCTCATCCATGTTATATGTCAAAGCATGGATGACATGCCCAGTATCAGTATCAGCACCACAGAATGATCTCTTGTTCATGAAAGATCTCATCCAATACCAGGACACCAACCCTGCCATCTCAAAAGCAGCAGCTGACAAGTTCAGAAGACATATGTCATATCGCTCAGAAGAACTTGTGGCCTTGGCATTTTTTGACAACACTGTTCCATTGTCAACCAAACGCAAGATGGTACTGGCACTTAAAAAGGAAGCTCCTGAAACTTTGACCTTTGATGATGCCTCACTTCAGAATTTGGATTTGGATGCATTTGTCTCAAAGAAGACACACAATTTCTTCACAAAATTGGGAATATCTAATGAATATCTGGCTTTGGATCCTGAAGAATGGGAAAGTGATGCCAATTTTGCAAGAGCTCAATCAATAGTGTTCGCTCTAAAAGTCGTCAATGACCATGCAGAACGTGGAGTTGCCCTTGTGCATGACTTCAACAGGCTCCTGACAAAGAATGAAGATCAGTTTCAGTTTCTTCTCCAAGTGGTTTCTGAACACAGACGTAAATTCCCAGATTCCCGAAACTGGGAACAGCACTTGCACATTAAAAGGAACAATTAACAATACCAATACCATAAGTCTGTAAATGGTATAATATATTATAATGAAGTAGTATTTAAGCTTAATTAAGAATTCATTATATATTTCAGTCATTGAGTGTCAGACAGTAGTACTTAGTCGTATGTACTGTTGTACACCTGTAGTCCTGTACACAGTATACATTATAATCCACATTTTTCTGATATTCGGAACACAATTAACACATATACAGTATAATTAATTATTTAAGTAAACACTGTAACTACATTTCATGATATTATATTGTAAATTTCAACATTATAATAAAATAAAGTTTTGTAGAAAACTGAAATGCAATGTTTTCAGTACTCCTAGGCTATTACCTAGCATTCGCCTAATCCATGATTTTAATAAATAATTTGCCACTGTTGTGCCACCACTAAAAATGCTAATATTTAAAAGATATTTTGCAAGCAATATTTTCTCATGAGGCATCACACATTTAGAGGGTGAGAGAAAAGAAAATTGAAGAAAAAATTTTTCATGTAATTTTTGGACCACCCTAATATATATATATATATATATATATATATATATATATATATATATATATATATATAAAATACAGGCTTTGTTTTTTCTCCTCAGGACCAACCTGGAGTTGGAACTTGTGCACCGAGGAGGAAATCTTTGTTGTGGAGGATCCAGTGCAGCGGCCAAGCGCTCATGTCTCAGTGAGTAGCCAGTCATATGTGCTTCATTTGATGAATTCTACACTAAATCTAGTCCCATGCCGACGTTCACTAATATGAAAAGTTCTACATTTGCTGTGGTGTTGCACACCGATAAATTATTAATTACTTAAAATGTGAAAATATTACGTAATTTGTGGATATGCATTAATTTTTTTATATATAAAACATTTAGCAAGTGGTGGAGTCTGTGCACAGTGGAAGAAAGCCTGTCCACTTGGATTTTGCTAATAGTTGTGTATTTGCAGTATAGTAGTTGTGTAAGTAGGGCACTGTAATATTTTCCCTGATTTGTTTTTTGGTTATATCAATGATTTTAAAGAAAAATCATAGTTTAATACTGTGCTGTGTCAGTTGTGTTTTGTTCTTTTTAATATTGCAGTTATGGTGGCGTGATTTTTAGCAGGGCATAATTTCTCACTGGCCTCTGTGTGATGTCTGAATTGAGATCAGAGCTACTGGTCCATGTTACTGTCGAGCCATTAAAAAAAAAACAGAGGGTCGATTAGCAAAAACAGGCAAGGACAGATGCTTTCCCAGGTGAGCTGTTGAGTTATAGCTGTCACAGTAAATGAAGCAGACAAATAGGTCAAGTGCTGTTCTAGTGGATTGCATCACACCTGACAAGGGCATGCACCTGGGGTATGAAGACTGATTTTAACTGGATCTCAAAGACAAAACTATTATCTCAGTAGAGGAGCAGCCCTCAGAATTGTCAGGATGTGACTGAAGTTGGTCACATTTTAAAATATTTTGCCGCCAAGTGTCATCTGAAAATTGTCAGTTGCATAAAATGTTGTGCGCTCATTAACAGCATTATACTGTTGTCCCAAGACAGCTATTGTTAGGCTGCCTGTAGTTATTCAAGGTCACCACAGTGGATCCTGATCCATATCTCAATGATGAAAGATTTCTAGAAATTCCCAGAAATCCAGGTTTAGCTCCACACACATCGGAAGCGGGTATCGATATTGGATCGGATATACCCCATCCCTACTATTAACCAGGAGCTGCTCTGCTTCACGTTTGAAATCTGATGGGATCAGATGTGCTCAGAGCAGTATGGCTGATACAACTAGTCGGTTTAAAAAATAAATAAAAAAAAATCATGACTATTCCAATGAAGAGCAACTTTTACTTGAATTAGTCCTAAACACTGCAGCCCATTGTTTTTTTAATTAGTCTGTCAAAGTGCAGCTGAATACTGCAGTGAATTCGACTGTCTTCCTTGACTGCCCGAAAAGGGAGTTCACACTGGAGGTTTGCCATTTTTGAGCTACATTAACCTGCTGATAGTCAAATGTTCTCAGTTGCACTACATTAGTGTTCATTCTTCTTGGGGAAATGCATTTGCAGCAAAATAGTGCACATGTTGTAACTGGAGCCCAGGGCCTTACTAAGCCTATCCCAGTAAGCAGCTCCACTGGTCAACTGAGGATAGACCACTGAGGGGAAAAAAGTCTGCAATTCCCTTGAAATAAGCTGAATCAACTTTACAGTGTGTGCCCTCCAATTAGCACGTCCTTCATTGATGTTACTGCAAATATTTAAATTAACACATTACTGCTACGCAGCACTACATTTTAAATTGTTTGTCTTGGCTGTGCAGACCTGTAGTGGTTAATGAGGACATTAGGGGATTTCTACCGTCACAAAATGACAATTGTATATTTTGAGATAGTTCTTGAGAAGCTGAGTGAAGAATTGGGAGTGTTTGTGTTTGTGATTATCCTGGATCAAAGCTAAAATCTAGGCTTTCAAAGACTTCCTAGAGAAGATTTTTGTGCTATTCCTCTGTGACATATAATCCATGGCCATGTCACGGCAACACCATGTCAACATATTTACATATAGTGACGTGTCGTACTTGTATCTCAGTATGTTTGTGACTTTTTGTTGTGGATGTTGTGACCATTTGGTGATTCTTGCTGATTTTTTTCCCCAGGTCTAGTTGATGTGACGGCAGTGTTTCTTAACATTGCTGTGCTGTATTAATGCCACTGGATTGTCTTCATCTGGCGTTGTAACCACACAGTTGCAGGACACTTTTCAAGCCAAGTGACCATGAACTATAGTTCATGGTGGTTCGGCTTATAAATCTTGACAATTCTTGACATGGCATGTAAAGTCTGTGAATAATATCAGAACATAAAAAAATAATGTCATGAGCCCTTCCTAACCATGGACACACACTACAACAGACTACGAATTGGTGCCTGATGTCAGCAAGACATCAGGAGGATTCACCAAGTCCTACAGTGTGCCATGCAGCTTGTTAAACATTGTGAAGGTGTAATTTGGAAGTAGCAATCAGGGGCACCGTGGGCTATCAGACTTAATATTTTGTTGACCCATTGGGCCAACAGAGATTTCAAATGTTAAAGTACATTGTAAGGTAAAGTCACGACCTTCACTCACTGTTCCATGTGTTAGGAGCTCAATGTGTCCTCTGGCCCACTAGACAGGTGCTAATACACTGCCTTACCAAAAACAAAACATTGTGGGACTTATTCCCCTGTTATTTACTAAGAACTAAGTGATTCTGCTTGATTGATAACTTGTTAGATGGGAATTATGTCACACCAGTCAAGGTATTTTACCATATCCAGCATGGCTACAAACATGCATCTCTTTGACAAAGTGGGGAATTGATCATCTAAAAGTCTCTGGGTTATTAATAAATATCTTACTGTCCCAGGTAAAACAGTATTTTGTTTGCATGTTGGAATTTGACATGTTGGGGCTTCTTCTTTAATTAGAAACTTTATGGTATCATTATCAGACAACAGCTTTTCAGACTTTACCTGTATTTCCTGTATTTTTTTTTTTAAATTGTACTCTTCTTCCTTACTTTTCCTTGACTGCTCTGTTGTAATTGTTTAATTGTGAGTGGTAAGAGGTGACTGGTAGCGCCAGAAGAGAGTAAACAAACCATGGTAAATGCTAATGAGTTGCACTCATGGATCCTTTCTCCATACTGTCTGTGTTCTCCTGTGGAGGGCACTGTTGGTCTACATATCGACGGTTCACTGTTTTCAAATTGCAGTGTAGGTTTTTTTAAAATACTGTGCTGCATTATAGCATCATAAATCCCTGAAATCGCAAAATCAAATAGGATTAGTGTTGCTCTTTGGTAATCTGTGAGTGTTGACTAAACTGGAGCCACACAAAAAGTTGTTGCTTTCACCTAAACATGAGATTAAACGGCACTTACCTGTTTAACAACACCGATTTGAAACATGGTTCGAACATATCACTCTTACAGTTTCACAGTGACTACGTTTACATGCCGTTAATATTCGGGTTAAGGTCAATATTCCGGTTTCTGAATCATTAGGAATAACCCGTTTACATGCTTAAGCAGACAGAGTTACTCCTGTATACATGGTCATTGGTATCATTTGGAATATCCCTATCTAAACAGCGACGCACGTCTTCCACCGGTGCTTGATTTGGTCTGGCGTTTGTGTAATCCTGCTTCTTGTAAAACCCCTCACTACACACTTTATACACTTTTCTCAAACAGGCATGAACATGTTCTCACTTTTCTCTCCTGTGTAAACACTCTCTTTATTCTTCTGGGCGAGAAGATTATAACAGACACACGCAGAACACAATGCACGTGCTGTCCCTTCGCTCACTGCCTCCGGGGGTACGGATGCGGGACCTACAAAGAATCCAAGTCATGCCCACGGAGCTCTGCGGCTGCGGTATACCGAGACCCTGCAGCGCTGTGGATTTTTTCCGCAAGGAATCTATCCTTGTGGGCTGCCTCCGCATCAAAACAGCGAGCGTAGTCTCTGGACCTGTTGCTGCACAGCAGAGAGGGGGGTGGTGTGAGTGGCCCGCTGCGGCATTTACCGAGCCCGCAGACTCGGTAAGCGCATTGGAGGCAGTGAGAGCAATCGCGGTGATGCTGACCGGTGCCTCGACCGTCCCGCCTGATAAGGACGCAGAACACAATGTGCTGTTTATCTCTGCTTCTGTGGTGTCCGGTGGGTTGCGCGCACCGCATACAAGTAGTTGCCGTACTCAAAAGACCAAGATTCCTTGCGGATAGGACATGCGCAGAACACAAAATAATGTTCCTTTCTATGGGGATATCCCGATGCGCGTTTATATGACCTGATATTCGGGTTAGAAAAGGAGTAACCCAGGGGTCTTATTCGGGTTTTTAAAAACCGGAATATGAGTATATTCGGGTTTTTGCGGGTGTTTACATGGCCGTGCGCAACCGGGTTATTGCTAATATTCCGGTTATGAAAGGGTTATTGGCTGCATGTAAACGTAGTCATTGTGTCTTTAAGAGGGACTAATTTAGATGGATGTTGTCACAAAATAAGCAGTTTAATTTTTTTCTGTTTTAACCCATTTGTCCTTTTTAAAGGAATAGAACACTAACAAGTGGTCTGTTTGGAATGTCACACATTTTGCACATTCTTAGAGGTGTGGTTGAGAGAATTTGTGTGTGGGTGGGGTCCTTTTCATGTTCTATTAATTCCGCAGTGAACAGGTGTGACTTGGCCAAGGATTTGCTTTGGGCTATCAAGTGCTGCCATGTATCCATCTGGTCTGGCCTAGTTTTATCTCAGGCTAACCATTAGCCTGCAGTTAGTTCAGGGCAATTGCTTTGCACACTGGTAAATGTGACGGTGGAAGTGCACAACAGTGAGGTGAAAGATTACCTATGGTCTTTGTTCCTGCCAAAGCTACAGTTTGTTCAGATTCAGTAAACTAAACTGTTTTGTTCGTTGCTTATTTCAGATCAGCTGTTCCATGTGTTGGCCATGCACATGCGTTTGTACAGCATAGATTCAGCCTACAATCCTTGGACTAAGCTGACTCAGGTTACACAAGGCAAAGAATCAGAGTGAGTGACTTTCTCTGATAAATGTCTCTTCCTATAGTAAATCTGTGAGTGAGTTTTTGCCTGTTTCTTTTTAACCTTGTTCTATTCCTGTCTAGCAAACATGTAATCAAGCAGTTTTTTTTTGTAATCTCCTCTCTAAACACACCATTTCCTCATGCCCCCAACTGCCTTTTCTTCAGCACAAAGAGGAGTGAAAAACAGAAAAAGGGACCATGTGACGTTTCCATAGATACAGTAATTGCTGCTTCTGGCAAATTACTGGGCACTCCACACAGAGCAAAACGACCCTGTCAAAATCACTGTTCTAAGAACAACTGCTCCAGATCCACACCATGCAAGCGTGGCTGCAGGCCATTACACAGTGCAGGTGAATAATTTGTGACAATTCCACGCCTTAATATTTTTTGGACTAATGCCCTGTTAATGGAGCCTTTCAAATCAGCAACAAAGTTCTGTGGTAAGAAACTGCAGCATTTTTTTTCCCCTCTGATCAAACCTCCAGTATTTCACCTGCAAATCAAATGCATTGATCATTCATGCTGCTGCTTGCCAGCAACCTCCCATCCAACATGACACCACATTTTATGTAGAAAAAAAAACCCTTCTAGTGGAAAATACAGGTACTAAACATAGAATGATTCAACTGAAAGAAAACCACGAGAATTTTTAAAAATGTATTTATTTATGTGTAAAAACCAAGGCCATCCTATAGTCAAAATAGATGAAGCCAATGTGGAACTGGCAAATCTTGCAGTTTTTTGCCGCTTGAGGTAGGCTCCAAAGCAAGTCACTCCCGTACAGCCCTATGTAAAATGCCCAATGTTAGAGCAGAAATAAATATGTTTACAGCCTGCTACAGCAAACTGTATTGGTTTCTATAACTAGTTTCTTCTGTACAGCTGTACAGGTGTGATTTTTTTTTTTTTTTTTTTAACCCCAGTTGTTATTTGCTGAGGTTGTTGAAGCAATATACTGGCCATACTTTGTTGTACGTGCTCCGAGCCACTTGTTAGAAAAACCAACACACTGTTTGCAAAAATATGTTAGTCAAAAAACAGAACCAAATTGAGCCTGTTAGCCTTAGCTTGTTTGGGAACTCCAAAGTGGGGGCATGATCAGGCCTCATTTGTCAAACCCAGGTCATGCTGGTCTTGTCCACACGCCACCTCTATTCTTATTGTTGGATTGGCTGGGTGTTAGGCAGAGTTAAGCCTGGGTCCCACCGAATAATGAAGGATGAAGGAGGAGCCACGCAGCATGTTTTTTTTTGCTACGAGAGGGTTTCTTCAACTATCATGGGGAGTTTATGGCTCTGAGTGGCTCTTAGAGGCATTATCTTCAGTTAACGAGACTCCTCTCTGAGCGTGGCGCTAATTTCAAGAAGTTCAAAATTTAGAAACAACAGCGTGGCGCAGTTTGTGTTCGAGTTACTGCGACGGCTTACAGGCATTTGCGTGGTGCTTACGAGTCTGCTAAAAGTCCATTATCCACGTGCCTGGCAGCTTCGCTGAGAGGCTATTTTTGGAACGGCTCTCCTCTTGCGCACACAATTCCACCTGCTCTGTGCGCTGGACTCTATATAAAATAATTATTTTGTAGCGGATTAATCATTTTCTGTCAAACCTTGGATGCTGAAAACACCTCTAATCACTTCTAGAATTAATGGATCACATAAGCTCCGCTGTGTGTGCGCACTGAGGCAGTGACTCATCATCACGCTTCAAACGAGCATTTAGGCAGAACGCCAGCTCACAAAAGAGTGATTTTTCAGTCAATATTGGACGAACACAAAGTTAAAATTTGGGTGACTGCGTGAAAGTGAATGTGTGTTTAAAGCCATGGAAGATAATAACTCCAGTGGAGCAGCTAAGAGCAGAAGCTGTGTGGCAACACAGGTGGAGAGCGCGCAAAAGACCGATTTTGAAGACATAACACAAAGTTAAAAGTTGTATCATGGTGAACTTGTAAGCTGCGGAAGAAATAAAGAAATATATATATATATATATATATATATATATATATATATATATATATATATATATATATTGAAAATGATCTACAGGTGTATATAATTAAAGCGGCCACCTCATTCTGTATGCAGAATGGCACCGCGCGCAAAAGAGCGCTTTTGCAAAAATAAACGGACGAACACAAAGTTAAAAGTGGAATCACGTTGTAAAAATGACTGTGTTTAAAGCCAGGGAAAAAATAAAGCCAGGGATGGAAAGGAAGCCACTAGAAAGAGCACAGGCTGTCCATGAAAGGACAACAGCAGCGCGCGCGCAAAAGAGCGATTTTGCAGAAATAAATGGACAAACATAAAGTTTTGTGTGTTTAAAGCTGCAGAAGAAAAGCCAGAGAGCCGCGGAGCCAGTGATGAGCACAGATGCGGCTCTCCAGGAACCCGTGGTTAGGGTCTAGCTGGTCTGGTGCATTACAGGTAGACAGCAGCCTGGCGCACAGCGCACAACTGCGGAACTGTGATGGAGTGTCTATTTTTGGACTGCGTTTAAAAAAAAAAAAAAAGAAGGGACATCTTTAAATGCTGCTGTGAATCTGTGAATTGAAAACCCACACTTTGAAGGGACCAGGTGTAGGAGGGCTGGAGGTTTGGACCAAACTCATGCCTAAACATGCGCCAACATGGCGCTGTCATGGCACTACGTGGCTTAGTGTGGCTGATGCGAGCCATTCAAGGCTGTAATGACAGGTCGGTCATGGCTCACTAGAGGCTGCTCTGTGGCACATGCAGGGTACAGAGAGGTACACAGTGGCACCTTCATAGTGGATACGTGATAAATGAAAACGTGGGTCATTCTTCAAATAATCGTGACACACCCATGCGTGGCTCCTTCTTCATCCTTCATTATTCGGTGGGACCCAGGCTTTAAGCGCTGCCAAGATGGTGACATCCAGCGCCGCCTCATTTGAGTTTCAGAAAACCTATGGGTGTCGTCATGGATGTTTTGTCCAGTGTATATAGTCTGCCTTGACTCTTATTTATTTTATTTAAGTAATTCAGTTTATAAATGTTTCTCAAAATCATGTCATGCTTTTTGTGACTTTATGTACCATGATAAATGTGCTTCAGAAACCCTTGTAGGTTTTTATTTTTGGCATTGTGATCTTTCATTACAACATCTGCCCCGAGCTGTCCTTCAGCAGAAGCTTGTGGTTGACAAAGATAAAGGTTCAATAACAAACACTTTTGTCGTACATCAGCCACTCCAGTTTTAGGACTAAAAATGAGATTGTCACCACTGACGGTCTACACAGTTGTGAAAAACCCACTTACAACACTTAACAAGAGAAGATGAGCTTTAACAACCTTCCTGTTAGTGTGATAAGACAGCTTTTGCACCTGTTGATGTTAAAATGCTCACAGCCATATAGTATTCTCATAGGAGCCATTTGGTGTTTAAAAATACACTGTTAGAGGTCTCGAAAGCAGCAGCGTCATTGACACCCTTAGGCAGTCACCCTGAACAGGCCTTGTTAAGTAGGACAGAGGGATGTTTTTACATAGATACTCAACATTAGTTCTTGCCTCGTTTTTGTTTTTACTGGGTAAACTGAAGGAAAAGGTGGTAGGATTTTATCGTGTACAAGTATATAGATTATAGGGGTGTGAGCAGGGCTGAAAACACTATCCTGTCAGGCTTTCCTCCAGTGCACAGCAGAATTAACTGGTGAGTGCTCTGGTAATGGAAGGCATTATTCTGTAAGTGCAGTTCCTTTCAGTGAAAATACCCTCAGCCCTTTCAAGAGTAGAGAGGAGAGTGGAACTGAATTGTCAACCGGATGGAAGACATTTAAATGTAGATGGCTCCCTGTTTAAATATTCATATGTAAACAGGGTAGCATGAAGGAAGTTGCTCTGAAGATACAAGAAACAGGGCGTTTTTGTCAGTATTGAAGTGGAGGGTTTGTAAAAAAAAAAAAAAAAAAAAAAAAAAAGCTTTGTATTTGTTAACCAAATTTAAAACTGTAAACACAACAAGAAGTTTGCTCTTATCCCTGTAAATAAAGCTAATACAATCAGTATTTGCCCTTTTTGTAATGTCTACAATTACTGCTGCTGCTGATAATTGAATATGTATGAAGATATTGATGAGAATTGGAAAAAAAATGAATGCATCTTTGTTCGTTGTAACCTATGACCACATTTAATTCCTGAAGTTGACATTGGCCGAAAATAAAAATACACTGCGGCTTTTGACTGAGTTTTTTGTTTTTGGCTTGTTTTATAGTAGTTTTGATGAAGAGAGACCTGAGGTGCCCGTGCTGTTCCGAGATGTTCCATCTCTACTAATTATCTTTGTGTTGACGATGCCACAGCCTCTGCGAAAAGGTACGCTTCCTACATCATGTCTGCATCACAACACTACCACTAGCGTAGGCAGGTACCTCCAAAGAAAAAATTCTATTACCTCTGGTAATCAAGGCTGAGTGCTGGAAAGAAGCATTTCACATCTCTTATCTGTGCCCTTCTTTCTGTTATTTGGCTGTGAGGATCAGAGAGATGGGAGGGCTGCACCTCCTTTTTGTGCCCTTTATCTTGGGCTTGTTGCTGTAACTTTTCCATTTCAAGCCTTAACTGAAGTAAGTGGAGGGCCACCTAAAGACTGAGACCAACAGGTTACAGTCATGTCTGATGGAAGCAGTGTCACAGCATCATCAATTATTCCGTGACTGGAGAAATGGCTTGGTTATTTTCATTGTGCAGTTGGGACTTTTAAACAAAACAAACAAAAACCATGGTGGAATAGTTACATTTTTAGATGATTTGTAACAGTTATTAATTGGGATGCACAGTGCTTTCTAAAAAATGGTATGTGAGTGAGTGAGATATTCTTATTACGTGTCATTTCATTCCCATAGTTTACTTCATGTAATACCTGTGCATTTAATGTGATGTATATGACAGAATTTATTGAATTTTTTGGCTTAGTGGGCTTGATTATTAAAAGAAAAACATTCTAATGGGGTCATGTAACCAGGTTTATTTATGTATTCATTCATTCATTCATTCATTTATTTATTTATTTCCATAAGGTGAAATGGAAAGTTTGGCAGTTGAGTCATTGCAGAAGAACAGCTTGTTGTACTTGCCTGTTTTATGTTATTTGTTTTTGTTTGGGTGATTGCAGCTTTATCTACATATGTATTTACAGATATAATGATGATTACAATGCAGAACAGGCAGCACTGTGACATCTACTTTGGACAACCAGTTTACAGGGGTTGATTGCTGGTGTGTGTGCTCTTTGGTTGGGGCAAATACTGTAACCTGGGATGGACTGGTGTCCCACACTTCACGCTATAGTTTTTAGGGATAAGCACCAGCCCGGTGGTCCTCAGGGACTTACTTGCCTCCTTTCTCCTTATTTCAAGTGAGTTTTCTCTCCTCCATACATACTTTGTTAGCAAAAGGTTTGTTGAAGTTTGATGTCCTTTTAAGATGCTCTTGGGACTCTGAGGTATGGTTTGCTGGTATACTGAATTAATTCTTTGTATAACTTCTTTAAATTCTCCATCTTCTGTTTGTGTTTCCATTTAGCTTGTTCTGTATAATCAGCATTATCTTGTGTCTTTTTTTTTTTTTTTTTAGAGCACTTCACCTGTATGGTGAAAATGCTGTACAACCTGCAGTACATACAAGCTCTTGCTGCCACTTTGACTAAGTTCAGTCCAGAGGAGAGACAGGCTTGGAGCACATCTGGAGCACTTACAAAGGTAAAACCAAGATGACTTTATTTTCAGTGCTCTGAGAAGTATTATTGTATCTCCATGCATGTCTTTATATATACAACCAATCAGCCTGTACATTGGTGTTAGTATGTCCAGTAGGCATGGGCCGATATGAGATTTGGACGGTATGATAACCGTGGGCAAAAATACCACTGTTTCAAGGTATTATGTACCACTACCACTACGAGCACTGTACCACTGATAAATTTAGAGAAAATACCAAAGTGATCGTCTCTCTTTTAGACATGTAGCATTTGCCCCGTGGGAAACATGACTTACTTGCTTAGGGAGAAACTTGGCTGTAATAACGTCAGGACTCCGGATGTTCAATACTTGGCCCAGCTTCACCAACAAAGTGCTTGGAATAGATGTTTTTGTCCTTCTTGACATGTTTGTGGGAGAAATTTGGTCGACCACAAGTACAGTTCGAGTCCACCGCTTGTACTTCTCAGTGGTTTCAAAGATGGGATAAAGTTTACTCCTTCTATGTAATCTTTTGCAGGTATCTTGAATCGCTCTGTGTCCAACACAGGCCATAGCTATGATGCTTTGTTGCCACTGTTTTTGGTTTGAAGGGCTATTCCGTGGAAAATAAAACAAAAGAGCCAACTTGGTCCTTTTAGACGGAGGGAAAAGTTCAGTGCAGGCTTCGCCTCCTTCAGCCATGATGTAGAGCTAGCTAACATTGCCTGCCTGTTACAAACTGCCTGTTTGTAAACAGAGACAGAGGTGCGTGCCAGGGGGAAGGGCAGCAGCGGCCGCCTTCACTCTGCCTGTCAAGAATTCTCATAACCCGCTCATACCGTAGGGACGGTATAACGGAAAATTTTAGTGACTTTGGTACCGTGGCTTTTTCATACCGCTGTATACCGTGAGACCGGTTATCGGCTCATGTCTAATGTCCAGTCTTGTGGAAAAATACAGTTGGTTTTTCAGATGGCTGAGTTCAGAGTTCAGATCCTGAACTCTGCTTTCAGGGCTAAATAACACATCAAAATGTTCTTGAACCTGCTTTCCACAGTGTTTTCTGTGTTATCTGTTGATCATCACCACAACACTTCATTGTTCATGACTGGATATTAAGATGAATGAAGTCCTTTACGATTTCATTTTTGCGGCTTCCGCAGTAGAGAGTATCGATCTTCATTATCTGGGAAATGTGATTGCTAGAGGTTGTGGCATTAATTGTCTATCCGTCTTCGGTCTCTCTGTCTTCAGTCTGTTAAATCTGCGTTAGTGAGTGGCTGGCTTGAATGCCATTCAGCAAAAAGCTGGAGCCGTGTGTGTGTGTGTGTGTGTGTGTGTCTTTCCATAGTGATCTTGTGGTTTAGTATCTTCCTACCATGGTGACACATAATTTTTTACAAGCTACAGTGAAGCTGCATTTCAAATCCATGAAAATGGCTTTCATCTTTGGTAAAATGCCATTGTAATGAAATCGAAGTTGTTAAGAAGGTGCAGCCTGAACAAAGATCAGAGTCCAGGGGAAGAAAGTCCATTAATTTGAAACTCTTCCTCAATAAATCTATGACAGAGGACAGCGGGCAAGATAAGACTGCCACTGTTTTATATTCTGCTTTCTTCAGCTTGATAAATGCTACCCGTATTTCCTCTGTATAAAATATTAGCCAAACTAGTTGAATTATTACCAGAACTCACGTTCCCTTATCAATTGACATATTGGAAGAGAAGAATTATTGGCGCTACTTAATTTGAACGTCATTATATACTGTTTGCTATAAGCCATTCTATACTTAGAATTACAAAGATGCAGGTGTTTTATTTTGATATGCACTACAAATAGTCACATTTATATACTTAAACCTGACAATAGACTGCAAGGGTACATCCGATACTGATCTTCTTTTTAGTCTTGTTTTAATCAGAGTGGAGCTTATTAGAATTCTTGTCCAGTTTTTAAAGCAGAGAACAAAAGTTTGCACATAGGGATGTGATGAACATAAAAGGATATTTTGTCTTCGTCTGAAATTTCTAAAAGCAGAGAGTTATGTGAATTACAGTAGTTATTGGATATTTCTGTTAAAGCTGCATTATGATCTTGTGTTTCCGTGTCAAATTCTCATTAAGATCCTCACTGTACAAATTGTATAGTTGTATTAGACTTTTTAGTATTTGACTTTATCCATACATTATGTTCAGTTGTGTGCATAAGAATCATGAATGGGATTGGACAAAGTAGAATGAGACACCACAGCTGGTGATGTTTCCGTTTGCGGTTTTGCTTGCCTATCTCTACAAAATGGTATTACCTTTAAATAGTTAAATATTTTTTAACAATTTGGAGCCTTGCATCTTGCGATTTATTAAAACCTTAGTACTCAGATTTCTCTAAACACAGTGTACTCCAGAAATGTTATTTTCACTTCAGTGTTTGCTATAGAGGCTTATGCAAAATTAATGTAACCTTGGCTTAATTTTGTTTTCATCAAATCTTGAATTGTAATTGAAATAACATGAGATTCAAGGCTGTGAATTTGGCCGTGAATACATATATATATATATATATATATATATATATATATATATATATATATATATATATATATATATATATATATATATATAAAATAGTCATTTGTTTGGTGGATTGTATGTTGCCATTCATTGTTTCCATATAGTTTGTCCATATATTGTTTTGCTCCACTATCTTTTCCTAAAAATGTGTCCGTGATACGAGGAAGGTATCTACAGTGCATGGACTTTGTCTTGACTGTGATCTTTTTAAGTGTCATATAATACAAATAATGAAATAATGAATCATGAAAACTGGAATGTTCCATCTTTCACCTTGCACAAATATTCTTACACTGCACTCATAAACATTCATTATTTGTATAATATGGTAGTGCGATGCAGATGAGAATCCAGTTGATCATCTTTGTCATGTTTATTCCAGTTGTATCTTCTGTTTGTGAAGACATTTTGGAAGATTTACCATCATTTTTCAGTTATTTTATTTCTTTTAATAACTTTGTCTCCTACAGTACCATATTTTACACTTTGCTGATGTTGACAGTTGACAGTGAAACTTTAGCTGTTTGATGTCGACAGGAGGGACGTTGTGCAGCATGCCTGCAATAACCTGAAATTGATCTGTCTTTATGCTGTAGCAGCAAAATCAGCATCAGTTTTCTGCAAAACCAACACAATCAGTGTGATTAATAATGTATTAAGTGCCACAGATGGGTTACTTTAAGGTTTTCAGAACTAGTTTCAGAATGAGGTTTTGTCATAATTCCATCAATGATGTCTTTTAAAATTTTGTGACAGAATTTGTGGTTATCTGCTATAGGAAAAATTTTATGTCAAACACAAGACCTTAGGAAAACTGACCTGCCTTTCCCGCAGTAAGTCGACAGGTTAGAGGTTCATCAAGTTCTCTGATTCTCGCAAACATAATGGCACAGACTCCGTTGTGGTTACAACAGCAATCCTCGCACGCGATTACACTGCTTAAACCTTCAATTGATAAGCAGTAGAATAAGGGAAAAAACTGCATATAGCTGAGTAGAGCAGGTCTTGCGAGGGCAGTACCTTTATTAATGTTTGGCTTCATGTTGTTGTTTTGCCACAGAATGCACCGAATGCTGAGAAATCATCTGAAGCTCTGCTCAGTCATGTCATCAGTGAATTCTCAAAGGACAAGAGTGTCTACAAGCTCAACACTGAAGAACCATCAGTGGTGAGACACGACATTTACTAACCACAGAATGATCTTCTCTGTTCACAATCTTTTGTTTTGCACTTATCCATTTTTTAACAACAAATTGACCATTATCCTAAAGCAGACAATTAAAGGGAGGTCTTTTTTTGCAGTTAATCTCCAAGGGAGATATTAATCACAGCATTATTAGCATGCTTGCTGTTGGCTGCTTATTGATCAAGTGTTGCTTTTGTTTCCCCTCTCAGCTGAGTTCTAGTGTGTGGTCCCCACAGTCCATCGAGTTCAGCTTGCAGCAGTTCTGTCTGCCCTTCCTTCGCCTCTCCTGCCTTCTGCAGCATCACCTCTATGGAGACAACCTCACTGGCTGCCTGGTATGTTCCATCATAGATGTCATCCTGCCTGCTTACTCAGCACTACTTTGTGTCCTTTCAGCGGTGTTGCTTTTGTAATGTTCCTTCCTACCCATCTTCAGTCCATTATATAACATTTTCACATTTAAAATGCTGAGAATGTTAATTGCTTATATGTGACACAACTTTGACTCTCAGCGGTCCCATGGAGAACAACTTATTTGTGTGTTTTCAGGAAGAAGAGGAGTTCTCGTCCTTGGCTATGTGTTTGGGGCTCCTACCTTCTGCCCCACAGCCCTCTACCACTGTGCACAGTGCCTCATGTCTGGAGTGGCCAGCCAGCCCTTTTGATTTGGTGACACATTGGTGTTTGGAGGTCACCGGGGTCAATCAGATGCAGGCAGAGCAATCACAGGTGCATGTCTGTTCAGTGTAAAAACAGTCATGTGTGAAGTTAATACATATCACACTATTAGAAATGTAGACTTTTCTGTCATGGAGACAGAGTTGGATTTATTATTAAATGTATGTGAAACCTTTGTGTTTTTGTCTGGTGGGACATATTCAAAACACGCTGCTTGAATTTTATATCAGACATTGCAAATATGAACAATGGCCGGACCTTACTTGTTTGACACTGAGTGTATGGATCTGTTTCCTTGACATTTGATCAATTTTGTCTAAAATTTTAACACTTTATCCTGACTAACATACAACACTTCCACTATGCTTAATCCCTATCAACTCCAAAATGTGAAATAAACAGTTATGACCTTGAGTTTGACCTCTTAAGGTCAAATTGTTATGTTTAATAGTAAACATAAGTGTTTAACCAGTTCCTCAAAATAGTCATTCTAAATAGTCCCAGTTTATATGCTTTGGGCCCAAACTTTGACCTTGGCCCGTGACCTTGACTTTTAACTAATTTGTCTTGAGATTAAATCACTTTGTCCTTTGCTGACCCTCAATCATTTCCCCAAGTTTGGTCCAAATTGTAACAGTGTCAGTCTAGAGTAATTATCTGTTGTTTTTGTGATTAGCTATTTCATCAAAAATGTGAAACGAACAGCAGCGAAGAACTGACTGATCTGTTGTCAGAATATGTTCAGACTTTTCCCCCATGGGTTCATGTAGCGCTGATGATGAAGGACATCTGTCATCAAAACTGCCCAGTGAGCAAATAGTCTGTCAGACTACAAGTTCATTATTACATAGTAGGTCCATTGAGCTCAGGGTAGGTCCATTGAGCACTTCGAGATCTTTTTTTCTCTCTCTCTTTTCCCACCCACATGACTCTAATATACAATAAAACTGTGACCTACATGCATTTTAAATAGTTCTGTCCTCCTTCCCTGCAGACCTTGCTTGTCCAGGACCCTCAGTGGGCAGGGCCCCGCCTTCTCCAGCTACCAGACAACTACAATATCATCTTCCAGTACTATCACAGGAAGGCCTGCACTGCCTGCAAAAAAGTGCCAAAAGACCCTGCACTCTGCCTTGTTTGTGGCGCCTTCGTTTGTCTCAAAGGGCTGTGTTGCAAACAGCAGGGTATCTGTGAATGTGTTTTGGTAGGTTTCTGCATGTGAAGGTCAACATCATCTCATGTCCTACTGTTTATGATGTGTCATCATGTATGCATTATGTGATAACGAAGGGTTGGTACATCTTAGACATTGATACTGACCTCCGTATCACTTATGGCCCTGTCACACCTTGATGATTAACCTAGCGTATGCAGACGTGTTAAAAATGTGACAAATACATTGGCATACGTCTAATAAGTTATGGAAAAGTTTTGTATGAGCTAAGAGCATGTTGTAGCATGCTGGTATATGGTATATGGCGTAGTATGGCAAGTTCGTCGAAAATTTTGGTCATGCCAAAATTTTTTTTGACACATGCTAGCGTATGGCTTATAAATCTCACATACATGGACCATAGGTTGCAGTTAAGTTATGCGATTGTTGACACACGTTTCTTGTAAGTTACTTAAAAGTCAAAATACATCCATTGATGCTGTCCATTGATTGGCTCAACTGAAAGTTGTTGTCTTCATGCAAACAGTTCAGACTGTTACAAATATTAATACCATCCACACACTGAGTAAATATAAAGTCTTAATCTTACCTGTTGCGTCGTTTCAGTCGGATTCATCATCACAGCCTGACAAAAACTTATCCACATAAAGCATCCTGATTTTGGAAAGCGACATCTGAAAATACTTTAGTTCCTTGTTGAGGCTGAAGAAACTAAGCATTTTTAAAGACATCCCTCTGTGTTTGTCGTCTCCTGGTGCGTTTCTCAGCCTGAACCAGAGAACGTTGATGCTGTGTGCCACAACAAGAAAATGTACTTATTTTAAAAGTTGAAAGAGTCACAGTGCCTCATTGATTCTTCAGCATTTTGCACATGATGAAAATAAATCCTGTGATCCACCAAGACAAAAAAAAAAGTTTAATTACTCTGTTTGGCCCCTGTGTGGAGAGGGTGAAGCCACACAAAAGTGTTTGCGCTCTTGTTGACGTGTATGTCAACATGTACATGCCCCACCTACCAGATAAGAGGGTAGTGCTGGCGGTGGAAACACAGACCAAGCCAGACTTAACTGTTCCATCCCGTACCATACCGTGCCATACCAACCCGAACCTCTCGGTGGAAACGGGGCTGTCAGCATACACTGGCTAAATCGTGTGCATTAACTTATGCACACCATACAAATAATTATACATGTTATACAATTATACAAATTTAATTTATAAAATTATACAAATTTTTCATGAGTCTGCTATGCTGGCTAAATCATCAAGGTGTGGCAGGCCCATTAGGAAGTAGATGAGCTGATTAGATTTTGGCAGAGTTCTCGTCGGAAAATTTAATCCACTGCATTTAGTAATGTAAAATGGCTGAAGGTTCATATTTATGCCATGGACACTTTGTGAAGTTCATGTTGCAGCATTGCTGTATTTGCATAAGGTGGTGTTCCAGCGGTGGGCACAGCTAACTGAAAATTTAGCTCCGATATCTGCTAACTGAAGTTCACTGTGATGATACTAAACTGATACACTGCTAAAAAAAAAAAATGTAGCTGAAGCTACTTTTACTTTATGAATTTAGTTATGGGATGAGTTGATCCGTAATTCAAAAACACATTTGGATATGTGCTTGATGCGACCACGTGGCTGCCTGCACACATCTGTTATCATATCATACAGCCAACATTCACTATTAAATATCAGCTTAATAGTTTGTGTTCTATGAGAATGTTTGCTAAAATATTCTGTCAGAACCAGTCAGACTAACAGGGTGCTCATGGGTTACCGTCTGCTGAATGCAAATCAGGAGGCGCAGAGAGAGGAAGCAAACATATACTAATACTGGCTAATGCAACAGAAAGACCCACACAAAACTTCACGGCAAACGTATCCTCCCATTCAGTCATCAGTCTCCCTCAGCGTCTTTACGGGACGTTACACACCCTGTGTGCCTCTTGTTCTACACTGTAATGATTTCTGGGTTTACACAACTGTTTGACGTTGACACACTTAGTGTTGGCTCATATGTTGATGTCTCTTCTAGCACTCCCAGCACTGTGGCGCAGCTACAGGCATCTTTCTACTCATAAATGCCTCAGTCATTATCATTATCCGTGGACATCGTTTCTGTCTTTGGGGTTCTGTTTACCTGGATGCTCATGGCGAGGAAGACCGCGATTTACGGTATGACGCACGTGTTTACATCTCAGATGTTTTAATATCTTTGTCTTTATGTCAAAAATGTCACTTATGGCACTTTTCCACTGCATGATAATTGCTCAACTCGACTCAACTCTACCCACCCTTTTTGGTTTTCCATTAGCCAGACTTGGTACTTGGTCCTATTTTTTGGTATCATCTCCATTACGGTTCCAAGCAACCAGAGATGGTACCAAAAGGAGGTTACTGATTTGTCCAAGGGAATCAGCACCGACACCCTCACCATTGTGCAAGACGGGAACCTAAAGACGTCCTGAACAAATCTGTGGTTTTTAAAATACCGTCCAGGAAGGAAGCACCTGGTACCAAAAGGGTATCAAGTTGAGCTGGTACCATCCAGTGGAAAAGAATCATTAATGTTCTTTTTTACTCTGGCAAACAGTGTGCTCCAGTATAAAAAGCATCTTTTTTTTTTTTTTTTTATTAAACTGTTGTTCCATTGTGGTTTTCTGCAGCCGGGGCAAGCCGCTGTTCTTATGTGAAGAAAGGTATCGAGTGTTGGAGCAGCAGTGGATCTCACACACCTTTGATCACATTAATAAGCGTTGGGGTCCTCATTATAATGGACTCTAGATCTTCCAAAGTCTAATGAAAAAAAACTGCAACCCTTACAGGAGATGTTTTGGGTTTTTTCCCCTCTCTGTTTTGGCTTGTGTGTGTGTGTCTGCCTCCTTTAAACATTTGGGCCATCATGTGCAGAAAACAGACATTCAGTGACCACAGATTTGGATTCTGTGATGTTTGGCGTACAGTTATGCCTACAGTTTGATGTGTGTGTGTGTGTGTGTATACACGTGAGTCATCATGTGATTTTCAGCAAGTATAAACAGAGTTTGGTTACTTCAAAGTAAAAGCACAACTTTTCCCAGAAATTAAAGAAAATTTGTTTGGATTTGACTTTTGAAGCCTGTAAAGTGTTAATGGGTTAAACTTATATTAAGTATTGAATGTCCCAGCAAAGGTTTGGTTTTGTTTATCTTGCACGCTTTATGATATTAATGCATATCCCTCTTATTTATCAATACGTGTTCTGCTGTGCTGGCATGAGTTTCAGGCTCCTGAGGAGTGTACAGTAAATTATAATGTACACCCTTTGTTTGCTGACATGGACTATAGGCAGGACAACTCCACCCAACAACACTAGAGTTTTTTGCAAACAAGTAAAGACTATTTTTATGGGTCTAGTTGCAATCCATCCTCAGGAATTTTTTATTTTATTATTATTATTATTATTATTATTATTTTGCAGTTTAATCTTACATTTTAGATATTTAAAATAAATGCTGCTGCTCATTGTTCAAGTAATTTTTTAACTTGTGAAGATGTTTTTCAGGTTGTGCTTTTTGAGTTTGTGGTAGATGGCTGGGAATGTCGGCTCTAACTCACTTTACTGTAAAGAAAAACAAAACCTTTGCGGTCACCTTGTCACTTCTCTTTGTGCATCTGTTGTCCTCCTGCAGTTCATTTACGCTGCTTGGTTCTCAAATGCCAAACTCTTAAGGCAGTGACACCAACTCAGAATCGATTAATAAGCTGAAGTTCAGTGTCAAGCATCACAAAAAAATGTGAATTCAAAGACATAAAAATTAGTTGTGTGGTATAGCATTTTAGGAAATGTCACTGCACACAAACGGCATCTTGCTGCTCTGGCAAAAGTCTGCACCCTGTGACAGCAGTATATTGGTGGCGTCATTGTTTTTCACAAGACATGAAATTTTGTTGCTTTTGACAAGAAATGCTGACGCCATTCATCTTTCACTACTGTCAGGAAAAAAAAGTTCTTGATGGTTTGTCACCTGTAGCGTCATAAACTGCAGTTTACACTCAGGTTCTTAAGTATTTGGACAGCAGCAGTTTTTGATTTTGGCCTCTGTACACCACCAGAATGGAGCTGAAATGATACAATCAAAATGTGCTTGTAGTGTCGACTTTCAACTTTAATTCAAGGGGTTTAACAAAAATAATCACATTAACCATTTAGGAATTATGACCATTTTTATTCACAGTACCAACATTTGAATTTAATTTTAATAATTTGACAAATTAAATATAAGGATGATTATTTATCCACATTGTCACTTTTACAGCCAGTTTTTTTTTTTTTTTTTTTTTTTTTAGACAAGTCGGGATGGCTAACATTTCCATGTCACTTAATATATACGGTAAATGTTAGACCATTTGAATTAAAGCTGAAAGTTTACAGTACAAACATATCTTGTTTCAATTCAAGAAGGCATAATACAATAAAAGTTGGTGTCCAAATATTTATGGACCTGTCTGTTTCTCTTGGAGCAAGTCGGTGGTGGTGTGGATGACTTGCATTCCAGCATGATTTGATCATGCTGGAGTGTCCGTCATACATCATGCACGTCATACTTTTAGCTGCCAACATTAAAGTGTCTTAGCTTATTAAATAGCGATAACTTTTTTTTATTTAATCAGAAGAGATTTATCCAGTTGTGCCTGTTGAGTTTTTCATGAGATAACGGTGTACCGCTGATATGTCCCTGATCACTGGTTATGAAATACTGGATGACGTTGTCCAGCATTTAGGAATCTTAACATTTGAAAAACCTCTTGATTTCATGCTTGCTGCTTATGTGCTTCCCGTGTTTGCCCGTCTCCTCTTTATTTAACAGTATCCACTTTGTAAAAGACCGCAATCAGATATGCAGTGGGTGTAAATTCTGTTGGAAAGCTCTTGTGTGTTCTCCTGTATGAATGGAAAGAGAATACAGTACATTACTGTAGGTGCTGACGCAAACTTTCTGAGTTTGACCAGGAAAGCTGACTTGGACATTTAATGCAAAATGTATCATATGTGAATAAACTATAAACACACTGATTTGTCTCTTTTCTTTCTTTTTCTTTCTCAATTTTGCCTGTGATTAGGATGGTATTTATAACATTAATGCTGTCTGTGGGCCAGAAAATTTTCCATAACTAATTGTTAAAAGTACTCTATATTCACCTTAGAAATTTGGGGTTCTGATTGGAGGAGTAGTTAACATCCTGTTTCGGGCCAAGTTGACCAGATTGTGAATTACACAATGACAATCAAAGGGGTCCTTAGATAATATTAAAGTTATAGGGCCTTTCAAATTTTACAAAACCGAGAATATTTTGTTTCTACCAAAATCCAAGCATTATAATGTACGTTCATTTTTGTAACGTATTGCAGAATTACAGCTCATTTTAAGAGTACATGTTTATCTGGGTGAAATTCCATAGTGAATACTGTCTTTTCCTTCTTCTCCATCAGGCAGACTAACTAGAGAAGGAAGCATGTGTGCACATGTGATGTTCTGAGAGTACGACCCATCTTATGTTAACATCCATAAGCTTTATTGTAAATCACTGCCGTATCTACAAAATGTTGGTCATAGCATCAGATCCCTTATAATTCTCCCCCATCAGGGGTTGAAATTCTAAATTGTTTGCAGACAGAATGAATTTTGATCATACTGGCAACATGTATTCCTTATCTAAATGCTAAGGAATAAAATTATAGTGGTGCCAAAGAAAATTATTTTTATGACTTAAATCTTAAAAACCCAGTGGCCCTACACTTTTAATTAGCTGAATGTTAGTTAAGCAAACTTCAGGGGTGGCTGAAATGGTATTTTAAAATTCTAGGTATAAATATTGAAGTATATTTACAACAATTACAGGTAAGAAGGATGTATAAATTTCTGGAATCCCTCCAAATTGGTGTTTTTACTATCCTCTGGGGGTTTCTTCTTAATTTAGGGGTTCAGTCCTGTAATTGAATCACAAGTTGACCTCTTTTAACTTGCACAATGATCATAAAATAAAGACACACCAGTCAAGCTGTTTGTGAAGCTTTATTACTAAATGCTTGGGCTTGTTGGCCAGTAAGACAACGGTTTCTTATATATTTGTACCTCATCCAAAGGTTTTATTGAAGATTATTATTAATTAGGATTCTATTTATACACAAGGATACACTCCTAATATGACATAGTTTTCCTACATTTGTGTATACATTATGTCAAATAGTGTTTACTAATGTGCTGCTTTTTGAATTGTTTCCTACCCAATAACACATTGCAAAATGATGATCATGGTACACAGACTGGAACTTCCATTTAATTTTTTAAGTTGAGTAAATCATTCACGAGATAATAGCAGGTGTGGCTAAGGTCATCCAGCTCAAAACGGCCGCAAGGTTTCACGCTGGATGAATGTCTTGCAGACCTCATCCATGTCTACAATATTAGACCACTCAAGAAGCCCTACATAAAACATTTGTTTACCCTAGATTTGCACATAATGATTGGACATGCATAATCGTAGTTTTAAAGTTTCTACACAAATGTTCAAAGATGGAAGTGGAAGTACAATCCAAGTACCTGAAGCAGTGTGTTGTACACTGATAATCACTTTGTTTCAGATAATAGTCCTAGCAGCTGTCTGCACATTAGTGGTAAGTCATCACTCAAAGAAATGTGGGCAGTTTGATATCAATAAGTGGACTTCCTTCATTAGCTGCAGCCTCTTTCCAAATATTATGCAGTTTTATATCAGCCCCCATAAGCTAAAGGATTTAACACTGATCTGTTTATTTACTGCTATTGGTATGCATGGGTCATGTTTTTGAATTCATCTTTTCAACAGGGACCAAATAAACTATTCTAATCTGTGCAAAATTGCTTTAGAAAGCAAACACTGTCCTGCATAATGTAAATGTTTTCGAGTAGAAAACTGCTGTTTATCTTCATTTGCTGTCAGAAAACAGGCTAGTTAAAACACTCAAACTGCTTCTTATTGCAAATGAACAGGCATAAATATCATAAGCATCTGGTAGCTTGGAGAGCATCCCTATGGTTGGGGGGTGAATATGCCTTTATTTCATTAAATGTATAGAAACATTTTAAAAGCACAGTTTATAGAGTTACCTTACCCTCCGGTCAAATTGCAGTTGAGTCATTGCAGATTAAAATAAGTTATCACAATGAAAAGGTGAAATAAAAAAAAATCTAAATATACAGTACAAAGTGAATTTTCCTGCAGGATTATGAGCCTCTTTAGAGAGCTAAAGTTGAAGTAACACTGCTAACATATGGTGTGTTTTTTTAATTATTATTATACACTGTTGCCAAAAAAATTCCACCAGAAGTTGCTGTTGGCTCTCTGAAATGTCACTACAAATTATGAGATTTCACGATGATGTAATCACAACAAATTTGCATATGGCAAGGAGCTGAAAGGTATTCTGTTCTCTGGAAGGTTATATTATTTTGTTTGTTTGTTTTGGCGGGGTGGGGAAGACAGGTGGGGACAGTACGCCAATTAAGGGTCACAGGAGGGCTGGAGCCTATCCCAGCAAAAACAGGGCATGAGGCGGGGTACACCCAGGACAGGACACCAGTCTATCGATCGCTGGTCCACATATAGACAAACGCATTCACACCTGCACGCACACCTACAGTCAATTTAAAGTTTCCGGAGGAGGAAACTGGAGCAACTGGAGGGAACCCATGCAAACTCCACACAGAAAGGCCAGATAACTGAAAATAGACCATACTTTGTTACATTCAATGGGTGGGGGTTATTTTCAAGATATAGGATTAATTTTGATGCCAAAATACTGGTATTAATATTGTGAATCATTTCCCAAGTGGATGTATTGAAATTCTGACTTGTGATTTTACCACCTCCTGCTACAATTGAACAAAGAGCAACAAAACAGTGTCTACACTGCGAGTACCACTAGCAGCTAAATAGTCCCTGTAGAAATTTCTTTCTCTCTGTTTAAGGTGCAGCTCCTTCCAGAGACGGGTGTGGTATTTGTGCTTGAGACCGTCCTGTCCTGTGCACCAACAGCTTTTCCTGTATATTTGTTTTGTGAATTTTTCTGTAATTTGTGTCTATAGCACGGCCCAAGTGGAGGGTCACCCCTTTGAGTCTGGTCTGCTTGAGGTTTCTTCCTCAGAGGGAGTTTTTCCTTACCACTGCTGCTCTGGGGATTAGTAAGGTTAGACCTTACTTATGTGAAGCGCCTTGAGGCAACTCTGTTGTGATTTGCTGCTATACAACCCCTGGCAAAAATTATGGAATCACCGGCCTCAGAGGATGTGCATTCAGTTGTTTAATTTTGTAGGAAAAAAGCAGATCACAGACATGACACAAAACTAAAGTCATTTCAAATGGCAACTTTCTGGCTTTAAGAAACACTATAAGAAATCGAGAAAAAAAATTGTGGCAGTCAGTAATGGTTACTTTTTTAGACCAAGCAGAGGGAAAAAATATGGAATCACTCAATTCTGAGGAATAAATTATGGAATCACCCTGTAAATTTTCATCCCCAAAACTAACACCTGCATCACATCAGATCTGCTCGTTAGTCTGCACCTAAAAAGGAGTGAACACACCTTGGAGAGCTGTTGCACCAAGTGGACTGACATGAATCATGACTCCAACACAAGAGATGTCAATTGAAACAAAGGAGAGGATTATCAAACTCTTAAAAGAGAGTAAATCATCACACAATGTTGCAAAAGATGTTGATTGTTCACAGTCAGCTGTGTCTAAACTCTGGACCAAATACAAACAACATGGGAAGGTTATTAAAGGCAAACATTTCTTATCCCATCAATTGAAAGGATGTTTGGGGATGATGAAATCATTTTTCAAGATGATAATGCATCTTGCCATAGAGCAAAAACTGTGAAAACATTCCTTGCAAAAAGACACATAGGGTCAATGTCATGGCCTGCAAATAGTCCGGATCTTAATCCAATTGAAAATCTTTGGTGGAAGTTGAAGAAAATGGTCCATGACAAGGCTCCAACCTGCAAAGCTGATCTGGCAACAGCAATCAGAGAAAGTTGGAGCCAGATTGATGAAGAGTACTGTTTGTCACTCATTAAGTCCATGCCTCAGAGACTGCAAGCTGTTATAAAAGCCAGAGGTGGTGCAACAAAATACTAGTGATGTGTTGGAGTGTTCTTTTGTTTTTCATGATCCCATAATTTATTCCTCAGAATTGAGTGAGTCCATATTTTTTTCCCTCTGCTTGGTCTAAAAAAGTAACCATTACTGACTGCCACAATTTTTTTTCCTGATTTCTTATAGTGTTTCTTAAAGCCAGAAAGTTGCCATTTGAAATGACTTTAGTTTTGTGTCATGTCTGTGATCTGCTTTTTTTCTACAAAATTAAACAACTGAATGAACATCCTCCGAGGCCGGTGATTCCATAATTTTTGCCAGGGGTTGTATAAATGAAAATAAATTGAAAAAAATTAACTGTCACGAAACAATCAGAAAATAACTTCATTTCTCTGATTTAGTATATTTCTGTGTGGAAACAGTGCTTCTCTCACAACCACACCTCCTCCTAATTTCCATCATCCATCCAGCTCTGCTAACAATGCAGTAGGTGGCAGTGTTTCACCAGGCAAGTCGACATTTGTAAAATAAACTTGTCTTTAAATACCACTGAGTGCATTGGTAAGAACCCGTGCAAATATAGAAAACATTTGTCATTTGTTTATATGACACCAAAATTGATCACACTTGAGGGAAGGTCCACGTGCTAGAGACAGCTTCCTTATAACATGGACACATTTTTACAAAAAGGTAGTGGAGTGGTTTAATGAAGCGGAAAGTATGGAACCAAAATGAACAGTAAATGGAAACAAACTGCACAAAAATGATGCATATCATACAACAGACAGTGGGACAAATCAATGCCATATAACATACAACACACCAGTCAAATGACAAGGATCTCTTTCAGTGTTGGATAATTTGTATTCCAGCCTTTCTGTCCTCTCAATCCATTGATCCAGGCTGCATCACGTGACTGATTTATATGTGTTTTTCACTTCAGTGTGTGGCCAGCAGGGGTCACTTTTTGCTAGAGCTGAAGCAGGAGTGCCTGAATAGTGAATACAGCCTTAGATTATTATATATGACACCAAATACAGTTTACATGCTTTTGTAATACAACTGCAAGGAAGTCACAGTTGAGCGTCACTAAATATTTGAATATATGCCAACTTTTTTAGTGAATTCTGCAACCTGGTACTCCCACCTTAATCCATGTGACTGAGTCTTTGGAGGGTAATTGGGTTGAACTACTTCCAGAAGCTGGAGGACCTTGGGGTTGGTTGGCGTGCAAACAGAAGTGGGAGTTATGTTTGTGCAAACCCACAGAAGAATTCCACAATAATTCGGAGATGTTGGTTTTGCAGTCAGTGCTTCGGAGAGCATCACTGACTGTTTCTCCGTGTGCTTCCACCTCAGGTAGGCTTCAGTGTGTCGATGGAGAGGCCTGAGAAAGCTGCAGCCAGTGACAGTGGTCTGTGCACAGCAACATGCTCAGGTGTCTATCAGCTTACTGTTAATAATTAAAGCCCTTAACAAGGAAAGTAGGAAAATCAGGTCCGATATGTCACTATGGAGGGTAAGATGCATGAATGTCACAGAGGAGTGACTTGAACCAAAGAGATTTACAGTTTTTCCATTTGTTCGAGAGTTGAACCTGTGCAGTTATGTAGGTCATCTGATATCTCACACAGCTTCTCTGTTTTGCAGATGTGAGAGATGGAAACACAGCAGCAGCAAAGACGAGGTAGGCCGGCTGTCCGCCTAAACTAACAATTTCTTTACAATTTCTTTACAATTACAATCAGTTACAATTACACATGTTCTCATTCATTCTGCTCAGTAGTGTTGAAGCAATCAACAGAAAATTATTTAAAATTGGATTAATAACAATAAATAATAATAATAATAATAATAATCTTCAATTACATTTTCCACCTTAATAATAATAATAATAATAATAATAGTAATAATAATATGTGCCGTAGTTACAAGTGCTGTAATGTCAGTTTCTTAAATGTGAGAACTTGTTTGATTGTTTCATTTTAATGTACTTTAAAAAAGATTTTTATATCTTTGGATTGTGGACTGAAGTACAGAACATTTTAAAGCATTACACTGGCCGTTCACATTTTCAGACTGCTTTTAAGTTACTTTATTGTAATGTTTTCAACTGCATTAGCCATCCATATGAATGTTAAATGCACTGCATTTATATACATGTATTTAGTAATTCTTTATTTGTGCATTAATACAAGTGAGTTGCCCATAAGGACAAGGGACACAACTGTAAGGTGATTTTTGGCTGTTAGCCCCATCTTATTTATTTATTTATTTTACCAAAATTTAACTTCTCAAATGAACAGACAGTCGAGACCTTGCCCCACATTTGAGAAACTTTTGTCACCATCTAGTGAGCAGTGTGAGCAATTCAGGGCTTCTGGCATTTATCCTACTACCCACATTTTGTAAAAACGCATTTGTAAATGTCAGAAATGCATGATTTAGCTGTGTATTTATTTTTGGCAGACAGCGCTTTGACCTCCCAGGATTAATGTATAAAAATTTCAATTTTGAGAGTTTTATAGTTCTTCAGTTTTAGGACACGGAAGGTTTTGCCATATGAATGGACGGGAGGACAATTTACAGTTCTGAAAAACAATCTTGTAAAATTACAATCGGGTGAACTTTGATGTATTGGACTAAACAAAAAAGTGTTTGCCACTTGCTGGTTGGATGATGGATTAGGAGCAGGTGTGGTTGTTGGCGAGAGAGACAGATGGTTTCCATACAGAAGTGTAATCATTCAGAGAACCAACCTTTTACTTTCTGATTCCCTTCCCATAGCAGTTACAAAACTAAAGTAATATGGTCAAATCTCCACACAACCCTGCAGGAAGAATTTTGTATAAATGTAGCCGAAGCAGACGCTTCTTCCTTCTCTCTCTGTCTCTCTCTCTGTCTCTCTCTCTTAATGTGTGTGTGGTTTTGAAGTTACATGTAGCTTGAGAAGATATTGTCATTTTCTTTCATTTCTGCTGCTTTGTGATGGATTAAATGATCAATCAAAAATTAGATTTTTATTGAGACTCAATAGAATTTCCAGTCAGAATCACTGAGTCGTCACTTTCTCTTTAGATTATTGATCATGCGACTGCACGGCTCAGATTAAAGGCTTTAACCTTTGAAGAATGTTTGTGTTGCTTGTTGTGTGAGGCTTTGGTTTTCCAGGGTGAGAACAAGGACACAATGCTTCAGGCCAGACTCAGGAAGGTTAATGCAAAGCCTCTCCTTAAAACGGATTACAGTCCAGAGGGTTTTTTCTTTTTTCTTTTTCATCCCTCCAGATTTACCACTGGGTTTACTGACTGTAGCAGGTTTAACAAAGCAGGTCTCTGTGCAAGTTTAACAGAATCAGAAATTTGGATTCCTCTCTTTTTATTTAAATTGTTCCTGGAAGTAAAGCACCACCAACAATTACACCTTGGAATTGGATTAGAAATGATGCAGTCCTGAGCTGAGACCATGCAACTTTCCAAACAGTGGTGTTTTTCTTGAAGTCATTAATTGCTTAAGTGCAGTAACATTCAACTGTTTCTGCACAGCCGAGCAAATCCATGACATTTAATCATATCACATTTTCCAGTGCTGTTACACACATCAGTGGTTTTTTGTATTTTGATGATGTTTAGGTCACAGGCAGCAGTATTGTTGACTGTTTCAAACACCGACCTTTTCCCGTATGCTGACAAGCTTGTACGAGCAGACGAAGGGTAACCTGAGCATTTTTATTTGGCAGCAGTGGTGTCCTGTTCCAAAGTAGCAGTGCACTGTAAAATTGAACAAGTTAAAAATACTCAAAATGTTTGTCATCACTGACTGCATAATATTTAAGTAGCAGTTAGAAAATGTAAAAGAAATATTATTTTAATCTATCTTAATTGACTTAAGTTATTGGTCAAATGAACTTGATTAATTTGATCAAATCAACAAAAATGATATGATTAATTTTACTGTAATCACCTTAACCGAAATCCACTTAAATAAAATTAACTCTGTTCATTTGAATTAAATCAACTGAAATACCACAATGTTGAGGAATGTGAGTTTATTCAGTTTAAATGGCACAATCTTGGGAGTAACTTCAGTGACATCAACCTAAATTATATAAACTTGAGTAATTTGAGTTATATCAATTTAATTGAAAACAATCTTGAGTGATATGAACTCGAGTAATTTGAATAAAATTGATTTAAATGACAGGATTTTGAGTAATGATTTGATTAGTTTGAGTGAAATCAACTAAAATGAGACAAAGTTTATTAGCTTGGCTGAGATCAAGGTAAATGTTACAAACCTGATTAAATTCATTTAAATCAACTTAAATGACCCAAACTTAATTAATGTGAGTTAAATTCACTTAAATGTTATGAGCTTGATTATTTTGAGTGAAATCAAACAATATGAACTTGATTAAACTGAGTTAAATAAATTACGCAAACTTGATTCAGTTGACTTAAATAAATGAAAATGAGCATTATATCCTATATCCTATCTCTCTCTCTGTCTTTTTCCTGAAGCAGACTCAGTTGGTTCATACACTCAAGTTGATAAGTAATTGGACAGTGACACTATTCATCAATCATTACTTAATGCAAACACTTTGATACTGTATGATAAATGTGTTTGGTATGGGAAGTTCTCAAAGACTGAGTGACAGTGTAAGAAGGAAACTAGTGAGGAAAGCTATCAAGACAAATCTAGGCTCAACTTTCCCAAGTGCTTCTGGCAAACTGTAGTGAAAATCCTTGCAATCACATTCTTGATTCTTTTTGACTGACTCAGAGGTTTGACACACCCCCATTTGTGGCCATACAGTATAACTTTGTAGACTGATGCAATATTATTAATAATACTTAAGATAATTATAATAACCACGAATGAACCAACCACAATTGTGACAACATTCATTTATTTCAGTCATTTATGAAGTTTAGAAGAAATGAAGAAAAATGAGGAATATAACAAATGTTTTCACATTCCAGCTTCTCAAATATGCAAAGTTTTGGCACTTTGTTATTATGGAAATTACAATCGGTATATTTCATTATTATTATTTTTTTTTTTTTTACATTTTACAGACATACATGAACAGATTAATTGGAATCAAAATATCAAATGTATTTATAATTTCATTGTTGACTTTTAGTACTTTTATCTTTTCTGTTTATTGCTCTGTTACTGTCTGTGTTTTCCCGTTTTTATTGACTTAGGACCTGCTATGTGAATAAAGTTGTAGTTATTGTGACTATTGTATTTTAAGCATATTGTTACAACTCTAATCCCTTGTTTTAATTTTATCGAACCTACAACATTGCACAAATGTTTCATTCATAATATGTTTATATGTCTAAATCCTTTAAAAAGAATAATAAAAAAATTGCAACAATTTAATATTTATAAATAAACACAATGACGTAAATTATATAACAATTTTGCTCTTTTTAAAAATACACATTTTTTTTTTAAGTGGGCTCTAGCAATTTATAAGTAAATTAGGTTTCTTTTACAATTATTTCTGTAGTGGAAATTCTGAAATTAAGAGAGCGGGAGAGTCAGTGGGTGTCTGTTAAGAGTTTTAAGAAAGCATTGTTTGAGAGACAGCAGCAAAGGTCTGAAGCTGATTGAGTGACTGACAATGAGTTTTACTTATAAAGAGCAAACACAGAGATAAACAGATAACACTTAGCACACATTCATAATCTAAGTGTACAGAACACTTAGATCTGGGTCTTTTAGTACAGCTAGTGCCCGGCGATCACCCTAGTATTTCTTCTGTTTTTCTTGTTGCTTAATGCTGACAAATTATACTGTATTTGTTGTCTTTTTGATGCCTGATTCTGTTTTTTCTCTGTATTTGAGGTGCGGCGTCATCCAGAGGTGGGAGTGGTGTCTCCTGCAACCCTCCTGTCCTGTGCACCGGCAACAGTTCCTGTATATTTGTTTTGTAAACTTTTTCGTCAGTTGTGTCGGCAGCATGGCCCAAGCAAAGGGTCACCCCTTTGAGTCTGGTCTGCTTGAGGTTTCTTCCTCAGATCATCAAAGGGAGTTTTTCCTTATCACTGTTGCCTGTGTGCTTGCTCTGGGGGTTGGTAAGTTTAGACCTTACTTGTGTGAAGCGCCTTGAGGCAACTTTGTTGTGATTTGGTGCTATATAAATTAAATAAATTGAATTGGATTGAAAATGTAGAGAACAGTTTATCGCAACACCAAGAGCATGCGATAATTTAGAGATGACAGTATTTTTTTCCCTCTGCCTGCATATACAGTAGTGTTCAGAATAATAGTAGTGCTATGTGACTAAAAAGATTAATCCAGGTTTTTCACAAATCCAACAAGACCAAGCATTCATGATATGCACACTCTTAAGGCTATGAAATTGAGCTATTAGTAAAAAAAAAAGTAGAAAAGGGGTGTTCATGAAATAAAGAATTAAAAAAATAAAATAAAAGGGGTGTTCACAATAATAGTAGCATCTGCTGTTGATGCTACAAACTCAAAACTATTATATTCAAACTGCTTTTTTAGCAATCCTGTGAATCACTAAACTAGTATTTAGTTGTATAACCACAGTTTTTCATGATTTCTTCATATCTGCGAGGCATTAATTTTGTTGGTTTGGAACCAAGACTTTGCTCGTTTACTAGTGTGCTTGGGGTCATTGTCTTCTTGAAACACCCATTTCAAGGGCATGTCCTCTTCAGCATAAGGCAACATGACCTCTTCAAGTATTTTGACATATCCAAACTTATCCATGATACCTGGTATGCGATATATAGACCCAACACCATAGTAGGAGAAACATGCCCATATCATGATGCTTGCACCACCATGCTCCACTGTCTTCACTGTGAATTGTGGCTTGAATTCAGAGTTTGGGCGTCGTCTCACAAACTGTCTGTGGCCCTTGGACCCAAAAAGAACAATTTTACTCTCATCAGTCCACAAAATATTCCTCCATTTCTCTTTAGGCCAGTTGATGTGTTCTTTGGCAAATTGTAACCTCTTCTGCACATGTCTTTTATTTAACAGAGGGACTTTGCGGGGGATTCTTGCAAATAAATTAGCTTCACACAGGCATCTTCTAACTGTCACAGCACTTACAGGTAATTCCAGACTGTCTTTGATCATCCTGGAGCTGATCAATGGATGAGCCTTTGCCATTCTGGTTATTCTTCTATCCATTTTGATGGTTGTTTTCCGTTTTCTTCCACACATCACTGTTTTTTTTGTCCATATTAAAGCATTGGAGATCATTGTAGATGAACAGCCTATGATTTTTTGCACCTGCGTATAAGTTTTCCCCTCTCCAATCAACTTTTTAATCAAACTATGCTGTTCTTCTGAACAATATCTTGAACGTCCCATTTTCCTCAGGTTTTCAAAGAGAAAAGCATGTTCAACAGGTGCTGGCTTCATCCTTAAATAGGGGACACCTGATTCACACCTGTTTGTTCCACAAAAATTGACAAATTCACTGACTGAATGCCACACTACTATTATTGCAAACACCCCCTTTTCTACTTTTTTTTTTTTTTTTTTTTTTTTTTTACTAATAGCCCAATTTCATAGCCTTAAGAGTGTGCATATCATGAATGCTTGGTCTTGTTGGATTTGTGAGAATCTACTGAATCTACTGGTACCTTGTTTCCCATGTAACAATAAGAAATATACTCAAAACCTGGATTAATCTTTTTTGTCACATAGCACTACTGTTATTTTGAACACTACTGTATAGTAATGGTAAATGCCACACTGGCAGAACCATTTATGAACATTAATACCCATATATGCAATTTATTCTTGCAAGACAGAAGGTATGTGGTGTGTGAGTGAATGTGGTGTGTGTGTGACCCCCATCTGCCCTTCCCGATCAGCCTACAACATCCTAGTCAAAGCCAACCAACAGCTTCTATCGGGAAGGGCAGACCACCAAAACAACACAAATACAGTATTTGATAATACTGTGAAGCAGACAAATTCATGAAATGTGGGCAATGTAATTTTTTTTTCCTTGACAATTTTATTAGTAAGCGTTTCTATCTTGATAATCAATAAGTACATAATGAATTGGGGGGAGGGGGGGGGTTCTTTTCAAAACTAAGAGTCTTTACACATTTCAAATGTGATTTTCTGTTGACCCACTGATGAAGAAAAAAAGAATAAAATCAAAATTAAATAAACATAAACTTGGATGGCTTAGTAATTAATTCTAATATTGGTTTTGTATTTCTGGCCTTTTGTTTCATGCTCATATGTGACTCATAAACAGCTTTTTGTTATGGTTATACCTCATTTGGAACCTTTTCATATCATGTGCTCAGCTGTTATTTCCTACACAAGTTATAAAGAAGATGCAGCAGCAAGTTACATGTTCAGGTGATTATTTTCAGACTGGAGGCAACTTGAGTCACATGACCTAGCAACCAAACATCCTGGTTACCTTTCTGCAACCTGAGACACTTCATATCAGCCACCATTATGAGTGGATCCATCTGCCACTTGAATATTTAAAACCAGGTGGCAGTTTCCTAGTAAATTATTAATCCTCGTATATTAGCATGATTTATTGTGAGCTGTTTTGAAGCAAGGACGAGACTGTCACAGAAAGTCACACTAGTCAGTAGACGAAGACAGGTATGTAAGACATTTGGCTTTATAAACCATCCTTGAATTATTATTATTGTGTGTGTGTGATCAGTGTGTATGAAGATGAATTTGTACTGCAGTAACACAGTGTAGGAGTGCTAAACTATTCAGAAACTAAGATGTGTCCAATTTTCATTGTGTTTACTGAGAACACCAACATTTTCCATTTGGTATGCTGATGTATTTTGGGTCAAGGATGAACGCCACGAAAACAGAAAGTTGATAGGACTTATATTTTTGGAGACATTAGGGATATTAGCTAACAACAGTGAACAATGGATGTTGATACTGTAATTACATTCTGGACTCACACGCCATTCCAAATCATATTGCCACCCTTGAAAAATGTCAACTACTTATTTTATAAACACTACCCAATCTAAAGCCCGTGGATCCCCAGAGGCAACACACTAGTATTTAATTAAATCTTTTCATTTAATTGTTGAACTGAATAATTTATTTGAGTTCTTGATTTGTGAGACCTGAGCAAAGACCATTACATTAGTGTATGTTGCAGGATGAAGTATGATTTAACATTTGACAAACATAAGCAGCATTATGACAAATATTAACAAGAACACATTTTATTTAGTTTCACTGAAATAACATTGTCAAACATTCTGTGTATTTAATTTTTAACTCAGCCACATAGGGTGTGCAGCCAGTACATTCTGAGTGCCGGTCCCAAGCCCGGATAAATGAGGAGGGTTGCGTCAGGAAGGGCATCCGGCGTAAAACAAGCCAACCGAACTATGCAGACTCAGAATCGAATTCCCATACCGGATCGGTCGCGGCCCGGGTTAACAACGTCTGCCACCGGTGCTATTGCCCAACAGGGTGCCGGTGGAAATTGGGCTACTGCTGGGCGAAGATGACGAAGAGGAGGAGGAAAACGTTGCCACGAACAGCAGGAGAAGAAGAAAACTAGAAGGGTGGAAATGAGAGTGGGGACTTTGAATGTTGGTAGCATGACTAGTAAAGGGAGAGAGCTGGCTGATATGATGGAGAGGAGAAAGGTAGACATATTGTGTGTGCAAGAGACCAAGTGGAAGGGAAGTAAGAGCAGGAGCATCGGCGGTGGGTACAAGTTGTTGTACCATGGTGAGGACAGGAAGAGAAATGGTGTTGGGGTCATTTTAAAGGAAGAGTATGGTAAAAGTGTGTTGGAGGTTAAGCGAGTGTCTGACAGGGTGATGAGTGTGAAGTTGGAAATTGAAGGGGTGATGATGAATATCATCAGTGCATATGCCCCACAGAAGAAGAAGAGAGTGAGAGCTCAACAAAGGATCAGATGGTGGAAGCTGAAGGAGGAAGACTGTTGTGTGAAATTTAGCGAGCAGGTGAGAGAAGCACTGGTTGGAGGGGAAGCAATTTTGGACAACTGGAAAAGTACTGCAGATGTGGTGAGGGAGACAGCTAGGACAGTACTGGACATCTGGACAGTGGAAGGAAGACAAGGAGACTTGGTGGTGGACTGAAGAGGTCCAGGAAAGCATAAGGAGAAAGAGGTTGGCGAAAAAGTTTTGGGATAGTCAGAGAGATGAAGAAAGTAGACAGGAGTACAAGGAGATGCAGCATAAGGCGAAAATAGAAGTGGCAAAAGCAAAGGAAAAGGCATATTGCGAGCTGTACAAGAAGTTGAATAGTAAGGAAGGAGAAAAGGACTTGTACCAATTGGCCAGACAAAGGGACAGAGCTGGAAATGATGTGCAGCAGGTTAGGGTGGTAAAAGATGCACATGGTAATGTGCTGACAAGTGAGGAGTGTGTGCTGAGAAGGTGGAGGGAATATTTTGCAGAGTTGATGAATAAAGAAAATGAGCGAGAGAAAAGGCTGGATGATGTGGTGAGAGTAAATCAGGAAGTACAAGAGATTAGCAAGGAAGAAGTGAGGACTGCTATGAAGAGGATGAAGAGTGGAAAGGCAGTTGGTCCAGATGACATTCCAGTGGAGGCATGGAAATGTCTAGGAGAGATGGCAGTAGAGTTTCTAACCAGATTGTTTAATAAAATCTTGGAAAGTGAGAGCATGCCTGAGGAGTGGAGACGAAGTGTGCTGGTTCCTATTTTCAAGAACAAGGGTGATGTGCAGAGCTGCAGTAACTACAGAGGCATAAAGCTGATCAGCCACAGCATGAAGTTATGGGAAAGAGTAGTAGAAGCTAGGCTTAGAAAACAGGTGAAGATCTGTGAGCAGCAATATGGTTTCATGCCAAGAAAGAGCACTACAGATGCAATGTTTGCTCTGAGAATACTGTTGGAAAAGGCTTTGCTGTGACCAATTGATCTCAAAGCTCAATCAACCGCAATCAGATCATTTCAGATGCTGTTTTGATGCTGTCAGAATATGTAGACTGCGATCAGATGGCGCCATAACTGCATATAGACCACCATCAGATGTGTGTGGCATCTAAATGGCGCCAAGAGTGTTTTGAACATGTGCAACACACTCGGGACAGCTGAGCGAATGAGACCAAATGTAGATGCTCACAGACTGCTGTCTGTTGGTCTTCGGACCGCAAGTCAGTATTTCCCGATTGTGGCCAGATGTGTCATTCTATTGCCATTCGGCCTCAATCGGTGTATGTGTGATGGGGGTATAACTCTTCCAGATTCCTTGAACAGTTTAATGATATTTTGCACTGTAGAGGAGGAAATATACAAATCCCTTCCGATCTTTCTTTGAGGAACATTGTTTTTAAACATTTCAATAATTTTCTCATGCATTTTTTGACAAACTGGAGATCCTCTGCCAGTCTATGCTCCTCAAAGTCTCAGCCTTTCATGGATACTAAGGAACCAAATCATCATTATAACCATCTCTTGACAACATCTGTTTGAAATGACATCATTGGTGAATTGAATTGAATTTAAGTTTAATTTCATCTTCATTATCATCATCATTGTTATTATTATTATTATTTTTATTATTATTTTATTATTATTATCTCATTAGCTCTAAATTGCCCCTTCCCAACTTTCTGGAATGTGTAGCAGGCCTGAAATGCAGGAATGGATATATATATATATATATATATATATATATATATATATATATATATATATATATATATATATATATATAAAATGAAATGAAATGAACACACAAAACATGAAATATTGTGGGTTCTTATCGTCTGCAATGATACAGAATTCAAAGCAGATTTACATTTGCATTACAAATTACTAACATTTACTTTGAGTTGGGGGAATTATTTATTGCAACAAAACATTTTTTGAAATACTTTCAGATACTTTATTTACAGATGCGTCGCATCAGAAGGCACGTCAAGTTAATCTCTGTCCAATCCAATTTGTCTGGAGTAGATTGGACTCTCGCGTGCAGCGTGCTAATGCAGCGTCTTGCTGAGAGGCCACTTGTTGACCTTCCTCTTGGAGAAGCTTTTAAACGTGATGACCTGAGACTCTTTAGTTGTAATTTTTCTCACACGAGATGACACAGAAGAACGTGACGCTGGCCGTGTTAAGTAGAGTGCCATTGCCTCTGCCTTGCTTTGTTTTTGAAGAGTCCTGCTTTAAATCTGGTAAGTAGCTCCCTCGACATAGAGTTCTGTCCACTTGAGGCCTCTGGGACACATGCACTGCTCTGTGCTAAATGCACACATCATACATTTTAATGACTTGTTGCTCTGTGAGTGTTGATGTTAACTGGAGACCATGTGTGTGTGTTTTGCTGTTTGGCTGCACAGTGAAAGGATGTTTGGTCTCTTATGACGTTCAGCTCATGTCTTTCTCGAAGGCTGATTATTGTGGCTTAACGTTTCCCTGAGTTTCTATAACGTTCCACTCTGTAAGTGGTGTATTTCTGCAGTTTCTCCTAATTACTCGTCTTTGTTCCAAATTGCTACACTATCATTCTAATCAGGCTTTGATTGGCATCATTAATTAACTTTAACTGTCATCATTGACCTTTTATCCACATTACTAATCTTTGATTCTGATACTGGAACTTTAATTTTGATCACTCACATTTGATCTTGAATGCTAATTGCTGATCATGTCCCTGATCTTTGATCCTCATAACTGAAGTTAAATTCTGATCACTCACATGTGATCCTGAATGTTAATCTTTGATCATGTTCCTGATGTTTGATCCTCATCTCTGACCTTTCATCCTAACAGCTGAACTTAAATCCCAATTACTCGCATTTTATCTTGAATGTTAATCTTTGATCATGTTTCTGACTTTTGGACCTCATCTCTGTTGTTTGATTGAAATCACTAAACTTTGATCTTGATTGCCTACATTCATTCCTGAATACCAATCTTTGGTCATGTCCCTTATGTTTTCCTCTTATCTCTGATCACTGATCCTGATGCTGACATTTGGTCTTGTTCTCTGATCTTTGATCCTGTTTACTACCCTTTGAACCTAATGACTAATCTTTGTTCTTCAATCAGAATCAAAGCAGTTAAGATCAAAGGTCAGCATCCGTTGGCCAGTGCCCTATCCACCCACCACATTTCTTTAAAATAGGTGAATTAGAATTAGATTATTCCTGCTAAAATCGAACAAACAGGTGCAGGTGATTAATAAACTTTTTTGGTGGAGCTAAATCAATACATCAGTAACTGTGTTTTTTTTAATTTCAGATATATTAATGCAATTTTGATGGAAAAAAATGTTTAATTAAAATTATATCTGGGATTTTATCACAGGAGGTCCCTTTATGGGCTTTATTCCTACAAATCCAGCATGATTGGTCTGGAGAACCTCGGGGATCCATCAGGTAATTGGGATATAGTGGAGACCATCGGTAAAGGAACCTACGGCAAAGTGTACCGAGTGACCAACAAGAAGGACGGCAGTCAGGCAGCAGTGAAAGTGCTGGATCCAATCAATGTAAGTCACATATAAGCTCAAAACACACAAAACTAATGTAGATAATATTTGTGTCACTCTTATTGATAATGTGAGGTGGTACAAGGTGTCACAAAATGTGTTTTTATTGCACTGTAAAGCTTCATCAGCTGATCTTTAACCTTTTCCTGACTATAAAATAACAATAAAGGTCACCCCACGGTGTTACACATGAGCCAATACATTGGCAGCAGTGGTAATGAAAAA